>NC_056728.1:1706843359-1707200859 GCF_019279795.1 Protopterus annectens
GTAAGTGAAATATAACATGGTGTTTTATTTAAATTATTTCTTTACATGTGTATAGCTAAAATGGGCTAAACAACTTAAGAACTGTTAAACTGTGTAATCCATGCATCCATCCTCAACCCCTTTTCCCATTTTGCAAGTGGGGTTGGGGTGTCACTTGCACAGTGACAATAATTCCAAGCCAAGGTTTACACCGCCAGGAGGCTAGCCCTGACATGGTAGTTTATTTGCACCACTCACTTGCACACACACTCTCACCTCTGGCCAATTTAGTGTGTCCAATCCACCTACTGCATGTCTTTGGAATGTGGGAAGAAACCAGAGCACCCGGAGGAAACCTTACATGACCTCAGTGAAGACATGTAGACTCCATACAGAAGGCACTCCAGCTGAGAATCGAGCCAGAGAACCACTTGCTGTGAGGCGACAATGCTAACCACTGCACCACACTTAAAAAAGCTAACACGTTTGAGACATGGGTTATTTTGGTATGTGTGTAAGTATATGTGTGTGTGTGTGTGTGTGTGTGTGTGTGTGTGTGTGTGTGTGTGTGTGCGTGCGTGTGAGGGAGGAGGTTTTTGAAGCTTTTCCTTGCAGAAAAACATGAGGGATTACTGTAATGACGTGCTGGTGAGTTTTACATCATGTTTTTACATACCTTTTTTAGGTATAGTTGTGTGTTTCTTGCCACTGTCAGTATTTTAACCAAGTTGTAGTGTCATCTTGAGGTACTACATCTGTACTTGTAGCTGGAATGTCAGTTATTGCAGTTGCTGCCATCCCATATGGCGTCATACTTTAACAAATGTTTTAGCCTTTGACTTTGTCAGGCTTAAAGCAAAGTTTGTTATCAAGCGTTTGCAGTAAAATGGGAACAATTTCTCTGATATGTTGAGTTAAGTCTTTTTAAAGTGGTACAAAGAGCTAGAAGTTTAAATCCATTCTCATCTTCTGATAGTTTCTGTACTGAGGTTATTTGTTATAGGAAGGCATTTAAGTATGTTTTGTCTAATTTATTTATTTATATAACATTTGTTTACCAGGAAAGACTGACTTGGAACAAAGCCAATTGTCAGCAGAGGCCCAGGGAGAAACACTCCAGACACATGCTTTTGTAATGTGTGAGGAAAACGGAGCACCTGGAGGAAACCCACATGAATACAGGGAGGACAGGAACACTCCACACAGAAGGCAGCCAAGCCAAGAATCGAACCAGAAAACCTCTTGCTTTGAGGCAACAATGCAACCGTTGCACCACTAATGTATTGCTAAACTACATATTCCCTTTGACATGCATGTAAAGCCATTTTTTAGCAACATCTTAAGTGCCTGTTATACATTTATCATTTGTATGTTAATAAAATTTCTGTATGTATCTACATATTCCACATGCTATACGTTTCACTATAATATTCATTATACTATTCTTTCCCAAGGAGACTTACTGTCGTAATAATACCATATTTCCTCTTTTTTCTGGGTGTAATTGTTGATCTGATATTGTCAGTCTTCATTCTGTCCTCGGTGAATGGGTTCAGATCCAATCCTTCAGATCCGACTTGGCCAGTGCTAGAGCTTGCAGCCACCAGATCTCTTGAGCTTCTTCCTTACCCACAGTGCACCCTCCCAATTATCTCAGATGTCATTTGCTTCTTCTAACTAATGGACGTGGTCTACCATTTTCTCTCGAGTTGTATTAGACAAGTAAAGCTTTTTTTTCATAATTCCTCCCACTAAACAGTTTTTTACTTTAGCTTAGCTTTTAGCATTTAGTCTTTTGTGTTTGTGATTTAGGATCTCTGCTGTTTATTCTCCCTTGCCCTTACGACTTTGTTGTATTTCCAACGTACCATTGTTGGTATTTCCTTGCCTCCCTTTCTCTTCTACTGTCTTTAGAGTGTTGTAAGTCTTTCTTCTTATACTGCACTTCATAGTACTTGGTACTGCTAGATACTGTCATTAGTATCTCCCTTCCATTACAACCTGGTCGTATTTCTTCATACCATTGGTGGTATTCCTCTGTTTTTCTTCTTCCATCCTGTTTTTTTAAAAAAAGAAAAAACAAAGTTACTATTTTGGATTGTCTTTATCTTAAGAATTTTCATATATTATTATTATGAAAAACAAACTGAAAGTATGCCTTTGTTCAAGTGAAGATTCACAGTTAAATATACAAAAAGCACTTGCCAGGTGTTGCAATAAATTCCAAAAGCTGCCAAGTGGTGAATCCCAAAGAAAACTTCCTTTTATTAATACAAATACAGGCTTAAGCGCTTTCGGCCATGAAAATGGCCTTCATCAGAAACACCCATAATCCCAATGGCAAACACTTAAATACCCTTCAGTAACAAAAAATACTATTCAATTAACCAATTAATATATATATATATATATATATATATATATATATATATATATATTTTTTTTTTTTATACAAGTAACATAAATAAGCTAAAAACACTACTGTAAGACACTTATAAAAACTGCAATTTTACTTGCATTTATTATATTTTGCTTTTCTAAGTAAAACAACTTTATAATTCACCCCGCTATTAAGACCAGGTTTGTTATAAGCAATGAGCAGAATCTGCCATTTAAGCTCTTTGTATTCAAGCTCTCCTTCTTAGTCCCCATTAAAATCAGGAGAAACATAGTCTATTACTGAAAATAAAAACTTTGAACACTTGGGACTTTCTAATGTATGTTTAAACAATGCATTATTGCAATCTTTCTTTTTTATACCATAATGATGTTCATAAATTCTCCTTCTCAGTGATCTATTGGTTTTTCCTATGTGGAAGGAATTACATGCTAGCACTTTGTCATGTGCACCACAAATTGTGAACTCCATGTAAACCTACCTGGCACTGTAATGTTTTTTTCATAGGTACTTACTTCTATATAGGAACTGCAGTGGTGGTGCTGCGGTAGCGTTGTCGCCTCACAGTAAGACGCTGTCCGGTTCGATTCTCAGCTAGAGTGTCTTCTGCGTGGAGACATGTGTGAATGGGCGTACCTTCATTGAAGGTTGTGCGTCAGGCCTGGCAAGCCGGTACGTAAAAATCAACTGCCAATCATTAGCGGACCGGAGTTCCTCTGTGGCGACCCCTGGAGTTCCTCTGTGGCGACCCCTAACCGGGAAAAGCTGAAAGACACAAACAAACATACTTCTACATAGGGTCGCTCTACTATAAATCTGCACTCTTTGCAGTCTAAACACATACATACCCTTAACTCTACTAATACTGGGTGCATGTTTATTTTCTAGAATCTCTTTGAAATTCCTAGCCCTTTTATTAATGTGTATGGGTTTTTCTCCCACTGCATCCTTAACTTCTGTATTTGCTACTACAATTCTCCATTTATTATCAATAATTCCTTTGATAGCTTCGCTGTCCACTGTGAAGATTAAGGGCATGGCCGTTTGCCAGTTCTTATCCTGCTTTACCCTTCCTTCTCCTTCCCTAGTTTCTTTTCTTGCACCTTCCAATACATTACTAACTATCTTACTGGGATATCCCCTGTGCTTCAAACTCTCATGTAATTCTCCCACAAATATGTCTATTTTGCTAGCATCACTTGTGAGTCTCTCTACCCTAATTAGCTTGCCCCTTCAGTATATTTTGTTTCTCTCTACCCTAATTAGCTTGCCCCTTCAGTATATTTTGTTTGACGTATGTAGTATGCGTGCTAGTGTTATGAAGTAAGCCATTACTAGCCAGATTTTTGTAACTTATAACTGTACTTAATGTGTGTTGTCCTTGTTCCTTGATGATGTCTAAATCTAAATAACCAATCCTAAAGAAGTTATATTCTAATGAAACTTGTTCTGTCATTCATTTCTTTAACAAAATCCTTTAAATTACCTTCTGTGCCCCTCCACACAAAAAACAAATCATCAATAAGTCTGTAGTAACATAAAAGATTATTGTACCCTGCTATGTGAGGCAAGAGATTGGTCTCCCAATAAGCCATAACTGAACTAGCATAATTGGTTGCCATCCTTGCCCCTATAGCCACCCCCCATGTCTGTAAAAAAAATTCATTTTCAAAACTGAAAAAAATATAAGACAGAATGTGTTCTATGCTTTCCAAAATAAACTTACTTTCCCCTACTTCAAATTGCTGTCTTTCAACCAACATATAACCTACCCATTCCAAACCTTTTTCATGGAGGATGCAGGTGTACAAGGATTGCACATCTATTGTAACTAATCATCTTTGTCTATCTCTAAAGTTCTTATTTTATCCAAAAAATATTTTGAGTCTCAAATAAATGACTTGGTTCCTTGTACCAACGTTAATAGGGCCCTGTCAACAAATTTAAATAGGGGCTCTAACTTGGATGCCCTGGCTGCAACAATTGGTCTATATGGCGAATTCTGCTCATTTTTATGTACTTTGGGTATTCCAAAGAAATACCCAACCTTGGGTCTGTTCACCTTAAAAATTTCAATCATAATCTCTGAAATATAACCCCTTTATCCAGTTGATCCATCAACCATGCATCAATATATTTATATGCTTTATTTCCAACTTTGTCACTTTTTTGTATGAAAGCACATCCTTTAAAAGCTCATATACACCATTGAAATAATCAACTGTATTTACCACCACCATAGACCACCCCCCCTTGTCTGTTCTCATGATTCTGATGGAAGAATCACTTTTTAAGGCTTCAAAACTTTCTCTTTGCTTCTTAGTTAAATTATGATACTTTACTTTGCATTTTTGTTGCAACAAACATCTAATTTGTATTTCATAGATATCTTCAAAGGCTTTAATAGTAGCATGAAGCGATGGGTTAAACACACTTGGTACTTACATATTCCTGTTCTTGACCAAATAACAGTTTTAAATATAACTTGCGTGTGAAATCTTTCAAGTCTTATTGGTATTAAGTATATCAGACCTCCTCGATGGAATAAATGAAAGACCTTTACTTAAAACTTGTTTTTCATGTATTAATGGTTTATTCGACAAATGTCTTGGGCATTACCTGGGTTGCCTGTTCGACTGCCGGTTGTTCCCTCCCTGGAAAAGTGGATAAATCCCTGCTTGATTTGATGTTTCCACCACCTTTGACCAGGTTCTGTCTGCTGGACTATTTCTGGCTCTCCACTCTTCTATTCTCTTGGAGCGTATGGGAGATAAAAAAACAACCATTTTCCTGCTGCTGTTGTCGATTGTCATCTTGCACTTCACTATCACTGAATGCTTGCCACACAGACTGTTCAACAGTTACTTGTGTTGAGGTATTTCCTCTGAAAGCCTCTTCCACTTCCTGTCTATCATTTAAGGTTGTACTGCCTGCTTTCTCATTATATGTAATGCGATCTCTATTGATTTTCTTCTCTTTTTTAACTTTTCTATCTTATCTTGCATTTTATTCATAAAATCTTGAATTTCTTGAACTGGAGCTGCCAAAGTTAATTTGTCCAATAAACCTTCTATCCACTTGCCAAGTTTCTTTTCTTCTTCTTCTTGATGTTCCTTAAGAAGTTCTACTGACTTTAAGCCGGTTTCTTCACATACCTGGTTCCATTTATTTAAAAATGTTGAACCAAATATACCACTTGGTTTGTTGTTGACTTTTAAGCCCTTTGGCACTCTTTGCACTTCCAAACAAAACTTAAAATAGGCTATGTCCCATTGTAAACGTTTATGCTTATTCACTGGCAATTCCAAGTCTTTAAATAACCAGTCTTTATTCAAATAGACCCTTGGCATGCCCTCTGGAACCTAAAAGACTTCTGCCTCTTCTGTTGTTTTGATAACTGGTGCAGTCATGATATTTTTGACTGATTCTCTTCATTTATTGCTGTTTCCATTGTTGCTTGGTTTATAAGGCAATTCAATTTCTTCTTGCCTTGCCAAGTCTGGAGTATCCATAGGACATGGATGTACAGTGAGATCTAATGTCTCTTCCCCCTCTTCCTCTCCATTGGCAGCAAGGTGAAGCATGTTTCAGTAAAATATAGCATAAATGAAAAACAAACTGAAAGTATGCGTCTGTACAAGTGAAGATTCACAGTTAAATATACAAAAAGCACTTGCAGGGTGTTGCAATAAATTCCAAAAGCTGCCAAGTGGTGAATCCAAAAGTAAACTTCCTTTTATTAACACAAATACAGGCTTAAGCGCTTTCGGCCATGAAAATGACCTTCATCAGAAACATCCATAATCCCAATGGCAAACACTTAAATACCCCTCAGTAACAACAAATTACTATTGAATTAACCAATTAATATATATTTTTTATACAAGTAACATAAACTAAAAACACTGCTATAAGACACTTATAAAAACTGCAATTTTACTTGCATTTATTATATTTTGCTTTTCTACGTAAAACAACTTTATAATTTACCCCACTATTAAGACCAGGTTTATTATAAGCATTGAGCAGAATCTGCCATTTAAGCTCTTTGTATTTAAGCTCTCCTTCTTTATCCCCATTAAAATCAGGAGAAACATAGTCTATTACTAAAAACAAAAACTTTGAACACGTGGGACTTTCTTATGTATGTTTAAACAATGCATTATAGTAATCTTTCTTTTTTATTCCATAATAATGTTCATAAATTCTCCTTCTCCGTGATCTATTGGTTACATGCTAGTCACTTTGCCATGTATACCACAGATTCTGAACTCCATGTAAACCTACCTGGCACTGTAATGTGGGCATAGGTTGCCGCTCTCAGATGCACATTCGCTTTCTGTGTACTGCTTGGGTCCATTACACTTACAAGAAGATTGTTCAATTTGCCAGAATTAATCCGCAAGCTTTAACAGAAAATAAAATATTAAAAGGTCTCCTCCCTTCCTCTTTTGGAGAAGTCATATCCCAATCTCCAAAGTCGAAGCGTTCCACCTCGTCAAAATCTTCCTTAGACTCTTCCTAGAAAAGGAGTGCTAAACATCTGGTCTCAACCCCAGATCAGAAAAAGATGAAAATTCAGGATCTGACTGCTCCTTCAGATCCTGTGACTTCCAAAGCGACAGTTATGGATCCAGCACAATCCAAGTCAGATCAGACAAAATCTTTGGATCATACACAACCTTCGAAGACGTCCTCGTACTACATATTCTCCCTCGGTTGACCCTGTACTTGACAAGCTTCCAACATATTTTTTGAAGAGACCATCATCCCCCTCCATTTAATGTGTTCATTCTTTCAGAAGTCTCACAGAAGAAGATGTGGAGAGAGTGGTGAGTAAGATCCTCGGTGCAGAGGCAGATTGGTTTTCCCTCAGTGCCTACCCCTATGGGTCAGGCTGCCTGACTTTCCACCACACCATCCCTGCAAGTTCCTCCTGTAACACTGTTGTTTTAGAGTTTCAGGATCCCAGTCTTCCGAAATCATCAGTCTCAGATCTGAGGATCTCAGTATCTTAGGATCTGACATAGTCTCTGAGAACTTCGATCTTTTTGGATCTGGAGAACTCTGGGAGCAGAAGCCTGCCTGCCTGGCTGCCAAGATTGGGGGTACAGCATTCGACTCTGAAGTTTAAGAGTCATCTCTGTTCCTCAGCATTGAACAATTTGTTTCCAGCTTCCTCCTCAGGGGTGGTGCCAGTGGATTGGAGAGAGGGGAAGATTTGAAAAACTGGTTTCTTGGATCAGAGCCTCTCTGTGGCTCCTTCGAACTCTGCCTTCGAGAGTGAGAAGAGTGTTCACTGCCTCGGCAGTTCTGACAGAACCTCCCCCCTCAGATCCTACCTATTCCACCATGATGCCCCAGTGCCTGGAGCCTCAGCAACTTTCTCCATGGGGATATTCTGTACCGAAACCTCAGGTTCCCTCCCAGCAAATTTTGATTTCCTCTTCTGAGACTTCTCCAGAACATCCCACTGAGGAAGTACCCAGGAAAAGGATGTGGAAGTGGAAGCACCTATTCCCCACAGGAATCTGTCACCGAAGACACGGATTTTGATGAAGGCGAAGAGTCCCTATGGTCACCTCCTGAAGATGTTCCTTTCGGAGACATCCTAGAAATCCTGAAACAGAGCTGGCTGGCTGGCCATCCTGCAACCCTATGCTGGCATAATCTGTTCTCCTAGAAGATTTTGGTACAGGACCCTCTATTTCCTGGGTGACTCCACCTGCCGATCAGCTTGTGGACATGATCTCTAGCTGGGCATGGAAGGAGCCTGACTCCATAGAACCCATACCTCAGAGACTGGACAGGATAATGGCACCACCTGCAGACCGTTTTGGAGGAAAGGTGTTCCAGTTGATGCCATGGTTGCGGTGGCCACAAAGAAGGAACTAGCCAGTGAGAGTTCCACTGTCCATCGATCCCAGCAGGGAAGAGGGAGTCACAGGCAATGGACAGACTAGGGAAGCATGTTTTTGGTTCAGTAACCTTTACCTTATGGTCACTGAACTATTTGTTAGACTTCCGAGAGATTTGACCAAGGAATTGTCAAATACTGTCTCAAGAACAGTCTCTGCAGAGATTAAAAGTTCTTTAACTTCTCAATTGCCATCCCTACAGGCAATATCCAGTAGTTCCATGAGGTTAGTTTTCAACATAGCAGTAGCATTGCTGCCTCACAGCAAGAGGTTCTCCAGTTCGATCCTCGAATGGGGTGCCTTTTGTGTGGAGTTTGCATGTCCTCCCTGTGGTCGCTTGAGTTTCCTCCGGGTGCTCCGGTTTCCTCCCACATCCCAAAGACATGCTGCAGGTGGATTGGACACTCTAAATTGGCCCTAGGTGTGAGTGTGTGTGTGCCTTCTGTGGAAGGTTGGGTGCCAGGCTGGCAACTCGACACCGTAAAACTCCACTGCCAATCATGAGCGGACAGGTGATTTGCTGTGGCGACCCCTAAGCAGGAAAAGCCGAAAAAGAAGAAAAAGAAACCTCAAGAGCTGTGGGTTCAGGCATTTCCATGAGTAGGTATGCCTGGATGCGCATGTGCAATTTTGCGGACCCATTTAAGTTTGGTTTCGTCAATGCTTCCTGTAGTAGAACTACCCTTTTTGGCCCTAAAGTGAACGAAACACTGTCCAGGTGTGAGAAAGATGAAAAGATCTTGTCTGCCTTGGGCGTACGCCCCCCCCCCCAAAGATCCTTCTCCATAATCAAGAGAGTGGCCAGAAAATGTAGTTCAAAAAGTCCCAATGACACACATGGAGGAAATACCTCCAGAGGCAGAGGAGGGAATTCCAATGGATGTAGTCACCCTCCTAGCAGAGGTAGCCCACAAAACCAGGTTTCAGGAGAATCTATCCTTGATAAACTCTACCAGCTCCTGAACAGTGGCCTGACTGTTCACCTCTGGACTCAGGAGACTGTTATCCCTGCAACAGAAAGCCTAGCTAGAATTACCGAAAGATACTTGGGTGCAGGGGATTATATCCAGAGGTTATATAATACCATTTTTCCTACCAACTCCATTTCCCAGAAAAGTCCCCACTGTTCCACCCAGTCAGAGGGATCAATCAGCAATTCAGATTTGAAAGCTGCTAGAAAAAGAGTCATCCAAGAGGTCCCACCAGACCAGATAGGATCCAGAATTTACTCAAGGTTCTTTGTAATGCCAAAAAAGACAGGGGACTGGAGACCAATTTTGGATCTCACAAATCTAATCAGATCTGTTGAACGAACCAAGTTCTGGATGGTCATGGTTCATTCTCCCTTTTCTGGGCAAGGATGACTGGATGTGCTCGATAGATATTCAGGAAGCCTGCTGTCACATAAAGATGAACAGGCTACCAAGAATGTATCTATGCTTCCAGCTGGGAGCCATTATTACCAGTTCAGAGTACTGCCCTTTGGACTTATCACAGCCCCCAGGGTGTTTACCAAATGCATGGCAGTAGTAGAGGCTTACCTCAGACTGCAGGGATTTTGGGTGTTTCCATACCTGGATGACTGGTTCCGACCAGGCATCAAGTTGTACATTCAAGAGCTCAGGTTCTCCACACCTGTGCTGTCCTAGGAATAACCATAAACTACAACAAATCACAACTTCAGCCAACTCTGACAATATAATTTATTGGAGTACTGCTCAACACAAAGACTGCTATTGCTTCCCTTCCACCACACCGAGTTCTAACTATAAGGTCACAGGTCAAGAAGGTTGTAGACAACACATCAGTCTCAGCCTGCAGTTTTCTCTGAACTCTGGACCTCATGGCAGCAGTGATAACCTTGGTCCCATTGGCCAGGTTTTACATGCAGATCCTGCAGTGGATGTTGACTATTCATTCAGTGGTCAGTCTTCCATCAGTGAAAGTTGTATCAGATAAAAATTACCAACACTTGCAGAAGAGATCTCTATTGGTGGATCCAGTCTGATCAACTGCTCCATGGCTGTCCCTTCATTCCCCAACAGCCCAAGACCATGGTGACCATGGCTTTCCCTTCATTCCCCAACAGCCCAAGGCCATGGTGACCAAGGATGCTTCTCAAATGAAGGGGGTGGGCATTATCTGGAGCAGACAGTCCAGGGAACTCGATTCCCCGAAGAGGCCAATTTGCATATAAATGTCCTAGAGATGAGAGCAGTGCTCTTGGCATTGTGAGCATTTCAAGATGTTCTTCCCTCTGGGATGATTGCGATTCAAACAGATAACATGTCAGTCATCTGATACATTAACAAACGGGGGGGGGGGCAACCAATCTTAGCCATTGTGTTGAGAAACACTTGGGGTCTGGCAGTGGACGATCTCTTCTGACCACTTCCTTTTAGCAACGTATACTCTGGGGAGATTCAAAATGATTGTGGACAAACTGAGTAGGTGCATACCACTTCCATGAGTGGTCCCTCAATGAGAAAGTGGTGGACAAGATTTTCCTTCAGTGGGGCCAGCCATGCTGTGATCTTTTTGCCTCTCCCCTAAAGAACAAGTGCAGCAACTACTTTGCCCTGATTCCCCACAGGGGCAGTCACCGATGGATGCTCTACTTCATGATTGCCCCCCTGGTCTTCTTTATGCCTTCTCACCAACCCCTTTTATTCCATAATTTCTGCAGAAAGCTGCCAGGTGCAAGAGCATGGTGATCCTCTTTGTCCCCTATTGGCCTTGACAAATTTGGTTTCCCTTCCTATGACCTCACCTGGTTTAACCACCATGGCATCTAAATCTGACTCTGGACTTCCCGTCTCACCCTATGGGCATGTCACACCCAGATATACCAAACCTCAAGCTGACTACTTGGCTTCTCCAGTTCCCTAGGTAGCCAGACAACCTATCTGATGTATAATTTTGTCTTCTCATAAACCCTAAACAAGGAAAACATATTCAAGTAAATGGAAAAGGTTTGCCATTTGGGCTCAGCAGCATAAACTTGACCCCATTCAGCCTCCATTAATCACATTTTAGATTTCTTTGTCACCTTTTTCAAAATGGTGCTAGTACCTCAACCATTAGGGTACAGCTAGCAGGAATTTCAAATTACCATACAGGATTGAATGGCACACCTACAGCTTATCACAAATTGAGCAAGGCCTTCTTAAAAGACACACTCCTTTTAAAGCCTCCTTTTAAAGACCCTACATTTCCATGGGACCTAAATTTGATGGTTCAGTCTCTTGCACATCCTCCCTTTGAACCAGCAGCTACATCTGGCCTTAAATATCTTCCGTGGAAGAGTATTTTCTTGGTTGCCATTACTTCCGAAGGAAGAATTTCTGAGATCCAAGCACTATCTTCTAAACCTCCTTATTTGGTTTTCCACAAAGATAGTGACGTTACGTGCCAACCCGTCCTTTCTTCCAAAGGTGGTGTCAGAATTCAACATCAATAGCACTATCAATTTGCCATTGTTTTTTCCTACGTTTACCAACAAAGAAGAATATGTCTTACATTTACTGAATGTTCATAGACAGTTATGGTTCTGTCTGCATAGAATAGAATAAAAATCTAAAAAGTAGACTGTTTCCTTCTCTGGACCCAAATTGGGAAAATTGATTTCTAAAGTTACTCTATCAAAGTGGTTGAAAAATTGCATCTCCTTTGTCTATGGTAAATTGGGCATTCCTCTTACACACCCATTAAAAGCACACTCCCACTATATCTGTGGCTACTTCTCAACTCGCCTCCCACCAACCCCCTTCCATGACTTCTGGAGGAACTAGTATTTACATGGTCTCTAAATAAGTACTTTATATGTATATATGACTCTGGATATGGGTTTCCATAGTTTTCTTCATCTTTTCACACTAATATAGCAACAAACAAGATCTGAGGTAATTAGGAGGGTGCACTGTGGGTAAGGGAGAAGCGCGAGAGATGTGGTGGCTGAGAGCTTTAGCATCAGCCGAGTTGGATCTGAACCCATTAGTTGAGGAAGAATGAAGATTGACAGCACATATGAAACATTTTATTTTAGAGAAATATGTATATCCCTTGCATATAATTTCTGTCTTTTGGTTCCTTTCTCACTTTGGTGGAAACTGGATTGTATCTTTTAAAAACCAATAAATCTGATGTTATCCAAGTCATTATTCATCACCATAGGGTCTAGGATCCGAAATCAGATCCGAGCCGGCAACATACTGCAGATGGATCCAAGGCTCCAGCTTCTCTCTCCCATGATGCTTTGCTGCCCCCTAACCCCCAGATCTTGTTTGCCACGTTTTATATGCAAATGTAATTCCTTGGCTCTGGCTTAAGATAAGTGTTTCTTCCTAATTTCTTGTAGTTTAGGGTAGTTATTAGTGTAGTTTAATATTACTTGGGGATCTTTTGCAGTGTATTTCTTGTAGTACCTCCCTTCTCTTAGTTTAGATTGTTAAGTGAACTTAGTTTAGTGTGCTTTTGTTTTTGGCGCCTTTTTTCTTGTGGCTGTTAGGACTGATCTGTTAGGGTTTTTTGTTTTGTGTGTGTCCCCGCATATGCTTAGTTTAGTTATTTTCAATTGTGGCAGATAAGCCCACAGACTTTAAGAAATGCTCCTCAAGTGGTCGGAAGATGCCCATTTCCAACTCGCATGAGGAGTGCTTGTATTGTTTCAGCACTCTGCACCTGGAGGCTGAATGCAACATTTGTGCCGCATTCAACCACAAGGCCTTGGCAGAGCACTGCAACAAACTTTTGTTGAAAGGTCTGGCTCAGGGGGCCCTTCTTTTCCCCCTCAAAGGCTTCCTCTTAAAATTCATAGAGGAAGATCCCTTCCTTTCAGCCAGCTTCTTCCAAGAAACTGCGGCTGTCGGATCCTAGGTCTCTGAATCAGATCCCAGCATGGCCTATCTTGGATCTGAGAGCCGCAGAGCCGTCTCCCAGATCCAGGGCTTCTCTGGATCAGAAGCCCTCGGATCCGACCAAGCCGAAGTCAACCTTGGATCCAACCAGCTCATCTGATCCATCCACTGTGTTGGCTGGGTCCTTGGGTCTAACATGATCTCAGATCCGATTATAGTCTTGGAATTGGTAGCTGTTCCATCTACCTCCAAATAGGCTTTTCAGTCAGCTCCGAAACATCGGAGCCATACCTAGAACATCGCAGCAGGTCATGGAGATCTCCCTCTAAGTCTACCCACTCCTCTTCCTCCTCTAGGTCTTCAAGGAGCCTGTTACTGTCAGACATGGATGGGATTATGAGGGGCTTTCTGAATGCCCAAATAGAGCCCGGGGCTCCTGGCTTCCCCTGCCCATCTGGTTAGGGGAACTTCACCTCTCCTGGTTTCTCCTTCTCCTCTGCCAACCTCAGTGGCATTGGAATCTAGGGACAGGGGTACCTGCGGTCAGATTCCAGCAAGGCCAAGTATCCCCTTTTCTCAACCCCATCAGGATCCCTGGCTTACTCTGTTCCCCCACCCTCAAAACGGAGTGAGCCCCTTGCTGGAGTGGTCAACTCCGGCTCCGTGAGTTGGGATCTGGTACCGTTTTCTCAGATCAGTCCATTCCCCCTTGTTGCTTTGGCCATCAGTAGCTCTGGACCTGTATCATCCAGTGGTTGTGGTGCTGTTTTCGGACTCATCCCTCCTCTCCGGGAGGACTTCTCCCTCAAACATGGGGGATGTGGCCACTTCCAGCCCCTCTGGATTCCAGGTTGTAGAGAGGACCTTCTCCAGGACTGCAGATTCATCTACCTCACCTTCTGTTCCCTCCCTGTCTCTGTCTACTTTAGCTGGTGAAACCTCCTGTCCTGTTCGGAGTCGGCCCTTCCGCTTGAGCCTTCATGGAGTCCCCTCCCCCTGGGGAGTACCTGCTTCTTCTGAGTACTCTCCGGAGCCCCCTGCGGAGGAGGTATATCATAAGAGAAAGTGCAAGAGGAGGCACTTGGACTCCCCCGTAGATTCTCTCACTGGACCTCAATGATGGAGGTGGGTACCCCAGATCTCCACCCGATGAGGTCTCCTTTGGAGACATTCTTGAAGCAAATCTTAATGCTCTCCCCAATCCCTGTCTTTGGAGGAGTCTGTGTTTCTGAAGGCCTTTGGGACAGTCTCGTCTACTTCCTGGGTGCCCCCCCCCTTGCTGACGAGTTAGTAGATTTTGAACACCAGCAGGGCCTGAAAGGAGCCTGACACAGTGGACCCAGTTCCAAAAAGAGCAGACAAATTTCTTATTCCTCCTGTGGACCTTTCTTTCTGGAGCAAAGGTGTTCCAGACGATGCCATTGTGGTTGCAGTCATCACTGAGAAGGAGCTGGCAGAGCAGAGCTCCATGGTCCAGTCCCTGAAGAGGGAGTCCTGGGTGATAGACCATTTTGGGAAGCATTTTAACGCCTCAGCTACTTTGGGGCTTAGAGCAGTTAATTATTTGGCACATTTTACCCGCCTGTAAAGGAATTTGGTCCAAGAGCTTTCCACTTCCCTTACAATGTTGTTGCCAGCAGAGGACCTCAAGAAGGTGCCTCCTAAGTTATCGACTCTGACTTCCCTCGTGAATTTCTCAATGAGGTTAATTTCCAACTCTGGGGAAGCTACCTCTCAGGCAGCAGGTACTGGCATCGTTGTGAGGCGTCATACCTGGTTGCATTTATGCGGGGTTTGTGGAACCCTTCAGTTATTCCTTTACCAATGCCCCTTTCAATGGGTCTACTCTTTTTGGACCTTCCACGAAGGACACTTCGACCTGCAATGAGCAGGAAAAGAAGACTTTGTCTCCGTCGGGATCAATCTTTCTACTCCCCAGAAGTTCTTCAATAAGATCCAGCAGGGAAGTAGAAATATGTCGTTCCAGAAGTTAGTCTCCCTTCCAGGAAGCTCCTGATGATGCCTCTTCCAGAGGCAGGGGGAGAGGTTTCAATGGCCGATGATGCCCTCAAGGTGGGGGGGGGTCTGCAAAATCAGGGCTTCATGGAGCTCTTCTTTGAGCAGCCCTATCAGCGCTCCTGAAGCGTTGCCCAACTGCTCTGCTCTGAAGGCAGTCAGGGGTTTCATTTCTCTACACCCACTAGTCTGGACAGATAGCACTTCCAATCAGTGGGTGTTAAATATCATTTCCAGGGGCTTTTTCGTTTAATTTTGGAACCCCCTCCAGTGAGATATTACCTCCCCGATGTTTTACCCAGTCAGAGGGAGTTGGCCTTCAAAGGAGTTCAACAGCTTCCTCTAAAAAGAGCCATCCAAGAGGTCCCAGCAGGACAGAGAGGATCTGGTACTTATTTTCGCTTCTTTTTAGTGCCAAAGAACGATGGGGACCTACGCCCTATTTTGGATCTCATTGAGATGAGTCTTTCAGTCAAGAAGTCAAAGTTCCAGATTGTCACTGCTCATTCTATTCTGCCCCGCTTATAGGTTCATATAGGTTTACTAGGCTAATGGCCAAAAGGGCCTTTTAAGCCTAGCTATGCATCCCAAATCTCTGACAAGTTCTGATACTCTTGATGAGTGTAAGCATGGGCCTGGGAGATGAACCATTTGCAGGTTACCTGTGTCTGTTAGAGACATAGGTGCCAAACCAGGGATAAATTTCCTGTTTCCAATCCAATTGTCCAAGTTGCACTTGAACTGCGTTAGGTAAGAACTCTGCTTCACATGGATGGGGAGCCTGTTCTGTAGATGGGGTAAGTCTCTAGGATATATATCTGTCTCTCCAGCAGGTCCTATTTATATCACAGGCAAGGTTTAAGTCTTTAGAATGGGTAGTTCTGGTGCTGTTTGTTTTGTGGATATGCAGGTGGTCCATCAGAGTGGGGTCTGACACTGCCCTGTATGCCAGGCATAGATCTCCCCTCAAAAGCCTGTAGGAGACAGAATACCAGGGATAGGACCTTGAGGCAGTGTGCATAGGACATTTTACTTATGCCTTGTATTCTTTTAGTGAGGAACCTCTGTGGGCATTCCAACTGTTAGATATGCTTGTATATGTACATACTAAGGGGGGTATTGTACTAAATGATAGATCTGATGAATGGAACAGTGACTTCCTTGGACTTAGATGCCGTACCTTTTGTTTGTAAGTTGCGCAACATAGAATGATTTCCTCACCACTGTAGACATGTGATGGCTAAAGGCTACATTACTATCTACGTGTGTCCCTAAGTCCCTGACTACTGGGTCAGCTCTAAGGAGTGTGTTGCCAATATGATAGTTACCAGGGATGGATGACTTCCCAAAGGATACTGTTATGCATTTCTTGGCATTTAGTTTTAGTCCATGGCTCTGACACCAGCTGTTTGTCTGTGTCAGACCC
Organism: Protopterus annectens; assembly: GCF_019279795.1. NCBI lineage: Eukaryota > Metazoa > Chordata > Ceratodontiformes > Protopteridae > Protopterus > Protopterus annectens. Next base: position 1,706,859,953 of record NC_056728.1, read on the forward strand.
TCTTGAAGAACATTTGTGTCAGTGTGAGATTCAGTGACAGCTCCTAATTTGCAATCATCTGTAAATGTAGTCAGCCAGAGACCACTGACATTGGCCTTGACTTCTGAGAAATAAATGCCAAAAAGGAGCAGCCCAAGGACTGATCCCTTTGGGACTCCACTTATGACTAGCCTCTTTGTAGAGGTAGACTCCCCAATTCTAACTTCCTGGGTCCTGTCTGTGAGCCAGTTGGATATCCACCGGGTGACATACGGGTTTGTACCTAACCTCTTGAGTTTGTCAACAATGCCCAAGTGAGCTGTTATGTCAGATGTCTTGGCCAGGTCAAGGTATGCAATGTGAATGATTTTGCCCTCATTCATTGCTTTGGTGACCTTCTCAAAGAAGTTCACCAGACTGAATAGGCATAATCTGTCCTTGATGAAGCCAAACTGGGTTGGGTCCAGTGTCTGGAGGTTAGCTATATCTATGTTGATCATCTCCACAATAATTATTTCCATGGCTTTACATATAAAACTAGTGGGACTTATGGGTCTGTAGATGGCCTACTTTTGTGCAGAGGGATGACTATTGCCTTTCTCCATTCATGAGGTGCGAAGCTTGATTTATGAGGCTACAGTTAAATAGTTCCAGAAGCCCTGATAGGTCATGTTTCATGCTATTTAGAAGGCATCCTGGGATATTGTCTGGGCCCATTGATGCAGTGATCTTGGTCTTAGAGAGAGCATTAAGGACCTGTTCCTATTGATGGTTGGGGGAGTTATATTTGATAATATTTCCTGAGGAAAGGTTGAGAGTGAGAGGGGTAAAGCTGGAGCTGTATTTATCAGCCAGGAGGTTTGCTATATCTTCTGGATCAGTATAGGTGGCTCCATTTATGATGAGTTCTGCACACAATTGTGTATTGCCTTTGAGGTTGCAGACCTAGCTAAAGAATGCTTTGTGGTTGTCCTTGGCCTGGGAGACCAAACTTGCCTCAAATTTGGCTTTTGTAGGCTTTATTTGCCCTCTGAGTTTATTTAGTTTGAGAGTGCTTTTATCCTGCTGGATGCTGTACCTCCCAATTTTTGCCATGAATTTCTTCCTCCTTTTATACAGCCTATTGATTTTGTGATTCCACTAAGGTGGCTTATTTTTTTTAGCTAGTTCTGTTCTTCTTCCTGGTGGGAGTTGGCCTTGTGCAAGGATGATTGGATGTGCTCTGTGGATTTCCAGGACAGCTACTATCACATCAAGATAGACAGGCATTCCAGGAGACATCTTCACTTCCGGTTAGGGGCCAATCATTACCAGTTCAGAGCCCCACCATTTGGTCTCACCACAACACCCCAGGTGTTTACCAAATATATGGCAGTGGTTTCTGCTCACCAACAGCTGCAGGAGTTTCAGATCTTTCCATACATTGATGATTGGCTCCTCATGGCACCCTTGAGACATCGACTGCCTGATCCATTACGTTCTTCCCCTCTTCCGCCAGTTGGGGATCACTGTTAACCTTTCGAAATCCATTCTGGTTCCCACACAGCAGTTGAAATTCATAGGAGTTCTGTTGGACTCCGTTTCAGAGATTGCAGCGGTATCTCTATGCTGGGTTCAGTTGATCGTGGAAAAAGTCAAGCAGATCTTAGACCTGTCATGTCCCCCAGTTCACTTGGTTCTTCAAGCCCTCAGATCCATGGCCTCAGCCATTCATCTCATTCCTCTGGCCAGGTACCATATGCGAGTGTTGCAGTGGACGTTAGCCGTTCAGTGGCCTGCTCTGTTTCTTCCCCTGTCCATGACCATAAAACTGACACCTGCGTGCAGATGTCACCTTCTGTGGTGGCTTCAATCTCAGGATCTCACTCGAGGCAGGCCCTTTTGTCTCCCTCCGCCCAAGACCACAGTGACCGCGGGCAGTTTCCTGTTGGGAGGGGCATTTTCAGGAGAAGACTGTCCAAGGCTTCTGGGCACCAGTAGAGACCAAGTTGCATATAAACGTCCTCGAGATGAGAGCAGTTCTGCCTTCCAGGACTGCCTCCCTCAAGGGAAGATTGCAATTCAGACAGACAAACATGGCTGTGGTCTGGTATGTCAGCAAATAGGGGGGCACACAATCTTACCCATTGTGCAGAGAGGGCATGAGAGTGTGGGAATGGGTGATGTCCTCCAGGCACTTCCTTACTGAAGCCCATATACCTGAGGATTCCAACATGTTGGCCAACAGGCTCAGCAGATTGATCTGGTGTCCTCATGAGTGGTCCCTAAGTCCTTCAATGGTGAAGCAGATTTTTGACTGTTGGGGCCAGCCTTGCTGCGACCTCTTTGCCTCCCCAGCCAACCACAAATGCAGCAGGTACTTCACCCTAATCCTCCCTCTGGGAGAGTCACCAAGGGATGCCCTAGTCCACGATTGGCCTCTGGGTCTCCTGTACGCTTCTCCTCCTCTTCCTTTATTTCCCAAGGTTCTGCAGAAAGCGCAGCACCGGAGAACATCCCTTATCCTCATTGCCCCTTTCTGGCCTCCTCAACCATGGTTTCCCTTTAGCAGGTCTCATCTGAAGTATCTGCCATAGATATTGGATTCCTGTTAGGATCTGATTTCCCATCTATCGGGACTTCCTCTCCCAAACCTTTGGACCTTTCGTCTAACCACGTGATTTCTCCAGTTCCAGTGATTCTAAAACAGTCCAGGCTAGCATCTCCCATTAAGCCCATCATTCTAGCTTCCGAGAAACCTTCCACTGGAAAGGTTTATTGCAGTAAGTGGAAAAGGTTCTCTGTCTGGGCCAAGAGCAGGAATCTGACTCCCTTTTCTGCTTCAGTTTCAGACATACTTTTGATTTTGTCCTCCTTTTTCCAAACGGCAACAAGTTTCTCTACCGCCAAGCTTCATTTGGTGTCAATTTATAACTTTCACAAGACCCCTGAGTCTACTTTTTCATCTAGGTTTTGTAAAGCATTCATGAAAGGAGTTTTCCTGCTTAAGCCACCGATTAAGGAGCCCTCGCTTCCCTTGGGACCTTATGTTGGTTTTGCAATTTCTGATTAGAAGTCCTTTTGAGCCTGCTAGTTCCTGCATTTCAAATTCCTGTCTTGGAAGACAGCCTTCCAGGTGGCTATTACTTCAGCTAGAAGTGTCTCAGAACTGCAAGCTCTTACAATTACTCCCTCTTACATGATTTTTCAGAAGGACAGAGTCTCTTAGGACGAACCCCTCCTTCTTGCCCATGGTTGCTTCCGAATCTACTCTGAACCAGTATATTCAGCTACCAGTGTTCTTCCCCAATTATTCCAATAAAAGGGAGTACATTCTACATACCTTGGATGTACAAAGACAATTATAGTCCTATCTGCATAGGAGCAAAGGATTTCGTAAGTCAGAGCAGCTCTTTGTGGCCTTTTCCCCCAATAGATGTGGTCTTCTGGTTTCTAAGGTCACTATCTCTAAATGGATCTCTAGCTGCATCTCCACTGTCTATGACCATAGCCATCTTGAGGTTCCAGGAAAAATCAAGGCTCATTCTACGAGGTCCATTGCTGCTACTTCAGCTTTTTTTGGCCAGGCTTTCTATTGATGAAATTTGTGCTGCTGCCACTTGGTCCAGTCCTCACACATTTATATCTCACTACAAGATAGATTTAATTTCTAGGAGCAGGGCTTCCTTTGGCTCTACAGTGCTTCGGAATATCCTTTCTTGAGGCCTACCATGATAAGTGGTAGCTGGGGACTCTGACCCTGTGGTGATGAATGATGACTTGGATAACATCAGATAAAGAGTTATGTACTTACCATAACTTGGCATCTGTGTTATCCTGTGTCCTTATTCATCACATTTTTCCCTTCTGCCATCCCCCTACCTTGTGGATCATGGAGGAAGTTGGAGTGTTTTCCTTCCAGTCTTGCAAGAGCAGTCTTTAGGAACACAACAGCAAACTCGATCTTCGGGTTAGAGGGCAGCAGGGCATTATGAGATAGGGAGGACCTAGAGCCTTGGATCAGTTTGTAGTACGTTGCCAGCTTGGATCCAGTATCTGATCCTAGACCCTATAGTGATGAGTGGTGACTTTGGATAACACAGAAACCCAGTTATGGTAAGTGCATAACTCTTTTTGTTTTTGCCAGTCATCCCATTTCATAATACTACTTAATCTGCCTTATACTCCTCACTCATTTCAGACCAGTTTATACCATTATTCAGTTCCAGTTTGTAAAATCTCATTTTACTTTACAGACGTCCTGACTGAGATTCACTGTTGCATTATTCCAAACAGATGGGTTATCCCCACTGATATCTGGCCAGTGTACAAAAACTTAACCATCCTTGGATCGTATGTCTGATATATGACCTCATCTGCCAACCATAGGGATGTAAACATGGACATATGAGCATAGATCCTCAGATTATTTTAGCCACCAGCCCAAAGACAGGTCACACACCTGTCAGACTGATCTTCACTTGGTCGTTGGTACCATTGATTCCTAAAAGGAAATGGGTAAGTGCCCCATTGATTTGCCTTTATTAGATGCTTAAATTGATTTGCCCTCTCTGTATTAGATGTCACTTAGGAGAGGTAAATGTGAATTCAGTAGGCAAATTCCCTACAGAGAGCTCCATACCTAGTGTCTCTTCTGCCTTGACATGGAACATAGCTACAAGGCCTGTTCCATTTGCCAATCCTTTTTGCCCAAGACCTTCCAATCCTTTTTTTATCTTCACTCATCACTTTCTTAGAGACCTAATGCCCGAGGCGTTTGGCCCAATCCAGGGTAGCAGATTCAGCCTCTCCTGTCATAACTCTGTCACAAAAGAAAAAACTTGAGTCCTAAGCCTGACTGTCATTTTACCCACTCAGATTCTGAGACACCCGCTAAGATTACATAACCTGTGATACATCTACAGAGAAGGGTGTGTGGAGAATCATTATTTCAAAGGGACCAGAAGGCATCCTACAGATTTTAGTTAAGGCGTACATTCCCTGAAAGTTAATGGAGGTCTTTGAACCCACCTCACTTGGTTCAGGCAGACGTCACACCTAAGAAAATGTGTCAGAAGACAAAGCATGTCCCCTCACTTCCTCCTTCTAGAGAGAAGGAATGGATAGATTTCTCTCAACGCCATTATGGTGAAGCTTTAAATGCATTCTAAGCCCCACCCCATGCTGAGAGTGGTAAGTATGCCGAAGCTTACCGTAAAGCCCTGTACAATCACTTGCATAAGTGTATAAACTCGGCTGTACCAGATAGAATCAAAGCCAAAGCCCCAAGTAAATCAAGCTGCCATGGTGGACTTCCTGCATCAACAAACTCTACAATAAACAAAAACAGTTGCTGTCCAAGAAAACAAAGACAAGGACCCAACAATGGAAAAGCACTGTCCTCAGTCTTAAGAGGCAAATGAGACAACTTTTCAAATCCTCGAAGAGCTCCTTTGAGAGAAACCTAGCAAGCGCTGCCAAGGATAACCATAAGGCCTTTTACAGCTATGTACGTAACCCAAAGGGTAGGACCCAAGCATGTGCAGAACTGTTGGCCAACGGTATTACACACACACTGACCCCGTAGAGATAGTGAACATGCTAGTGGATAGGTTTGGTGAAAATTTCACTCCCTTATCCCCTCCTAACGTGCAACAAATGCTCCCCCAAACTCCCCCCGCACACTTTACATATCTGAAGAGCAGGTCCTCAAAGGCAAAGAACACGGCCTCTGTGGGACCAGATGACATCCCAGGCTGTCTTCTAAACAGGCTAAAACATAAACTAGCATCACCACTAAGTACCTTCTTCAGATGTAGCCTAATCACAGCCTTTGCTCCTGTGGAATGGAGAACAGCTAGTTATTCCCCTCCACAAAGGTGGTCTAGCAACAGACCCGGGGAATTACAGACACATAATCCTGACCAGCCTCATCTGTAAGGCCATGGAATGTGTCATTATAGACCGCATAAATAAAGACATAGGTGACCTCCAAACCCTGCATCCTACCCAATTCGGCTTAGTGAAGGGCAGATCCTGCTTGTTAAATCTGGTGGATTTCTTTGAAATTGTGACTGAGGCCATTGATGAGGGCAAATCTGTGCACACAGCATACCTCACCTTAGCAAATGCTTTTGACACAATCCCACATTCAGGCATTACAGATAAACTTGGCAAACTGAATGTAAACCCCCCCTTCATTGTTAGATGGGTTGCCAACTGACTCACAAACCAGGCACACACTATCAAATCAGGTGACTCCACATCAACCAGCAGACCTGTTACCAGCGGCGTGCCACAAGGTTTAGTGCTGGGCCCCCTACTGTTTGGTGTATACTTCTCAGAAGTTCAGGTCAAAGCTAAAGGATTGTGGCTGAACAAATTTGCAGACTACTGCAAATTAGGTGCAATCACTGAATCCCCAAATAATATCAGTATACTCCAGGATGGTTTCACACAGACCAACGACTGGTGCATTAGTCATGGTTTTAAACTGAATGCAGAGAAATGCATCATCATTTCCTTTGGCACAAACAATGTCCCTTCACACTATCAGATCAATAACAATACCCTGGGTACCCATGAAGTGGTAAAGGACCTGGGATCACAGGTTGACCACCACTTGTCTGCCATTGTAAGGGGAGCTTTCCACGTAGCTCACTTAATTAGTAAAGTCATTGCCTCGAGAGCAAAAGAAGTTATAACTTCACTGCACTTGGCACTTATCTGGCCCATAATTAAGTAGAACTCCCCATTTGGTATGGACCGTACTAAGCACCTACAGCACTTAGAGAGAGCTCAGAGGTTTCTAACAAAGAAGATCAAAGGCCTCCAGCATGTGCCTTACATGGGCAGACTAAAATCACTGTACTCTGTATCATATAGACTTCTTAGGGGAGACTTATGCCTGACCTACCTGCCAACCCAAGACCCAAACCTAATGAACTTGCTGCATATCCATAAATGAAATAGATTTCCCTTCCTGCCCCCCTAGTCTATATAGTGATGTGACGCTGCTAACCGTGGTGCCATTTTTAAATAATCCCTGTGACCCACGCTGATCGGTCCCGCCGTAGGCTGTGGCTTTGCCCAGTAAGTGCTGCGCATCATTCAGGCTTGCTGCCACATGAACAATTGCTTTTAAGCTCTGGATAGACTCTAATAAAAGTTGTTTCTGCTATGTTTGCTGTGTGACTATGAAATGCTGTGCTAGTGGGTTACAGAGTGTTTTTTTTTCAATGTTTTGAGTGCACACTAATACAATGCCCTTGAAAAGAACCAAGATTGTGTATGTTGTTTTATAGGACCATAGTGCGGTCTGGAAATGCTATTGTTGCAGACCGCTACATCCCTCATAGTGTTTGCTGACCTACCTCTGCTCCTAGTTTAACTAATATACTTACTTTACTGAGCCGTAGTGTACGCGATATATAAATCCACCCAGAAACCCTGTTGCTTGCCTTCATATGTGTTAAATGTAATGCATTGTTTTCCTGCCTTTTCTGGAGTGAATTCAAAGGGAAATGTAGTGTGTACCTGCTAACGATAGCGTTCTCAGTCTATGTACATAGTCTTATGATATTCCACCGTGTCTACCGATAGTTAATTGCATTAATAGGATCAGTTTGATGTGCCACACTCACAGAAGCTGTTAATTGCTTAGGTGTATTGAAGCAATTTCAACTGATATTGTTATCTTTGTTTGTATGCTCCTAACCACATTATTCAGAACTTTGGGTGTTACTTGCACCATGGTTAAGGATTATAAGTAAAACATAAACTGCATTTCTCTGTAGAACTCATGTTGTAACCCCTGTAACAGCCTGCATATATTCCACATTTATAATAACAGCTAAGATTGCTTTTTCTTCCTTTTAATAAGTAACCTTGGTAACTGTATTGTTGGAATAGCTGCCTGTATTTGCCTTACTTTTAAAAACTGCTACGAACGTTTTTTTTAGCTCTGTTTGTAATTTTAGTTGGAATAGTAGGTCTGATAAACTGCTCTATATACCGTGTTTCATTAAGACTATGCTGCCCCTTTTTCCCTTCTTTCCCTACTGTCCCTGTTCTCACTCTGCTGAAGCCCTTGTTAGTATTTCTGCCTCCCCTGCTCAACTAATGCTTGTGTTGTTCTGCTCTTCTCCCTACAGCTGTTCGTGCTGCGTTCAACCGTATGAGTGCATCCTACCCTACTCCACAACAGTCTAAGAAACCTCCCCTATAAGGACATGTAATCCGGGACTCTGCTAAAGCCCTCTGAGGAGCTTTCAAAAGATAGCCCCCCTCAAGAAATATTTAGTATATGTACTGCTATTTTTCAACATAACTGCTACAAGTGTTCACACTACCGTAGTGTATGTGCTTTTCCCCGCTCTTGCTAAGCAACCTACAGCGATTCTTTTCTTTGTCCCTTAATTCCCTTACCCACTAAGCTATATTTCATATATTTTGCCACTAGGTGGCACTGCTCAACACTTATAGTGTAAAGATCACTTCTAACATATTTCTGTTTTCTCCCAAGCACTCCCCCACTCTCATAGCATATATATCCCATTGGCCTGCTTTGACTTCTGAATTGTTTTATTACCTTTCTCCTCCCACACTCCCCAGCCTAGACTCATCTCTGCTGTTTATGTACTTCCTCTAAGCTCCCACGTTTCAGCTACAGCTGGCTGATTGTTTTTTGCCAGCCACCTTCTCTCCAGCTCTTCCCACTCCGTTTGCCCTACGGGCTCACTCCGGTCCCCTATCCTGCCTCCAATTTACACCTGCCCCCACTACCCCCTACATTTATTTCAACACCAGACCCCTCCCTCTCTCAGTCAATCAATCATCTCCACTTTGTAACCCCTCCCCTCTCTATCTCCGCCAATCACAACTACTCCAACCCCCTCCCATCAAAGTCCTTATAAACATCTATTTCTACTCCATCTATACAAATATACAATCTGCCCTGCTCATTTTATACTGCTAATATACACATATACTCCTCTACCATGCCTTATCTTTTAGCTCAAACCATTCTGACCCCATCTATCTGCGTTCTATTCTTGCTCCCTTTATACCACGCTACCACCTACTCCTATAACCAACTCCACCCCTCCTTCCTGTCCTACCCCGCCATTCCCAATCTCCTTCCTCATCCCACTAAAACACACTTCCACAACATATCTGCCTCTCTAGTTCAACCCAACCCACTCCACTATTTCAGAATAAAACTTTTCCCCCTTCAATTAAATACTACAAACCTAAACTAATACTTTACTATTAAAGACCAAATCAAAAATACTACTACCCTTCCTCAACTACCTCTGCTTAGCAGGGGACATACACCCAAACCAAAAAAGGCAAAACAGTTCAAACTAGTAACTATGTAATTCCATGAACCAGCAAAGATAGTTCTTCCATTTAGCCTTTATTAACAGATAAAACAATCAACTAAGCTCTTTCGCCCGACTCAGTACACTGGGCTTCATCAGAGTTAACTAATCAGTAAAATATCTTCTTTTTAAACACCAAAAACGTCATACAAATGTCATAAAAACAATTAATGTTGAACCAATGTTTTGTCCATACCAGTAAAATTCATGAATTGGTACCAATTACATCAATTAAAACAAAATGAATGAATAAAAGGATAGTTTGTTGTTCAAAAATTGAGATAAAATATAAAAAAATAAAATATTTAAGAATACTAAAAAGTTTTTAAAATACAATATGTGTGTTACAACAACAATAATCCATTAAATAAAATGTGTCTTGTACTTCAGTATACTTGATATTGAGATACATTCTTTTATTCCTGGTGATTTTGTCGCATCCAACCTAAGCTGCCATAAACACTGTCTTACTTCTATTAAAGTTTTTGCATCACCACCTTTTTCTTCTCCTGGTACTCTGTCTATAACAAAAAACAAAAACTTTTTAAAATTTTGACAATTCTTGCTGTGTATGTAAAGTGCACTTGTCTCTTTTGTATTCTTTGTCTCTCACATGTTCTAATATTCGAAACCTTAATTTACAAATGGTCATAACCCACAGAAATCAAAACCACCAGCTGAAGCAATAATCCACCAGCTTAGAGATTAACTGATAGATAAAGAGGAATATACCCAAGCGCAAAGTCTCATTGTTCTGTTCTGTTTTTTTTTTTTTTTTGTAAGTGTGCTTAATAAATTGTTTAAATGGGCTGGTGGATTATTGCTTCAGCTGGTGTTCAAAAGTGGGTAGCTCAAACATGTAGCCACATAAACAACTATGTCTGTGCTACAATTACAGTGTCCAGGACACTTAAGTGATCTCATGTGGTTGTTAATACTGACATAAGAGCCATCATTAATATATTTGCATGTACTGCAAAATCTGCACTTAGACCTATTAGAGTTACTTATCACAGTTCTTCTTTCAAATACAAATTTGCACCTCTACTGTAAGTAAAATTAGGTACACCACCCAATAGTACTCATATCTCCGCTAAACACACTGTCCCAGGTTGTTTGAATAATCTTTTTAATGTTTGGTGCTGTATCATTGTATTTTAAAACCATAGCCCCTTCATATCTGTTTTACTTATTGTATTTTGGGGGTAATTCCCTTCAATGTTGGTGGGTGTCATCAAGCCTCCTTTTAAAATTGGTTGAAACACTTTGTTTCTCTTACTGGTCATCTCATTACACATTTTTGTAAGCACCTCATGGGGATAACCCCTGTCCCTAAACATGTCAATTAATTTGAACATTTCTGTTTTAAATTTGTCATCCTCACTGAACAGTCTAGACAGCCTGACCATCTGGAAAAATGGGTGACAACTATCAAAATGCAAAAAGGAATTGGAGTAGTTTTTTTATAAAATATGTTAGAACAAACTACCCCAACCTTCTTGTATAATAAAATATCCAAAAACTCACAAAAATTACTGTTCACTTGACTCGTGAATTTTAAAAAAGTTGTAGTGCTATCCATGTATTCAACAAATTCCTGAATCTCATCTTTGTCTCCCTTCCAGAAGATCAGTATATCATCCAAAAAATGTAGATATAAAATAATTTTGAACATATAGAAGAGAAAATATACATCGTTTCCCACTCGGCTAGAACAAGGCTGGCATAAATGGGTGCACATCTGTCACCCAATTCCACACCCTTGATCTGCTTGAAAAATTCTCCATCAAACAAAATATAGTTGTTTAATAACACCATCTCAGTTAAATCCAATAACAACCCTCTCTTAACCGTGTGTACATCACTGTATTTTGCTAAACTGTTACCAAGATATTCCAGTCCTATATTGTGAGGAATAACTGAAAAAAAGATTGGTAACATCAATTGTAACAAATAAAAATTAATCATTGAAATTTATGTTCCTTATAATTTCAAGACAGTGTCAGGAGTCTCTTAATATGTGTGGAATCTTATTTAATAAATCTTTGCAGACAATGTTTACATAAGAAGCTAGGGTTTCTGTCTTGGAACCAGTGACAGCTACTGTTGGCCTAAATGGTGGTTCTTCCATATTCTTGTGTATTTTGGGGGTACCAAAAATCGATGGTGGTATAGGCATGTCAACCATCAAATATTTGTATTCCACATCAGTAATAATCCCTCAACCAAAAATTCATACAACTGCCAGTCTATCATTTAATATTCCTTGCATTTTACATGTATAGTTAGTTATTCATAACAATAACCCCCCACCCTTGTCCAGTTTCATCACCCTATATTGATTGGTGGTTGTCAGCTGTTTCAAACAAATTTTCTCACCTGTGGTTAGATTATCCACCTTCCTAACCTTTGTTTTTACACATCTCCTTATTTGATTTTCACAAAGTTATTCAAACACCATAACTACAGGGTTACTAGGTGGAACAAAGGTGCTGCTACTTTTAAAACTCAGACCAGAGTCCACATGTGGGCTGGGGTTGTTAGCAAAGAATACTTTTAAGTTCAATTGTCTTGTAAATAATCTAAGATTGATTAACAAACTACCGTTCTCACATTGAAATGTTGGAACAAATGAAAAACCTTTTTTGAAAAGTGAAAAATGATTGTCTAAAATATCCAAAGCAGTGAAATTGTATATGGAGAAACCATCAACATAAAGATGTCTACATTTTTGTACACAGGACTGTCTATCACAATTGTACAATATTTCATCATTAAAAACATACAATATTTCATCATTAAAATCAGTAACTTGGTCTTCATTTTCATCGACCGCAACTTCAGCTGACAATTTATGGCTAACACTGGTGTACTCAAGAGGTACACAATCTATCACAGTTTCTTCTTATAATTGTAATTGTGGTTGGGGTGTTGAATGTATCTCGTATTGCGTTGCCCCCTTCCCCTCCATTGATTTGATTCCCCCCTCACAGGGGCTCTGTTGAAACTCTGCTGTTCTTGGTTTTGATATTGGTTTTAATACTGATTCCTTAGATGATCTGATCGTCTCAGGGATGGGGGGTAAAAAACGCTCGTCATCCACACACTCAGTTGTTGTTATTACCTCTTCTCCATTTTGTTCTCTTTGAGCCCTGTTGGTATTAGGCTATAGCCTACATACAGTACCTCTGTTTCTGTTGTTCAATAAATATGCCTTTTTCTCTGCATATTTCTTAGTGTCTCTAGCGATCTTGCCCTGTTTTTTCTCAAGCCCAGTTCTTACAAATTTGCCTATATCCGCCCATATTTTATCAAAACGAGCCTTGTTAAATTCAAATAGCAAATCATTTGTGATACTAGTGTGTAAAGCAGTTATCTCGTCTTTCAATTTTGTAAGTTTACAGTTATTGTTACAAATTATAATGTGCATCAAGTCCATACCTGTACAGTTAAAAAGAGCAGTCAGATCCTGAAACGCTTCCGAGACCTTGGTAATACCCATGGGAAGCTTAAAAATCCTCAGACCTCTAGGAACTTGATGCAACTCAATGGGAACGTTCTAAAAATATGTTATCCATTTGAAGAGACTTGAACCACTGGGAAAGTTTTTCAAATTTGTATACCTGAGTATTTAAAGTACCAGGGCAGGCTCCGTTGTCCACCACCGGTAATGCATTCAATTGCAGAGGTGTTAAACACATGTCCAAATTGGAATATACCTCAATGGCTGACTCATTCAACCTAGAACCGCTGGTGTTACGGCTGATGTTCATCGTGCATACAGCTGCAGTCATAACAGATGGGTTCTCCTGCCGTCAGGCGGGTCCTCGGTCAGCCGAATTCCAAAGTCTAGGTCCGGCGTCGGTTGTCATCGCTTCTTCCCTGACATCAGTGCGACAGGGGTATAAAAGAACCAGCTGACGCCATTTTCTTCAGTCTTTCTTGCCACGCGGTGCCCGAAGCAGAAGCAGTTCGCAAGTGCCGGTCGGCCAGCTCCTGAAATTACGAAAATTTTGCAACTGAAGTCTTCTTGAAAGCGAAGTACCCCGTTGAGGAAACTTTTCTTGCCTCAGACTGATGTCAGACAAAGTTAATAATTGTATTTTATGTGGGAAGCAAATACCGCATAAGGATTTCCATTCCCTCTGTATTCCTTGTTTAGGCCCAGACCATGACGTTTCGGTCTGTCGTTTTTGTGCTACATTCAACAAACGCACCATTAAGCGTCGGGCGGAGTTCGCCCAGCATTATTTTGGCAAAAGGTTTAGCTATATTATGTCGTCGGATACTCCGACTCCAGTTTTGTCTAAAAAGCGCAAAGATAAGGACCGACACACGAGGTCCGCGGTCTCTACCGACATCACGCCAAAGCCGAATACAGGTGGTCCGGTTCTCAGCGAGGTGCCTACGCAGCCCCTGACTACCGACGACACTTCATTGGCGGTGTCTTCTGTGCCCGAGATCGCAGGCTCCTCGGCCCACACCCCGACTACAGATACCGAAGCCACTCTTGGCGGTGAATCTCAAAATGTGGACAGGTCTGCCTCCTCTCAAGGTGTCTTCAGACCTTCCTCTTCTTTTTCCATCAAGGCTTTCACTAAGTCTAAAGCAGCCATGCATTCTAAGAAACAAGCTACATAGGCCCCATGCCTAAAAAACAGATGCTTAAAATGGCTGAGGATTTAATTACTCTTATCAGGGGTTCTCAACCCCCCGGACAAAAGGCCCAGAGTGGAGGAAGAATCCCCCTCCTCTGATCAGGCCTCCATTATATCAGAGCACTCTGATGAACAGGAACATTCTTACTCCCCTTTTGAAGATTCTGATGCAGAGGAGTCCATTCCCTCTGTATCCCCCGCAGAGGATTACTCATTTGAGGAAACCTTGCATACCTTAAGGTAACACTTCCACTGGGAAGGCCAAGAGTACTCAGATTCCAAGAAAAGGCTTAGGGAATAATTTCTCTTGCTACCTCAGCAAAGGCCTCTGGCTATACCTCCTGTCTTGGACATACTAGATGATGTGTACTCGGAGGCCTGCCTTAACCCGGATTCTTTACCTCCAGCCCCAGTCAAGCCTGACAGGTACTACCGGGTTCCTGATTCACACCAATTTCTATACAAAAGCCATGCTGCTGACCCAAAAACTATCTCACAGGGTCCCAAGGGAATTAAGGCCTCCACTGCTAAAAATCCATTACCTTCCGAGAGAGATTCCAGATCCTTAGAGAGGTGGGGAAAAAGGTATATACCTCGGCCACCTTAACCATGAGGGCATTAAACTGCCAGTTCCATATGCTAAAGTACCAACGGTTTCTGTTATCACAATTGAGAAGTAAAATGTCACAACCTGAACAACCAGACTTGAAGGAGTTGCAGGATTTGATGCATAGTGCAGACCAAGTGGGTAAACATACCTTGCAATGTGGTTTTGATCCTCTAGAGGCCACATGTAGAGCTGCTGTTACAGGATCAGTCATACGTCGACATGCCTGGCTCAAGGAACAAACCTTACCAGATCATGTCAAAGCTAAATTACTAGATGCTCCTCTACAAAAGGATGTATTATTTGGTGCTAATGCTGAGGATGTATTAAAGAAAATGGAGGAAAAGGCTAAATCAATGCAAACAGTGAAAGATTTTCTACAGGTACAACCCCCACGTTTCAGTAGAAATTGGCCTTCCAAAAATTGGTCCTTTCCAGCCACGGACAGACCCCAAAGAGGTAGATACAGGCGCCCGAGGGGCAGAGGGCAATCCCAAGGATCGTTTAGAGGCAGACAATGGCAAGCTCCTACACAAAGAGGTGGTGAGGATAGTTCGCAGCCATTCAGAAAGCAAGCCCAATGACTTTCCCCTTTGCAGGCCAAGCAAGGCTCAAATGGCAGCACCCTTAGGTGGAAAACTGGCATTATTTTCAAAAAATTGGCATATTGTCACAAAAGACAAATGGATCCTGGACATTATAAACAGAGGCTACAGATTCCATTTTCACACCCTTCCAAAAATGAGAGGCATGCCAAACCTGCCACACAATCAAAGGGCAGAGGCACAAAGACAAATTTCAGATCTCATAGACATGAAAGCTATTCAAGAGGTACCTATTCACGAACAGGGTCAAGGTTTTTATTCCAGACTATTCCTGGTACCAAGGAAGGGAAAAGATTGGAGACCTGTTTTGGACCTATCCATCCTAAACACATTTTTACTCGTACCAAAACTCAAGATGCTCACTTTACAGCAGCTTCTTCCCATGCTGGGCAAGGAGTCTTGGCTGGTAACATTGGACCTCAAGGAGGCATACCTGCATGTCCCAATCAGACAAAATTGCAGAAGATACCTCAGATTTCTTGCAGGTTCAACCCATTATCAATTCTCTGCATTGCCCTTTGGCTTATCTACTGCGCCCAGAGTATTCACGAAATGCCTGGCATCAGTAATTACCTACTGCAGACTTCAAGGGATACAAATATACCCCTATTTGGACGACTGCCTGATCTAAGCGGACAGCAAGCACATACTTCTGAAACATCTGGCTTATGTAATAATGTTGTTGAATTCTCTGGGATACACAATCAACAAAAAGAAATCAAGGCTAATACCCTCTCGGAAAATAATTTTCTTGGGTGCCAACTTGGACACAAACACCCAGATGGCCTACCTCACGCCAGAGAAGCAGGGGCAACTAACACAATACTTCAGAACACTAGCAAATTTCACCAGGCTGACTGCAAGGAAAATCCTGCAGGCTCTGGGATTCATGGCATCTTGCATCTTACTAATCCCATGTGCAAAGCTGCATATGAGGAAACTTCAATGGTACCTGAAAAACCTACGGTCTCAACACAGCCATAGTTTGGAAACAATAACACCACTAATTCCCTGTCTTCAAAAGGAATTTCTGTGGTGGGCTCAAACATGCCAAACAAACACGGGTCTCCCATTCAGCAAGCCTCAAGCAAATCAAGTCATCACAACAGACGCCTCGGACTATGCCTGGGGGGCGCACATGACAGATCGGTGCATTCAGGGCAAATGGTCCCAAAAAGAAAAGCACCTTCACATCAATCAAAAGGAAATGCTAGCAGTAATAAATGCTATTATAGCTTTCAAAGACCTTCTGCATCCAGGTCAGCTATTGATAAGGACAGACAACACCACAGTAATGTGGTACATAAACAAACAGGGAGGAACCCATTCATACCCCCTATGCAGACTGGCCATGTCACTTTGGAACATGGCTCTGGACTTACAAATCGAACTTCAAGCACAGTACTTGCCAGGCAAGGAAAACACGCTGGCAGACAACCTAAGCAGAAATATGACAGATCCACACGAATAGAAGTTGCATCCTCAAGTTTTTACAGAGATAATTCAAGCGTGGGGAAGGCCAGACATAGATCTCTTTGCCTCCCACAAAAATCACCAATTGACAAAATTCTGCTCAAGGATTTTTCATCCAAAGGCCTGGAGAGTGGACGCTCTCTCTTTCAGTTGGACAACAATGACAGTTTATGCCTTCCCACCTGTTCCTCTGCTGCACAAAGTTCTATTAAAAGCCAGAGCAGACAGACCAAAGATGATTCTCATTGCTCCAGACTGGCCAAGACAACACTGGTACCCACTCCTGAGGAGCCTGACGCATTCCCCACCATGGACCCTGCCTCTAATGCCTCTTCTTCTGACTCAGCACAGCTTCAAAACTCTTCACAGTCAGCTAAAAACACTCAATCTAGCCGCATGGAAGATTCCTTAACATCACAACACACCCTAATCTCCAAGGAGGTGCAGGATGTCATTTTGTAGGCCAGAAGGCCGTCTACTAGAAAAGCTTACTGTGCAAAATGGAAACGGTTTTGTGCCTGGAATGAGAAAAAGGGCCAGAATCCTGGAAAACTGAATTTGCCTCAAATATTACAGTATCTAGCTGAGCTGCTAAGCAGTGGACTTTCATTCTCCTCCATCAAAATCCATGCCTCAGCCATTTCTGCGGAATACAACACTGATCCACCTTTATTCCCTCACCCCCTCTTAAGACAGTTCCTCAGAGGGGCTAAGAATCTAAAACCCCCAAGGAAACGACCAATACCTGCTTGGGATCTCAATTTCATTCTAGAAAAGCTGACCTTGCCTCCTTTTGAGCCAGCTGCCTCAACAGATTTGCAATATTTGTCCTGGAAAACAGCTTTCCTTCTGGCTATTACCTCAGCTCGTAGGGTTTCGGAACTACAAGCGCTCATGGCTGTGCAGCCTTTTATCATCTTCCATCAGGACAGAGTTTCCTTACGAACAAACACGTCCTTTATGCCAAAAGTGGTATCCATGGTAGCCTTGAATCAGGCTATACACTTACCTACCTTTTATCCTAATCCTCAAAACAAAGGGGAGAGATTACTACATTCCTTGGACATCCACAGACAACTGCGTTATTATTTGGACAGAACAAAGCCTTTCAGAAAATCAGAACAGCTCTTTCTGTCCTATGCTATAGGAGCTCAAGGGAAGCCAATTTCCAAACAGACAATCTCAAAATGGATAGCCCACTGCATACGCTTTTGTTATTCTTTTCATGGCAAAACTGTACCTACAGGCATCAGATCTCACTCCACAAGGGTCACAGCTACCTCTGCAGCTTTCCTCAGAGGAGTTCCTACCAAAGATATTTTGGAAGCAGCCACTTGGAGTTCTGTCCATACCTTCTCCAAGCACTACCACCTTCCATTATACTCCAAATCTAGAGCAGGCCTTGCCACTGCAGTCTTGCAGGGCATTCTGGCTCCACCTAGTGCCTACCACCCCTTTCTTAGCTTTGGGATTCTACCCATCTGTTATGACTGCAGCTGTATGCACGATGAACATAGTACAGTTTTGTACCTACCATAAATGTAGATGTTCGAGTGCTAATACAGCTGCAGTCCAGGTTTCCCTCCCTCCTTCCCCTCTTGGGGCAGGCCTATTGGCTAACACCTCCTCATACAACCTGATTGGGGTATTCATTCATGATGTATTTGCTTGCACTACTGTATTTTGATTATATGGCATTGCCTTATTACATAAATTTATGTATTGCCTTCCTTCTGGGGGCACCTGACATCTTGGGCAAGAAAAACTGAAGAAAATGGCGTTGGCTGGTTCTTTTTATACCCCTGTCGCACTGACGTCAGCAAAGAAGCGACGACAACTGACACTAGACCTAGACTTTGGAATTCGGCTGACCGAGGACCCGCCTGACGGCAGGATAACCCATCTGTTATGACTGCAGCTGTATTAGCACTCGAACATCTACATGTATGGTAGGTACAAAACTGTACTTTACCCATGTTGTTTCCTGATCGAATCCTAATGTCGCTACCGCTGGTAGTACTACTACCATTTGCTCTAATATTTCCATTTTGGGATATTCGTTCAGCATTGGAACTTGGTAGTGTGTGTAAGGTTAAAAGTTCGGCTTGAGTTGTGGTTAGAGAGGCATTAATACTATTGGCTGTCTCTCCTCTCCCATTCTCACGCATGTAACTGATGATTTGTTGTGAAATGTCCAAATATTGTGCAAACGATCCATCCTGTCAAATCCAAATGAAAGATATTCCCAATACTAGTCGTAGTAACCAAAAACCAGTCCAAAAAAGACAAACACTTTAAACTAGTAACCATGTAATTCCACGAACCAGCAAAGAGAGTTCTTCCATTTAGCCTTCATTAACAGATAAAATCAACTAAGCACTTTCGCCCAACCCAGTACACTGGGCTTCATCAGAGTTAATTAATCAGTGAAATATCTTCTTTTTAAACACCAAAAACATCATACAAACGTCATAAAAACAATTAATGTTGAACCAATGTCTTGACCATGCCAATACAATTCATGAATTGGTACCAATTACATCAATTACAACCAAATGAATGAATCAAAGGATTGTTTGAGATAAAATATAAAAAAATAAAAATATTTAAGAATGCTGAAAGGTTTTTAAAATACAATTTACGAATGGTCTTACCCACATAAAAAGTGGGACAGCTCAAACAAGTAGCCACGTAAACAACCATGTCCATGCTACAATTACAGTGTCCAGGACACTTCAGTGACCTCATGTAGTTGTTAATACTGACATAAGGGCCATCATTAATATATTTGCATGTACTGCAAAATCCGCACTTACTCATTCGAGACCTATTAGGGTTACTTATGACAGTTCTTTCAAATAATTTTTTTTTAATTTGCACCTCTAGGTACACCACCCAATAGTACTTTCAAATCTACACTAAACACACTGTCCCAGGTTGTTTGAATAATCTTTTAATGTTTGGTGCTGTATCGTTGTATTTTAAAACCATAGTGCCCTTCATATCTGTTTTAATTGTATTTTGGGGGTATTTCCCTTCAATGTTGGTGGGTGTCATCAAGCCTCCTTTTAAAATTGGCTGAAACACTTTGTTTCTCTTACGTGGCTACATGTTTGAGCTGTCCCAGTTTTTACGTGGGTAAGACCATTCGTAAATTAAGGTTTCGTATATTAGAACATGTCAGAGACATAAAGAATAAAAAAGAGACAAGTGCACTTTACATACACAGTAAGAATTGTCAAAAAAGTTTTTGTTTTTTGTTATAGACAGAGTACCAGGAGAAGAAAAAGATGGTGATGCAAAAACTTAGAAGTAAGAGAGTGTTTATGGCAGCTTAGGTTGGATGCGACAAAATCACCAGGAATAAATGAATGTATCTCAATATCAAGTATATTGAAGTACAAGGCATATTTTATTTAATGGATTATTATTGTTCTAACACACATATTGTATTTTAAAAACTTTTTAGTATTACATTTTTTTTAATTTTTTTATATTGTATCTCAATTTTTGAACAACAAATGATCATTTGATTTCATTCATTTTGTTGTAATTGACGTAATTGGTACCAATTCATGAATTTTATTGGTATGGACAAGACATTGGTTTAACATTAATTGTTTTTATGACATTTGTATAACGTTTTTGCTGTTTAAAAAGAAGATATTTTGCTGATTAGTTAACTCTGATGAAGCCCAGTGTATTGAGTCGAGTAAAAGCGCTTAGTTGATTTTATCTGTTAATAAAGGCTGAATGGAAGAACTCTCTTTGCTGGTTCGTGGACATACACCCAAATCCTGGACCAAATACTTCCTCTAGTCCCAATCCCCCTGTCATAAGCAATAAAACCAACCATAAATATTTCAAATTCTTCACCGTCATTGCCCAAAGTCTAAGAAATAAAGTAGCCCACTTTCATGCTTGGCTAAACTACAATCTTCCCGACATTGTAGCCATCTCAGAAACCTGGCTAAAACCTCATATTTGTGACTCTGAAATCCTCTCTGCTGGATTCCAATCCCTCAGACATGACCTCTTAAATAGAAAAGGGGGTGGGGTAGGCTTAATCTATTCTAACCTGCTATCCATCACTCCCTACCCCAATCCTATCCCTCCATTCAACAGTGCAGAACTAGTGATAGGCCTACTAAAAATAAATAACCACAAAAGCATTTGTATCATTGCCCTCTACATCCCTCCTGGTAATAGCACCACTACTCTTGAAGAAATTCTCCTCTGGACCTCTACCAATATTAATCTAGAGACCTTCATTCTTAGAGATGTAAATATCAATTGGAATAAAATCAATAACTCCAATCCCACCATATCCATCAATCTATTTAACTATACCCAACTAACTAACTCCATTACCAGACCCAACAAAACAAACCCCCCAGGTACCGCACTAGACTGGATCCTAGTATCCCATCCTAATAAAGTCTTAAACTATGGCATTATACCTGACCCTATAGAAGACTACTTGCCGGCTTTCATCCACCGAGCTACCCACTCCTCTCCTCACCTACACCAATATATTCACACACGTAACCTCACAAACTTTAACCCCACTACTTTCTCTGACTTCCTAAAACAAACAAACTAGAACCCCCTAAAAACTCTTCCACTAGACAATGCCATAGAATTTTTCAACTCAACCTTCTTAAACGTCCTCAACTCCATAGCTCCACCAAGAACAAAAAGAGTAAAAACCAAGACCCGCCCCATGGCTAACCAAAGATACCAAAAAACTTATGCTACAAAGAGGTTAATCCTGGAAAACATACCATCAAAACAAGCAGCCAGAAACTTTCTTAAATATAAACAACTCTGCAACCTTGTTAAAAAAACAAATCATCAGAGACAAAAAGTCCTACTATATCAAACTCCAGTCTAACCAATCAAAAAACCCCAAACATTTCTGGAATTCCATTAATTCTCTTCTCAACCCAGGTACCAAAAATAACCCCTGCCCTGACACCAGCAAATCTGATCCTGAAATAGCCTCTCTATTCAACTCCTTCTTCACCAAGTCCATAGCAGAACTGACCAAGACCTTCCCCTCAACCTATCCAATCTTGCTCACCCCCTACACCACCCACTGCCCCCAAGCCTCCTCCAATATTTGAACTTAAACCCATCTCAGCCTCCCACATAAAAAAATTACTCTCTAAATTAAAACCATGCTTCACTGCCCCTGAAAATATCCCATCTTCCTTCCTAAAAATAGCTGCAGTTAGTGTCGTTCTCCCCATTAGCATCTTGATCAATAAATCCATGCAGGAATCTTATGTGCCCAAATTATGGTGTGCTGCCTTTATTCTATCTCTCCATAAAGGAGGCAAAAACAATAGCATCTCTAACTACCATCCCATAGCTGCCCCCCCCCCCCTTAATCTCAAAACTTCTGGAAAAATGCGTCCACCTTCAGCTTATACCATTCCTAGCCAATCACCAACTAATTACTCCAACCCAATGCGGCGTCCGACCTGGCCATAGTACTATCACTGCCCTTCTCTCATTCTTAGATACAATAAATCTTGCCTGTGACTCTGGAAAAATAGTATCAACAGTTCTACTAGATCTGTCCAAGGCATTCGATACTATCTCCCACACCCATCATTCTAACCTTGATCTCTCCCAGAATACCTTATCCTGGATCTCAAGCTATCTCTCTGACAGGTCTCAAGCTGTGAAATGGGGGAAAGGCACCTCAACCTTCCTTCCACCCCCACTGGGGTACCCCATGGATCCATACTTGGTCCAGTGCTGTTCAACATCTTTATTAATGATTTCCACACAGCCATACCCAACACCAAAATTATACAATATGCAGATGATTTAACTTTAGTCTGGTCCACCTCTAACCTCTCAGAGCTTCAGACAGTACCAAAACTGCTTTCTCCACCACTGAAAACTGAATGCTCCAAAACCACCTCTCGCTAAATGCCAACAAATACAAAGTACTATTATTCTCTCCCTCAAAAGCTTCCCCTCTTGATAAAAATTTGTTCCAAATTATTAGCCATAACAACTCTACTATAGAGGTTGTTCCCTTCACTAAACTACTTGGGGTTACTATTGATGAACACCTAAAGTTCGGCACTCATATCCAGCAAAACATTAAGAAAACTCATATAAAACTTGGTATGCTATACAGAAACATCCACTTTCTCTCTTTCCACCAGACAAACTCTCACCACTACCTCTGTACTCCCCTCACTAATGTATGGTGCTCCTCTACTAACAGACTTATCTGCCTCTCTCTCCTCCAAATTAGAAGTGTGTTTTAATAAGATTTCTAAATTTGCCACCAAAACCAAATACTCCTCCCATCATTGCACTGCCGTTCATTTGTTAAATTGGCTTGAACTCTCCAACTATCTAGACTATCTCCAAATTACTACAGCCCACAGGCTAATTTTTCAACCTACTAAGCGCCCAGCCCTAACCAACATCCTTCAACCTTACACCCCTCAGAGAACTCTCAGATCTACCTAACCTAATCACTGTCCGCAAACCCAATCGTCCTGCTGGTCAGCTTCTGTTATCCTTTTCCTTAGCTAAAAATGGAATTCTCTTCCTTCCTAAGAACTTGTGAAAACTTTGAAAACTTTAAAACTCAGCTACATTCCTACCTTTCTTCCTACAGGAAATGCAACTGCACTCTCCCCACCTGGCCTAATCAATCCACCCCTTAAATTCCTGACTTACTCTGAGTACAAGCTAACCTAACATAATTTTACATATTGTAAATAACATAATTGTACTATTATAAATAACCCATCCCACCTTTTTTCTCTCTTTTTCTTCTAAGTCTTTATTCTCTCAGTTAAGTTACCAATGCTAGCCTAACTGTTTAGATACTTTGTAACCAAAGATTTTATTCCTGTTTTCTAGCATGAAATGAAATTGTAATTGTCTTCTTTACTATGATTGTATCTGTAACTAAACTATGTAATGCAGAACTTTTCTCTCAGGGCCTCCACTGAAAACAGGCTCCCTGGGCCCAGTGGACCTCTCCAGTCATCAAACAGGAAATAAATAAATAAAACGGGTCTAGGGCTACCCATTCCAGGGACTTAAATATGGCCTGCGACTTAAATAGGACATGCTGGCAGGACAGATTTCTCCCAGTGAATGCCAGGTCTTTGGAACAGGCTACCAATTCATGTGAAACAGAGCACCTATATTTATTTATTTATTTATTTCCAGTTTGATAACCAGGGAAGTCCACTGGGCCTGAAAGCCCGTTTTCAGTGGAGGCCCGGGGAGAAAAGCTCCATATTACAAACACATTGCACACTTAAAGCTCCGTATTCCTAAAACATTGCACACTTAATTTACAAACAAGTAAAAATAACATTTTTATAGAATTGTATTGTTAGCATAGGAGAAAAAAATATATACATAGATATAAAATGCACATGAAGTAAATCAAGAAGTGTAGGAAAAGGGAGGTGCAAAGAATTTAAAGGAGAAGAGATGCCAGGAGGAGGATAAAAAAGAACAGTTAGACAAAGATTCATTTTATGTTTGAGGTGAAAGATATATCTTATGGAAATGGTAAAAGATACAGTTGCAAGAATAGGCATATAGGCAGTGGCGAGGTGAGGATATAAAAGGAATTTACATAGAGTTAAACAGGGGGAAAAGGAGATAAAGAAGTAGAGGGTGGGGAGTTGAGGAAAGTGTTGGAAGAAGAGGGGCAGGAGGGGGGGAATATTGAAACTGGGATGTAAATAGGATCTAGGTAGGAAGTATACAATTACATTTCCAGTTTTGGGAGAGGTGAGAATGGAGAAGAGATTTGAATTGTTCATGGCTTGTAGTGACTCTTAGTAGGGGAGGAAGCAAGTTCCATTTTTTGCTATAGTATAAGAAAGTAGAAGGTGGCCAGGGGGTCGTTTAGGTTTATGTACTGAAAGATTTTGGTGGCCTGAACTTGGGCCTGAGAGGAGTGTAGAAGGGCAAGATATTAGTGCAGGGCAAGCAGTGGGTTTAAAAATTAGTTTGTGTGCAGTAGTAAGTTGGAGGTAATCAAGATGATTAGGGAGTTCTAGCCATTGAAGACTATGGAGGGAGATGCAATGGTGTGTAGAATGAGTAGAATTAGTAGCAAATTTGGCGATTTTGTAGTAGCAACTTTCAAGTTTTGAGGAGATAGAAGCTGTGAGGTTGGTTAGAAGAGGAGCACCATACAATAGAGAGGGGAGAAGGAAGGTAGAGGTGAGTGTTTGTCTTGTAGCTGATGACAGAAAGTTAGGATTTCTGTAAAGCATTCAGAGCTTCTGATGTTTTTTTTTTTTATGTTTAGTTGAATATGAGTATTAAATTTCAGGTGTTCATCAATGGTAACACCAAGTAATTTGGCACAACTAACAACTTCTATTGAAGAGTGGGAGAGGCTGGTGATCTTGAAGGATGGCTTATCAAGAGGAAGTGCTTTTGAGGGGGAGAAGAGAATGATATGGGATTTATTGGCATAAGGGAGAGATGGTTTTGAAGCATCCAATTCTCTGTAGTTGTGAAGGCTAATTGGGTTTTGGCCTGGAGCTCGGGAAGGTTAGAGGCTGAGCAGATTAAAGTAGAGTCGTCTGCATATTGCACAATTTGAGAATGAGGAATTGCAGAGTGAAAATCATTGATGAAGATATTAAAGAGCATAGGTCCAAGAATAGAACCCTGAGGAACTCCGGTAGGGGTAGGTAGAAAGGTAGAGGTACCCATTTGCCATTTCACAGCTTGGGATCTATCTGAGAGATAACTTTTGAACCAAGAAAGGGAATCGAGGGAGAGATTGAGGTTAGAAAGGTGGTTTAGAAGGGAGTTGTATGACACTATTCAACAGGAACCTAGATGAGTGGATGGGGCACCTTAAATTCTTACCAGGGATAGCACCCACAAATCTCCAGGACATGGGCAGTCATCACTAAATGCAGTCTTGGGTATTGACTAGTACCTCTATGGTATTACATTGGGTTGAAACGCCTAAGCTTAAAATGACCTCCTGGTCGATAGCTTAGTAATCTTCTGTGATCCTATGGCCCTCTAACCTTCTTCCCTTTCTGCCCCCTCTTGTTCCTTCTCTTCAGAAAATAACAGTTTATTCATCTTCCTATGAAGGTGAAGATGTCACTGACTACAATTCCCTGGCCTATTCCACTCAAATTCACTCCCCTGGCCAGGTTCTTTCAGATGGTGAAGACTCCATCTCTCCTTACTCTCAGTGGAGGAAGTTGATTTTGGGGAGACAGTTATAAACCTGGTGAAACATTTTGAGTGGGAGTTGAGGCAAATTTTCAGAGGTCGAGCATAGAAATACAGTCTCTTGGAAGTGGGCACTTCTACCCCATTCTCCTGTCCCTACAATCCTGGAGGCCTTTTTGGATGTTTTCCACCTCCACAACTCCTGAGTTGCAATCTCCTGGTCCTAAAAGACCAGTAAGATTTTGCAAAGTTCCTGATGAGCTTAAATTCCTGTATAAGAACCTTGTGGCAGACCCTTCTGCTGTATCACTGTCTTCTGGCAAACCATCTAAAATGATCTCCAGTCCTAATGCCCTTCCTACAGACAGGCAGTAAGGCCTTGGATAGGTGGGAAAAAAGCATACATATTTCCTGTACTTTGGCATTCAGGGTTACTGACTACCTAACCCACATGACCAAGTACCTGTTGTCCTTACTCAACACTTTGAACAAGGATAAACAACAAATGCTGCCCTTGGGCAATCAGGCGACTCAGATAACCAGACACAGTAAAAAATGTAGTTATGATGCTGTGAAGGCCTCTTCCAGAGCAGCTGCTACTGGCGCCATCATTCGCAAGTATGTATGGTTGCATAACCAACCTATGCTATAAGATTTTGCATTTATGAAAGACTGTAGATGGATTCTGCTTACCTCTGTGCCGCTTGCCTCTTTGCCGGAGGAACTACTCAGCCAAGCCCACTTCTTTTGTTAGAAGGGACTCTAAATCTCTTCAGAAATAGAGGAAGGTGTCCATAAAGAGATTTCCAGAGAAATGTCAGAGGGGACCCCAGATATGGGAGCTTCCCTTTCAGAATAATCTGTGTGACTGTCTTCCAACACCCTCCCTCCCTCCACGTGGTCCTGGCCTGTCCAGAAAATTAGCTCAGGAAATCTCAAATTGGAAGAACATTTATCACACATCAGTGGGTGCTTTCTGTTATAAAATAGGCTATACTATGTCTTCCTCCATTGAATGGTATACCCCTCCTTCACACAACCAACTTCAGCTTCTGCCACCTATTTTCCAGGAACTATAGGCCCGTAAAATTTGTAGGCAGGGGTTTTTTACTCCAGGCTGTTCCTCATTCAAAGACAAGGGCAATGAAGATCTATACTGGATCTCTTTGCTAAACACTTTTCTAAAAGTACCAACCTTCAAAATGCTCTCCCTACAGACACTGCTGCCTTTAATACTTCCACAGGTATACTTAGCCTTCCTGGATCTAAGGGGTGCCTAGCTACGTGCTCCCATTAGCCCGTCCTGCAGTGAGATTCCTCAGGTTTGTGCCGACTCATTTCACTTTTTTTTTTCTTTTTTACTGCATTGCCTTTTGGGCTTTCCACAGCCTCAGGAGTATTCATAAAGTACCTAGCACCAGTAATGGTCTTCAGTCATTCTTAAGGAATTTAGATTTTCCCTTACTTAGACAATTTTCTAATCCAGGCTACCTCAATGCAGATCCTGCTGTAACATTTCCAGTTCACCCTCAGTCTCCTCTTGCAGTCTGGGTTCAAAATGTTCCCTTCAGTCCACTTAGGACCTGGTGTTTCCTGGCTTCAGACTGGACACCAAGAGAATGCAGGCCTATCTACTTCAGGAGAAGGTGCAAAGCCTGATAGCTTGCTTTCACAACATTTCTTCCTTCAACAGATGCTCAGCCAAGGAGCTCCTAAGAGCTTTGGAATTCATGGCAGCATCCATTCTAATGCTGCTCCTAGCCAAGTTGCATATGAGGAAAATTCAGTAGTACCTGAAAAACAGCATGGTCCCAACACTCTCATCCTCTAGACACAGAGATCTACCTCAATACCTTGGCTCGGGAAGAAGTTCTTATGGTTGGTAGACCAGATGAAACTCAACCCTAGGCTCCCCTTCAGTGCACAAACTCTAACTCAATAGATATACACAAATGCCTTGGATATGGTTGGAGGGGGTGGCAACCCAAGTTCAAACAGGAGCACTTCAACCTGAAAGAGATGAGGGCTGTCATCCTAGCACTTGAGGTTTTCTCACACATCTGGAAACCAGGCCCTTTATGTGTATTCACAGACAACTGCACAGTCATGAGGTACATGAACATGCAGGGAGGCAGCAGATCATACCAACTGTGGAGACTACAACAGATTGCATGAGACACGGCCACCCAGAAGAACAAGTCTCTGCTTGCTACATATATCTCATCACAGGACAAATGAAAGAGATAGAAATTAGCTCAAAATGGCCAATAAACTACTAACTTCTGAGCTGGAACCACTCCTCCAGGGACAGAGATAGGTTGCTCAAAGCTCCCCTCTCTCACAGGTGAACAGAGAAACTTCCTTCTATCCAAGTAAGGTATGGGCAACTCAGAAACTAGTATCACAGCCCCGAATTCAGCACTAGCCTGAAAACTGGACTATACTAGCTTAGAAAGGTGGGAAACAAGAAATTTTTTTTTTTTTGAAAAGATAAGGCAAAAACAGCTTTAAATGACTACAAATGACCAGAAAAGGCTATCACACTTTAGTGTGTAGCCTACAACAGTTAAATTATTTAAACAAAAAACAACTTTTTAAAAGTGCAGGCAGTCAAATAAGTATAATATGTGAAAAAAACAAGCTTTTAAATCACAATAAACGCTGGAAAATCTGCTTTTAGGTGGAAAACAGTTAAGTACAGCAAAAAAGTACAGAAAACTGATACTTAATCACTCCAAAGTCTCTCTTCTAAGCTAGAAAGCTTGTATCAGTTTAAGGCTTTCGAGTGCTACCCAATAGATTAGTTACAGGAAAGATGGGAAACAAGCGCAGATGTGGTCTTTTAAACCAGAAAGTTGAAAGAGACGGACAAACTGTCCAAATGGTCAATAAACTACAATTTCTGGGCCAAGAACCTCTCCCCTCGTGGTAGACAGGCTACCTAGTGCTTACCACTCCCACAGATAAGCTAGAAGGCTTTCTTCTAACACAGAAAGGCTTGCAGGGCTTCGAAGCTTGCCAACTGTCCTGGATACAGCAACTCGGTTTCTGGACTAGGCTAGTTACAGGAAAGGTGGGAAACAAGCGCAAGTGCGGTTTTTAAACCAGAACATTGAAAGAGATGGGGAAAAAACTGCCCAAATGGCCAATAGCTACAATTTCTGGGCCAGGAACCACTCCTCTTGTGGTAGGTAGGCTTACCTAATGCTTACCACTCCCACTGATAAGCTAGAAGGCTTCTCTCCAACACAAAAAGACTTCGGGGGCTCAGAAGCTTGCAGAGAGTCCCGGTTACAACAAATCTGTACCTGGACATAGACATTTTAAGCTATAAATTATTCTTTCACTTCTCAGGAGACAGGTAGTTACAGTTGCATATTTTTTTACCATTAATACTTGAAAAACTTCTTTTTATGACTGGACATATACTGCATTTTCTACAGGAGAAGGTTCCTTTCTGACTTATTTCCTTATATCTTATAGTATTAGGCAAGGTGAATACTCCATGTACTTAAAAATCCTTTATATTTCTTCCCCTTGTGTATGAAAACCTCTACGTCTTATATATATTGTTCAAGACGTTTGTCTCCCCTTAAAATATCCCAACCATATTTAACCAACTCTTCCAGTTTGTCACTAAAAACTGTATACTTCATCACAAAAAAAAAATTCCTTTTCTGCTTCTGTTCTCCTGTTTATTGTATTTTCATCCTTTATTTTAAAATCATTACTGTCTCTTTCTGTATTTATTCTAGTTATTGCTCCTTTTATTTGGTTATTTTTATACTCTGTATTAATAACCATATTCACTGTTTTACCTTTCTTCTTCATAATCTTCCTGTTCACTGCATAGTCTTTTTATTCCAAGAATTTCACCATATGGAATTGAATCTATGGTATGTACTCCATGCATTATATAGTCACGTTCCTCAAGTTTTCTATGTATTTTGGTTTTAATTCTACCATCTTCTGTGCCTTCCACTATTACATCCAAGTAATTCACTTTCTTTCCCCGCTGTAACCCATCAAATTTTATACCGAATTTGTTCTTATGCAGATTCTCTATAAATTCTGGGACATCTTCTTGTCCTCCCCTACATACAAAAATCAAATCATCTATATATCTATAATATTTCTCCACATATTTATTGTAAAATGTATTATTATAGATTTACTAATCTTCATAATATCCCATAAATACGTTAGCATACATAGGAGCAAAAGCTGCCCTCATGGCTATTCCTTGTAGTTGTTTATATAATTGTCCGTTAAATTCAAATATATTATTTTCCTAACAGAACAATATTAACTCTATTATATAATGAGTATTCGGGCTGTCGCCTAAAAAATATAGGACAGCTTCCACCCCAGAATGATGTTTAATACTTGTATATAGGCTAGTTACATCTTTAACCAAGAAATACTTTTCCTCATTAAAATCCAATGCATCTTTAACATAGGAAGGCAACATTATTGCTTTTTTTTGCTAAACAATGATGAAGTAAACATGAGATGCAAGTAAAACATCTGCAAGCGGACACTATGGGACAACCTGGAGGATTAAGAAGACATTTATGAATTTTAGGTACACAGAAAAAGTGAGTCATTGTACTCCCCTCACTTTTAAAATTGTGTTGCACATCCTCCTGAGAGAGAGAATTTAATCTCACATCTTTATTTAGCAATTTTTGATACTCCTGTATAGCTTTATAATGACATAGTGAATCCACTTCCTCATATACCTTATCATCATTTAAATGTTCGTAAGACATTCTACGATATTGTGTATAATGTTGGACCACTAATTTTTCCCCTTTGCCTGCTGGTTTAAAAGTAAGTTCTTTCCTCATACTTAACTCTTTCAGACTTCTTCAGTCTTCCTTATTTAAATGATACTTAATGTCTTTGCTATTTTTGTAAAATAAATTACATTCCTTTTCAATGGTATAATCCAAAAAGGTAGAAAATTGTTGTATTGTTTCATTGTTAAAAGGGGGAAGAAAATCAGTCTTATATGGCACACTTTCAGTATTTAACCTACAGTATGCATTCTGTTGCATTTCTAACTCACAAGAATAAAAACGGTCATCACTTTCATCCATTTCTATGTCAATATTACTTGAATCATATATTTTTATTCTATCATGAAAAAAAATAGGACAAATTCAATTTATGTACAAACTTAAATACTTCAATTTTCATTTCATATTATCTAGGCATTACAGTTGGGATAAATTTAAGCCCTTTATTTAAACCCTTTTCAATATTGGTAAAATTGACATCACTTAATTTCACAACATAATTTGAAGCATAACATTCATGTAAATGTTTTTCTTTAGTTCCATTTACCTTGTTTGGCAAACTGTGAACTTTGTCCATTGTTCTGGCCCATTCCAGGATATTTTCCAACCCCCTTTATTTCCTTGTTGGTTATGAAAATGCTGGTGCATATATTCCTCAATTCCCACCTTGGGCAAGCGAGGATATTCCCTCTGGTCATCGCTCCCATAGTCTGTGGAGGATGCTGTATAATCCATTGATGAGGAACGAAAACTTTAGCTTCCTGCTGTGTTTCCGGTTTGTCTTGAAACTTAATGTGATGACATGATCGTGGTTGCCTGGATACCAAAAATGCAGTATTCCTCTCATAATCCCACGTCTCCAGTTAGTTTATTCTTTTTTCTTTTAATCAACTCATTTTCATGGGCCCCCAGTTTCTCATTAATATTTTTGAGAAACTGTTCAAAAACATTTGCGCTAGTATGTCGCAGGATATCCTGGCATACCTCTTTTGTTTCCTCTTTAAGTTTTGTCCTCTTCAGCACATCCTGCTGAACTAAAATGTTGACTCATTCTATACTGCACTTATGCGCTCCTGCCACCCACACGCATGGAACTGCTTTCCTTCCTCAATTGACAAATCAAAGGGCGTAGATGGATTTTTTACTGAACGTAGCCCCCTTGGTGTTATATTGAGCTGCAAGTACCTTTGGAGACTCTGTAAATTGAGAAAGACTGATGTTTCCTTAAAAATAAGTTTTTCCATTCGATCAAATACCTTCTGTATTTCTACGTCAGCAGTCAATTTAGTACCCTTTCCTACAGTTGCAAACGGATTAAGATCATGCATCCTCCTTCCTTCCTCCCATTTGTTATAAATACCTGGGGTATTTTCCATACGAGCTTCCTGTTCATTTTCTTGGGTCTTGATCCTTGTGGCCGAATTTACATTCTCTCCTGAAGAAATCAAGTAACTGTCAATGGATTTTTGTGAAGACCCCGGTTCTAGTCATGGTATCAATGAAAGAGAGTCACTGGCCATTACAGTGTAATGTAAACCACAAATTCAGTTCAGATATCTGTACACCACACAAACCAAGCCAGTAAAGCTCCAAAATAAGTTGTTTAATAAAAGACTCAATATCCACAAAAAAACAGCTGCACAAAATAACTACTGTAGTTTCTCTGCTTTTCCAAACCTTTACAGAGTATGACACACTTGCATAATATTAACACTTAAATACTTTTTCTAATTAAATCATTAATTACCATTTATGAATAATTAAAGCAACATCTCTATAAAAAAGCATTTCCAGTTGCATTCTTGGTTGAGACCTATTGGACTCAAAGTATTACATTTTAAAATAAAGAGAGATTATTTTTTTCTGATGAGGCACTTTGTATGACAATTAAAGCAAATTTCTGATATACCAAAGAGATATTCCTTCTGGAAATGTGCACACTACCCTCTTCTCCAGTCTTTCTAGTACTAGAGGCATACAAGGGTGCCTTTCAGTTAACATCTTCAAGTCCTGATTCTCAACCACCAGCACATGAAAGACTAAACAGGTTGTATAAGGTATCTGATGATTTTAAATACCTGTGTAAGAACCCTGAGCTGACCCTGATGAAGTCCGTCTTTTCTTGGATAAGTAATCTAAGCTGCTCCTCAGTGCTAACACCCATCCCACTGACAAGGATAATAGGACTGTGGGTAGGTGGGAAAAGAAGGTCTACACTTCTTCAACCCTAGCATTCAGAACTGTTAACTATTAGGCACAAATGACCAAATTCTTGCGGTTTGTACTACAGTCTTTGCAAAAGGTTATATCAGACCCACAGTCAGTGGATTCTAAGCAGCAAATACAGACCATACTGTCTCTAGCTACATAAGCAGCTCGACACAGTACCAAATGCAGTTATAACGCTATGGATGCCACCTCCAGGGCTGCTGCCACCATGGGCTCAGTCATCAGATGATATGCATGGCTGTGCAGTCAGCCCATCCCTGAGGATTTCAAATCTAAAATTGTAGATTCATCCTTAGACAAAGATCTCTTGTTATAAGAGATTGGCAGCGTGTAGACTAAAGTCCTACAAGAGTAAGGCAAGAATATGAAAGACTGTAGACAAATTCTACTTTCTGCAGTTCGTAGACACCATAGAAACTACCCAGTCAAGTGTACTTCTTTCGTTAAGAAAAGAAAAACACCACAAAAAAGATTTCTAGACAAACCACCTCAGGAATCTCCTTTGCAGAGCCCCCCCTTGTAAACAAAAATGTGTGACTACCTTCCCATCTACCCATCCCCTCAACCCCTCTATTCCTCTATCCAAAAGGCTTTCTCTGTCTCTTCCCTTTGGGTGATGGTAACTACAGACAAAAGGGTTCTGACTATTGTCAGAAAAGGTTATGCTATGTCTTGGGAAAACAGTCTCTCTCTAAAAGGTCTGCCTCTTCCACCAGTTAACCAGCCTTTGTTGGTCAGTCCTGTTGTTCAGGATTTAGTAGGTCACAGAACTATAAAAAGAGTGCCAGTGTCCTTCATTGGAAAAGGTTTCTATTCCAGAGTCTTTCTGGCACCAAGGAAGGACAAAGGAGACCCATTCTGGAGCTCTCTCTTCTAAACACTTTCTTGAAAGTCCCTACTTTTAAAATGTTCTCTGTGTTCACATCGTCCTGCTTTTCCTTCTTCCTTACACCTTTCTGGTATCTCTAGACTTAAAGGATGCTTACCTTCACATTCTCATTAGGTCCTCTTGCAGAAAGTTTCTCAGATTCATCCCTGGCTTATTGCATTTTCAGTTTACTGCTTTGTCTTTTGGTGTTTTTGCAGCACAGTTTTTTTTTTTTGCAAAGTATCTAGCTCCAGTGGCTTCCTGCCACACACACGGAATTCAGATTTTCCCTTACCTGGACAACTTACTGATCCAAGCTCTCTCCACAGATATCCTCAAGCATGTACATTACAGGGTACATCTCTTGACAAGCCACCATTTGAGTCAGTAGCATTTACTACTCTAAAATTCTGCACTTGGAAAACTCTTCTTTTGTTGGCTGTAAAAATTCTGCAGCTGTGAAAC
Organism: Protopterus annectens; assembly: GCF_019279795.1. NCBI lineage: Eukaryota > Metazoa > Chordata > Ceratodontiformes > Protopteridae > Protopterus > Protopterus annectens. Next base: position 1,706,894,208 of record NC_056728.1, read on the forward strand.
TATTCTTTTGTTGGCTGTAGCCTCTGCTTACAGAGTGTCTGAATTTTGGGCACTTTTGGCTGTTCCACCCTTTCTCAATTTCCTTAGGGACAGGGTGATTATCAGGGCCAGTCCTATCATGCCTACGTCAGTGAATAAGCTTTCCTTCAGTGTTTTCAGTTTCCTCTGATAAGTCTTCTAAGGTTTTGCAATTTACTAAGCTCCTTCCAACAGATAGGGACAGTCGAGCAATGGAAATGTTAGACAAAACTGTATATACTGCTGCCACCTTGTCTTTTAGGGCTGTTAATTACCAAACCCACATGACCAGATTTGTTTTGGCCTTTCTTTCTCAGGTAGTCTCTGACCTTCCTGATTCTGATGGGAAAGCTTCAGCTTTTTAGCTGCTTTGGTCAACTTCCCAGGTCAGCCATGTCTCCATAAAATGCAGCTGATGCCTGTTCCAGAGCTCCTGCTTTTGATTGTGTGATGAGGCATTATTCTTGGCTATGTCTACAGCTTTACCTGATGATATTAAAGCCTAGCATTTGGATGCCTTTCTGGATAATAAAAGTCTTTATGGGACAGCTGCTCTTGACCTATTTAAGTCCTTCCAAGATAAGGATAAGGCCTTGCATAAACTCAAACATATTTTTGTCTCCCCTATCCCCAAATTTTAGAGGCATTACCCTTCTAAGTCCATGTTTGTTTGTAGGCAAACTTGCCCACCTCCCAAGGGTAAGAAGGGGTCTAGGATATTCCTCCTGCTAAAACCATTCAGAAGCCTTCATCTCAGAAGCCTTCTTTTCAGGATAAACCTGTCTCCATTTGTTGTTTGGCCTCTTCTTCTTCCCCTCAGCCAAGTCTCCCCTGTCTTTCTGCCTTTCTCTCTCTTCCAAATTGGTATAAGATCATCTCAAACTCCTGGGTGTGCTGTCTGTCATTCATCAGAGCTATTTAATGGTTTGGAAATCCCTCCCCCCCGTTCAGGCATTCCACAATCTCCTCTAGAACAGCTTTCTCATTTCCGAAAGGTTTTGCAGTCCTTTTTAGATCAAGGCACTGTTCAGTGTGTACCACTCTCACAAGTAGGAAAGGGGTTTTACTCCAGAATGGGGGTTACTCGGAAGGAGGGTACCTGGAGACTAATTCTGGAAATTTCTCTGCTCAACACTTTTCTCAATGGTCCCTTCTTTCTCGATGCTGTCTCTTCAAACCTTGTTTCCTCTTCTTCTTCAGGCCTTCTTAGTTTTTCTGGACCCCATGGATGCATACCTTCATATCCCCATTCAACCTTTGTTCAGGAATTTTTTTACATTTCTCTATTTATTCCTGTAATTTTCAGTTCTCTGCTTTGCTGTTTGGCATTTCTGCTTCCCCAAAGGAATTCACTAAATGCCTCACTCCTGTCATTGCATTTTGTAGACTTCAAGAGATACAGATTTTCCCCTGTCAGGCGTCTTCTCCCAGCAATCTGTTGCAGGATCTCAACTTTACCACTTTTTTTTTGCAAAGCCTGGGGTTCACTATAAATCTAAAGAAATCTGTTCTAGCACCTTCCCAGGATCATATTTTTCTGGGGTACAGGCTTCATATTCTTCCCATGTAGGCTTCTCTACCCACTCCAAAGTCTCTCCCTCCTCTGTCCTCTCTTACAACCAGGGAATTTCTGAGGATTCTGGGGTTTATGACATCCACTATTTCTGTACTTCCTCTCGCCAGGCTCCATATGGGGAAGCTACAGTGGTACCTTAAGTCAGTATGTGGCTTCAACAATGCCACCCTCTAGAGCCCCCTGTTCCTTTACTTCCTTTTTTCAAACACCAGCTTTAGTGGTGGATTCAGCAATACTCTCTCAATCCAGGGCTTCTATACTAGACTCCATTTCCTTCTCAGGAACTATTCACGGATGCCTCAGACTTTGGGTGGGGGGCTACTTGTGGCCCCCTAAATCCCAGTGTCTCTGGCCTTCTCATCAATGGTTAGGTCATATCAGCTTACAAGTAAGGGGGTACAAAGTCCTGTGTCCTTTGCAGATTAGCTCTTGAGGTATGGTATCTAGCCATTAAGTATCAAGTGATTCTTCAGGTGGTTTACATTCCTTCAGAACACAATCTAGTATTAAACTGATTGAGCAAGTCCAGAACACAGGCTCATGAATAGATGTTTCACAGAGATGTTTTTCTGGGAATAGTACATATGTGAGGTATTCCTCAGGTAGATCTTTTTGCCTCCCCTCTGAACAGACACCTTCCTCTGTTCTGTTCAAGAGTACAAAGTCATCCATTTTGGAAAGTGGGCGCTATGCCTTCCCCCTTTATCTGTTGCCATGAGTTCTGCACAAAATTAGGCTGGATTCCCCCAGAATCTTGCTGGCAATTGCCTTGTGGCCCAAACAGCATTGATTGCCCCTTTCTCACTTGATTAGGGGCAGTCACCACAAGTTACCTCACCAGTTGGTGCTTCTCACACAAGACAGGAGATCTTTTATCCATCCTCATCTGTCCACTCTTCAATTGCCACTGTGGGTGGTAGGGTTTTGATTCCTTTTAGGTGCCTCTTTTTTGAGGAGGAGCTTCAGGTTTTGCATGAGGCTTGGGGAAACCTACGACCAGAAAATCTTGCATGTCAAAATGGAAAATACTTTGTTTGGTGCTTTTAATGGGGGTTCCTCTGGTTCTGTCTTGTATGTGTGATCTGCTCCATTATGGGTTGGCATATTCTTTTAAAGTTCACCTTTCAGGAATTTCTTCTCTTCCCTTAAATCCTCCTTTTGCCGCTTGATTTGAGGTCAGGCAGTTTCTTAAAGGTGTCCTTCATATCAGACCCCCCCCCCAAGAAATCCTATCTTGCCTTCTTGGGACCTCAATTTTGTACTTTGAAATATTGAGTCAGGCTCTCTGAACCTGCTAGTTCAGCTTCCTTGCAGTATTGTACTTGGAAGAATGTTCTTCTGTTTGCTCTTACTTCAGCCAAGTGTGTTTGAACTTCAGGCTCTCATGGCTATTCCTCCATTTTTAGTTTTTCACAAAGATAGGGTGTCTGTCCAAACTAATCTTTCTTTTATAACTAAGGTAGTTAATAAGTTGTCCCTTAGTCTTTTCTCCTTCCTTCCTTTTTTTCCGTCTCCACAGTCTGCCATTGAGAAGGTTCTTCACACCTTGGATCTGCATAGACAGCTCAAGTATTATTTTGCTAAAATTAAGGCAGCTCGCAACATTGAGCAGTGTTTTATTTCTTTTTATCCCAGGACTTTGGGTTTGTCCATTTCCAAGCAAACCATTTCATCCTGGATATTTAAGAACATTTCCTTCTGTTATTCCTTTCATGGCAAGTATCTTTCTTCATCTGTAAAGGCACATTCTATTAAGCAGTTGCCTCTTCTGGTGCCCTTTTTTAAGGGTTTGGACACCAGTTACATCCTTGAGGCTGCTACTTGGGCCTCTGTTCATACTTTCAGTAAACATTATAAATTGGATGTTATTTCCAGGGCCAGGACAGGTTTTGCCAGGCCGTTCTGTATGGGTTTGTAGAGGAATGTTTTGTGCCTTCCTCCTCCTTAGCTGTTGTACTCCTTTATGTAAAGAATACTGCAACAAATGATATGGAGGGCCATAGTACAGTTGTGTAAACTCTTACAATAGCAGTAGATGTCCTTGTCTTCACTGTTGCAGTATTCGGTCCCCTGCACCATCCTGCTCTTTCCTTGATGTTCATCGTGTTACACTGCTGCAGTCATCACACTTGGGTTATCCTGCCGTCAGGCGGTCCCGCAGTCGGCCAGAGTTCCAAAGTCTTGGTCCGGCGTCGGTTGCTGTCGCTTCTTCCCTGACGTCAGTGCGCCAGGGGTATATAATATGCATCCAATGCCATTTTCTTCAGTCTTTCTTGCCACACGGTGCCCGAAGCAGAAGCAGTTCGCAAGTGCCAGTCGGCCGACTCCTGACATTTTCGAAGTCGAATTTCAGATCTGAAGTCTTCAATAATACTAAGTACCCCGTTGGGGAAACCTTTTTCTTGCCTCAGACCGATGTCAGAAAAAGTTAATCATTGTATTTCTTGTGGGAAGCAAATACCTCATAAGGACTTCCACTCTTACTGTATTCCATGCCTAGGCCCTGATCACAACGTCACTAGTTGTCTGTTTTGTGCTAGATTCAACAAACGCACTATAAAAAGATGTTTTGATTTTGCTTTACACTACTTTGGCTGAAGGTTCAATTATACCATGCCGTCAGATCAGCCGACGACCTCAGTACCGACAAAACGCAAAGAGAAGGATAAAGACAGGCATCCGAGGTCCAAAACCGACGACGAAACCTCTTCTAGGCCAGTCGCCGGTTTTCAGTGAGGCGCTTTCACAACCCCTGACACCCGCTACCTAAGAGCCACAGGACGCATCCGACTCCCACGTGGAGACATCTAGGCCTCTGGAAACTCAAGGTATTGGGCCTACGGAAACTAATCCCTCAGATGGGCCCGGAGCCGCTGAACAGGCAATGGCTTCTGAGGGTGTTTTCAGACCTTCACAACTTACCATTAAAACAACAGCCAAGACAAAGGTACCATTAAAGACAAAGAAAAAAGTATAGCACTCTCCTGGACAGTCCACTATGCCTAAGAAACAGATGCTTAAAATGGCCGAAGACCTCATTACTCTAATCAGGGGTTCCCATCCCCCTCCTGAGAAAAGGCCTAGGCAGGATACAGACTATGACTCCTCTGATCAGGTTTCCATTTCCTCTGATTCCTCTTCAGACCAGGGATACTCTTTACCCCCCTATGAGGACTCTGATGCAGAGGAATCTATCCCTTCAGCCTCTACTCCTGAGGATTATTCTTTTGGGGAAACTTTACATACCATGAGGGAACATTTCCATTGGGAAAGTCGGGATTACTCCGAATCCAAGAAAAGGCTCAGGGATTTCCTCTTATTGCCTCAGCACAGGCCCCTGGCTATTCCGCCTGTGCTAGATATTGTGGATGATATGTTGTCTGAATCCAGTTTATCTCCTGACTCTTTGCCCCCTGCTCCAGCCAAGCCAGATAGGTATTATAGAGTCCCTGACTCTCACAAATTTCTTTACAAAAACCCTTCTGCTGATCCAGAAACCATTTCCCAGGGTCCAAAAGGGGTTAAGGCTTCCATTGCAAAAAATCTAGTACCCTCTGACAGAGATTCCAGAGCTTTGGATAGATGAGGGAAGAAAGTATACACATCAGCAACTTTAGCAGTAAGAGTTTTAAATTGCCAGTTTCACATGCTTAAGTACCAGCAATATTTAATGGCTCAATTAAAACAGAAAATGCTTGCTAGCTCAGAAGCTCCTGATTGTAAAGAAATGCAGGATTTATTGCATGCAGTTGAACAGGTGGGAAAACATACTCTGCAATGTGGTTTAGATTCTTTGGAGGCCTTTTGTAGAGCCGCAGTTACAGGTTCTGTTATTCGAAGGCATGCTTGGTTAAAAGAACAAAGTTTACCTGATCATGTTAAGGCAAAGTTATTGGATGCTCCTTTACAACATGATACCTTGTTTGGTGTTAAGGCAGAAGAGGTGTTAAAGAAAATGGCGGATAAAGCTAAATCCATGCAAACAGTCAAGGATTTCTTACAGGTACAGCCACCTCGGTTTAGCAGAAATTGGCCAACAAAAAATTGGTCCTTTCCAGTGTCAGACAGGCCACAGAGAGGCAGATACAGACGCCCAAGAGGCAGATCTCAACCCCAAGGCTCAAACAGACAACGACAGTGGGGCACCTCAACCCCAAAAGGAGGTGAGGGCAAGTCTCAACCTTACAGGAAACAGTCACAATGACTTTCCTTTGTGTACGCCAAGCACGTCCCTTTTGGAAGCCCACTTAGGGGGAAAACTAGCACTTTTTTCTCAAAACTGGCAATCAATTACCCAAGACAAATGGGTCCTGAATATTGTGTCTCAGGGTTACAGATTCCACTTCCATACTTTACCAAAGCTAAAAGGAATGCCAGACCTGCCACAAAATCAATGGGCAGAGGCACAAAAACAAATTTCAGCCCTCATAGGACATGAGAACTATACATAAAGTACCACAACAGGAACAAGGATAAGGATTTTACTCAAGACTCTTCCTGGTCCCCAGAAAGGACAAAGCCTGGAGACCTATACTGGACCTTTCAATTCTGAATACTTACCTGGAGATTCCGAAATTCAAAATGTTGACATTACAGCAGCTTCTACCCATGCTGGGCAAGAAGGCTTGGCTTGTTACTCTGGACCTCAAAGAGGCATACCTGCATGTCCCTATCAGACAAAATTGCAGAAGATACCTCAGATTAAAAGCTGGTACAATGCACTACCAATTCTCTGCACTGCCCTTTGGCTTATCTACTGCACCCAGGGTCTTCACAAAGTGCCTGGCACCAGTAAATTGCATTTTGCAGACAAAAAGGAATTCAAATATATCCATACCTGGACGACTGCCTCATTCAAGCAGAGACAAAGAACATTCTTCTACAGCATCTGGCGTTTGTGAAAAAGTTGCTAATTTCTCTAGGGTACACAGTAAACGAAAAGAAGTCAAAACTAGTGCCCTCACAACAGATTACATTCCTGGGTGCCAGCTTAAATACAACGGCCCAGATGGCTTACCTCACGCCAGACAAACCAGTGCAACTAACTCAATATTTTCAACTACTGGCACAAACGTCCCATCTCCCTGCAAGAAAAATTCTGCAGGCCCTGGGATTCATGGTATCCTGCGTACTACTAATACCATATGCCAGACTGCATATGAGGAAATTACAATGGTACCTAAAAAGTGTTTGGTCTCAACATTCTCACAGTCTAGAAGCAGGAATTCCAATGATTCCCTGCCTACAACAGGAGTTTCGATGGTGGGCACAGGCATGTCACATAAACAAGGACAGCCTTTTACCCAACCCACAGCCAGGCAAACTCTAACAGCAGATGCTTCGGATTACACCTGGGGAGCACACGTGGCAGGAAAATGCATTCAGGGCAAGTGGACCACAGACCAGATGCATCTTCACATCAATCAAAAAGAGATGTTGGCTGTGCAAAATGCCCTAACAGCTTTCAAGGACCTTCTACATCCAGGACAACTATTACTAAAGACAGACAACACCACAGTAATGTGGTACATAAACAAGCAAGGGGGCACTCATTCTTATCCCCTATGCAGGCAAGCCATGACCTTGTGGAACACAGCTCTAACGTACCAAGTTCAGGAAAGAAAAATACTCTGGCAGACAACCTAAGCAGAAATATCATGGACCCTCACAAATGGAAATTGAATCCACAAATCTTCAGCATGATAACACAAAAATGGGGATGCCCAGACATAGATCTTTTTGCCTCATCTCTGAATTGCCAACTACAAAAATTCTGCACAAGGACTTATCACAAACAAGCATGAAAAGTGGATGCTGTTCTGTTCAGCTGGAAAAACCTAAAAGTCTATGCCTTCCCACCACTGCCTCTCCTTTCAAAGGTACTCCTAAAAGCCAGACAAGAAAAAACACAGATGATCCTGATTGCTCCAGACTGGCCACGCCAGCACTGGTACCCTATCTTAAGGAACTTGGCTCAGGGCCCACCATGGATTTTGCCCCAAATTCCACACCTTCTGACTCAACAAAACAATCAGATCCTGCACGGTCAGCTCAAAACCCTAAACCTGGCTGCATAGCAGATACTTTAGTCAAATAGGCAACACCTCTCTCTAAAGCTGTTATGGGTGTCATTTTGGAGGCCAGGAGGCCTAGCACAAGGAAAGCTTACTCAGAAAAATGGAAGAGATTCCACGCTTGGAACCAGGCTCACAGCCTTGACCCTCTTGTTCCAAACATTCCTCAGATTTTACAATACTTAACTGAGATGCTGGACAGAGGCCTATCCTTTTCATCAATTAAGATCCACACCTCTGCCATTTCTGCACATTACAACACGGATCCTCCTTTATTCTCTTATCCCTTGCTAAAGCAGTACCTCAGAGGGGCTAAAAACATAAGACCGCCCCGGAGAGCACCAATACCAACTTGGGACCTCAGTTTCATTTTGGAAAAACTGACCAATACCACCTTTTGAGCCAGCCAATACAGCCAATCTAAAATTTTTATCATGGAAAGCAGCTCTGCTCCTGGCAGTAACTTCAGCAGGAAGAGTCTCAGAGCTACAGGCATTAATGGCAGTGGAACTTTTTATAATTTTTCATCAGGACAAGGGTATCTTTAAGGACAAACCCTACCTTCATGCCAAAGGTGGTATCCAGTGTGGCTCTTAACCAAACCATCCATTTGCCTACTTTTAGCCAAACCCCCAAAATAAAGGGGAGAAACTTCTGCATTCTTTGGACATGCACAGGCAGCTACGCTTCTACTTGAACAAAACAAAAGCTTTCAGGAAAACTGATCAACTGTTTGTAGCATATGCTGCAGGATCACAAGGCAAGGCTATCTCAAAGCAGACTATATCCAAATGGATAGGACACTGTATTTGGTACTGCTACACACAGCATGGAAAATCAGTCCCTAATAACATTAGGCCTCATTCCACCAGGGAACAGCCACTTCAGCAGCCTTTCTCAGAGGAGTACCTACCAAGGAAATTTTGGAGGCTGCAACTTGGAGTTCAGTGCACACCTTCACCAAGCATTACCACCTGCCTCTTTACTCTAAATCCAGAGCAGGATTTGCCACTGCAGTTCTGCAGGGCATCTTAGCCAATCCTAACTCTTTATAGACCGGCCACCCAAACTTAGCTTTGGGATTCTACCCAAGTGTGATGACTGCAGCAGTGTAACACGATGAACATAGTATAGTTTTGTACCTACCATAAATGTAGATGTTCGAGTGTTCACACTGCTGCAGTCCAGGTTACCCTCCCTCCATCCCCTCTGAACTAGCTGGACTTATCTATACCCTTCTATACTATACAACCTTGGGGTATATTTGCTGGTAACTGAAGGTATTGTTTTTATTTTATATGTATATTTCTGATTAGCAATATGTATTGCCTACCCACTTGGGGGCACCTGACATCTGGGGCAAGAAAAACTGAAGAAAATGGCGTTGGATGCATATTATATACCCTGGCGCATTGACGTCAGGGAAGAAGCGACAGCAACTGACGCCAGACCAAGACTTTGGAACTCTGGCCGACTGCGGGGACCGCCTGACGGCAGGATAACCCAAGTGTGATGACTGCAGCAGTGTGAACACTCGAACATCTACATTTATGGTAGGTACAAAACTGTACTTTCTTGTGCCTGTGCTTTTGTTACCCTCCTGGTCGAGAAGGCCCTTGCTTCCTCTTTCATTCTTTTTTCCTTCTGGATGTACATACTCTCTATTTTGTCCTTGAGGGTGTTCTTTTCCTTCTGTGACAAATCAGTTTTGAGTGCTTGCATCCATATATCACCTTTATGCCGTACGCCTGACAGGGGGGAGCATACTTTTGTGATGCATGGTGCTTATAAAGTCTAAAGGCTTTGGTATACCATTGGGCTATTCTTGGCAGGAGATCCCTTATGTGAAGAATACTGCAGCAGTGAAGAGGGGGACATCTATGGTAAGATTTTATACAACTGTATTTTCCACTCCCTTCATAGAAGAGATGCTGATGTTGAGATTTAAAAGCTGCTGGTCAGTCAAGTCATCCAAGAGATCCCACCAGACTGAGGACCGCTTGGGTCTATTCCAGATTCTTTTTGGTGCTAAAGAGGAAGAAGAAAGATTTAAGAGCAATTTTGGATCTAAGAAAACTGAACATTTATGTCAAATTGATCAAGTTTTGGATCATCATGGTGCAGTCCACTGTACCTCTTTTGAGGAAGGATAATGAACTCAATAGATGTCAAAGATGTCTTCCATCATTTAAATTTTGCAAGGCAGTCCAGGAGATTTCTGCACTTATAGCAGGGAGCTCATCACTATCTGTTCCGAGCACCATCCTTTTATCTCATCACAGTTCCCTTGGGTGTTCATCAAACGCATAGCAGTTGTGACAGCTTGGCTTAGGCTGCAGGGGTTTCAGGTCTTCCTGTACCTGAAAGATTGGCTCCTTACCGGCTCCAGAAGAGTGTCTCTTGTAAAAGCTCAGGACTCTTTACTCTAATTATTTCTGTTCTTAGGGATCACAGTGAACTACGAAAAGTCCAGTTTGGAGCTGGTTCAAGTATTCGCATTCATACACAGTTTGGATAAGGATGTTCATTGTGTTACACTGCTGCAGTCATCACACTTAGGTTATCCTGCCGTCAGGCGGTCCCGCAGTTGGCCGAGTTCCAAAGTCTTGGTCCAGCGTCAGTTGCTATCGCTTCTTCCCTGACGTCAGTGCACCAGGGGTATACAAGATGCATCCGACGCCATTTTCTCCACTCTTTCTTGCCGCGCGGTGCCTGAAGCAGAAGCAGTTCGCAAGTGCCGGTCGACCAACTATTTCAGATCGAAGTCTTCATAAAGCTAAGTACCCCGTTGGGGAACCTTTTATTGCCTCAGTCTGATGTCAGAAAAAGTTAACAATTGCATTTCTTGTGGGAAGCAAATACCTCATAAGAACTTTCATTCTTATTGTATTCCTTGCCTTGGCCCAGACCAAGACTTCACAGGTTGTCGGTTTTGTGCTAGGTTTAATAAACGAACTATTAAACGTCTGTTTGATTTCGCCCGACATTATTTTGGTAGGAAATTTAATTATACCATGCCATTGGAGCAACCGACGACCGGAATGCATAAAAAACGCAAAGATAAGGACAGGCAGCAGAAATCCAAACCGGACTCTGAGGCCTCTGCTAGGCCAGTCACCGGTTCTCTGGTTTTCAGTGACGACCGCTGATTTAGAACCCCAGGCGACATCCGATTCACAAGCGGAGATTGCTAGGCCTCCACAACCTTTACCTTTAGGCCCTTCCGACTCCATACCTGAAGGAGATTCCGGTGCAGTTGAAGCGCCTTCAGTTGCAGAAGGTGTCTTCAGACCGACTACACTCACTGTTAAATCCTATGCAAAACTGAAAACTCCTTTAAAAACAAAGAAGACTGTACATAAGTCTCCAGTACAAGGCCCCATGCCTAATAAACAGATGCTTAAGATGGCTGAAGACTTAATTACCCTAATCAGGGGTTCCCATCCCCCTCCTGATAAAAGGCCTTGGCAGGAGGAGGACTACGCTTCCTCTGACCAGGTTTCAATTTCCTCAGACTCTTCTGAGGAAAAAGAATATTCCTTTCCCCCTTATGAAGATTCTGATACTAAAGAGTCTATCCCTTCTGCATCTCCCCCAGAAGACTACTCTTTTGGCGAAATCTTACATGCTATGAGGGAACATTTCCACTGGGAAGGCCAGGATTACTCTGATTCTAAGAAAAGGCTCTGAGAGTTCCTTTTACTACCCCAGCACAGACCACTTGCTATTCCACCTGTGTTAGACATTGTGGATGATGTTTATTCAGAATCTAGCCTTAATCCAGATTCACTACCTCCTGCACCAGCCAAACCAGACAGATACTACAGAGTCCCTGACTCACACAAATTCCTGTATAAAAGCCCTGTTGCTGACCCAGAAACCATTTCCCAGGGTCCCAAAGGGGTTAAGGCCTCTATTGCTAAAAATCCTGTGCCCTCTGAAAGGGATTCCAGAGCACTAGACAGATGGGGAAAGAAAGTATATACCTCAGCTACTCTAGCTATGAGGGCCTTAAATTGTCAGTTCCACATGCTGAAATATCAACAATATCTGATGTCTCAATTAAAACAAAAAATGCTCGTACATACAGACCAGCCAGATTACAAGGAAATGCAAGATTTGTTGTATTCAGCTGAACAAGTGGGAAAACATACTTTGCAATGTGGATTTGATTCATTGGAAGCTTCTTGTAGAGCAGCAGTGACAGGGTCTGTCATACTTAGGCATGCTTGGTTAAAGGAACAAACTCTGTCTGATCATGTTAAAGCAAAGTTATTAGATGCACCTTTACAGCAGGATGTTTTATTTGGTGTAAAAGCAGAAGTTGTTTTAAAGAAAATGGAGGATAAGGCAAAATCTATGAAGACGGTCAAGGATTTTTTACAGGTTCAACCCCCTCGTTTCAGCAGAAATTGGCCAACCAAAAACTGGTCCTTTCCAGCTTCTGCCAGACCACAAAGGGGCAGATAACAGACACCCATAAAGCAGAGGCCAGCCACAAGGCTCTTACCAGCCTCGACAATGGAGTGCCACAACCCATAAAGGTGGAGAAGACAGGTCTCAAACTACCAGAAGATAAACACAATGACTTACCCCTCAGACTGCCAAGCAAAACCCTCTTGGCAGCTCCCTTGGTGGGAAAACTAGCACTTTTTGTAGACAATTGGCACATCATCACAAAAGACAAATGGGTCCTAAATATTGTATCTCAAGGATACAGATTCCACTTTCACACTTTGCCAAGGATAAAAGGAATGCCAAACCTGCCACCAAATCAATGGGCAGAGGCTCAAAAGCAAATTTCAGCTCTCATGGACATGAGAGCCATTCAACAGGTTCCTACACAAAAGCAAGGACAAGGATTTTACTCAAGACTGTTTCTAGTTCCCCAAAAGGACAAAGCCTGGAGACCAATTATGGACTTCTCAATTCTAAACACATACCTGGAAGTACCCAAATTCAAGATGCTAACACTACAGCAACTTCTTCCCATGCTGGGCAAGAAGGCTTGGCTAGTAACGTTGGACCTCAAGGAGGCATACCTGCATGTCCCTATCAGACAAAATTGCAGAAGATACCTCCGATTTATTGCAGGTTCAACCCATTACCAATTATCTGCACTGTCCTTTTGCTTATCTACTGCACCCAGGGCCTTCACAAAATGCCTGGCACCAGTAATTGCGTACTGCAGACAAAGTGGGATTCAAATATATCCATTCCTGGACGACTGCCTTATTCAAGCAGAAAGCAAGGACATTCTATTAAAGCATCTGGCATTTGTCAAAAACCTACTAAGTTGCCTACGGTACACAGTAAACGAAAAGAAGTCAAAACTAGTGCCCTCACAAGACATAATATTCCTCGGTGCCAGCTTAAATACAACTGCCCAGATGGTTTATCTCATACCAGACAAGCAAGGACAACTGACTCTATACTTCAAAATGATGGCAACAAAGACCCAACTCCCTGCAAGAAAAATTCTGCAGGCCTTGGGATTCATGGCATCTTGCATACTACTAATACCATTTGCAAAACTGTATATGAGGAAATTACAATGGTACCTGAAAAGTGTATGGTCTCAACACAGCCACAGCTTGGAAACAATAATTCCACTCATTCCCTGCCTTCAACAGGAGTTTCTATGGTGGGCTCAGGCATGTCACCTCAACAAGGGTCAGCCTTTTACCTTACTCACAGCCAGGCAAACTATAACAACAGATGCATCGGATTATGCCTGGGGAGCACACATGGCAGGACAGTGTATTCAGGGCAAATGGTCTGCAAACCAAAGGCATCTACATATCAATCAAAAAGAGATGCTAGCTGTACAAAATGCACTAACAGCTTTCAAGGACCTCCTACATCCAGGACAACTACAACACCACAGTGATGTGGTACATAAACAAGAAAGAGGGCACACACGCCTATCCCCTCTGCAGACAAGCAATGACCTTGTGGAACACAGCACTGACCTACCAAGTTCAACTACAAGCACAATTCCTGCCAGGAAAGAAAAACACACTGGCAGACGATCTAAGCAGAAACATCACAGATCCTCACGAGTGGAAACTAGATCCACATGTATTCGCAATGATAACTCAAAAATGGGGGAGTCCAGACATAGATCTGTTTGCTTCCCCCCAAAACTACCAACTACGGAAATTCTGCGCAAGGACATACCACACACTAGCTTGGAAAGTGGACGCCCTCTCATTCAGTTGGAAAACATTGACAGTGTATGCCTTTCCTCCACTGCCTCTTCTGGCAAAGGTACTGCTGAAAGCCAGATTAGAGAGGCCACAAATGATACTCATTGCTCCAGACTGGCCACGCCAACACTGGTATCCAATACTAAGGAACATGGCTCAAGGCCCACCATGGATTTTACCTATAATTCCTCACCTGCTCACTCAGCAAAACAAGCAGATTCTACACAGCCAGCTCAAGACTAAATCTGGCTGCATGGCAAATTGCCTAAACAACCAGTCAACACTTCTCTCTAAAGCTGTGATGGACGTCATTCTGGAGGCCAGGAGGCCCAGCACCAGGAAAGTCTTTTCAGACAAAGGGAAAAGATTCTGCGCCTGGAACCAGGCTAAAGGCCAAAATCCCCTTGTCCCAAATATTCCTCAAATTCTTCAATATTTAACTGAGATGTTGCACAAAGGGCTTTCCTTCTTATCTATTAAGATCCACGCCTCAGCTATTTCAGCTCAGTAAAACACGGATCCTCCTATATTTTCACATCCATTACTAAGGCAGTTCCTCAGAGGGGCTAAGAACATAAGACCACTCCAGAGAGCAACAACACCAACTTGGGATCTTGGAAAAGCTTACACTTCTGCCCTTTGAACCAGCTTTCACAGCTGATCTACAGTTCCTATCATGGAAAACTGCCCTGCTGCTAGCAGTAACTTCAGCACGAAGAGTCTCAGAACTACAGGACCTAATGACAGTGGAGCCTTTCATCATTTTTCATCAAGACAGAGTCTCTTTATGAACTAACCCTTCCTTTATGCCAAAGGTGGTATCCATTGTGGCCCTAAACCAAACCATTCAATTGCCCACCTTTTATCCAAACCTCCAGAACAAAGGGGAAAGGCTCCTACACTCTTTGGACATTCACAGGCAATTATGTTACTACTTGGATAAAACTAAGGCTTTCAGAAAATCTGACCAGCTCTTTGTATCCTATGCTGCAGGATCTCAAGGAAAAGCTATCTCAAAAAAGACCATTTCAAAATGGATAGGACATTGTATCCGTTTCTGCTACACACACCATGGGAACTCTGTACCTGGTAACATCAGGCCCCATTCCACCAGGGCTACAGCAACATCAACAGCCTTTCTCAGAGGAGTACTAACCAAGGATATTTCGGAGGCTGCAACTTGGAGTTCAGTGCACACCTTCACCAAGCACAATCACTTGCCTCTATACTCTAAAACCAGAGCTGGCTTTGCCACTGCAGTTCTGCAGGGCCTTCTAGCCTCTCCAAACCCTGTTTAGTTCCACCTCCCATCCTTAGCTGTGGGATTCAACCCAAGTGTGATGACTGCAGCAGTGTAACACGATGAACATAGTACAGTTTTGTACCTACCATAAATGTAGATGTTCGAGTGTTCACACTGCTGCAGTCCAGTTACCCTCCCGACATCCTTTCTGAACTAGCTGGACTTACCTATACCTTTCTATCCTATGCAACCTCTGTGATGTATTTGCTTGTGACTGAAGGTAATGTTTTATTTTTATATGTATATTTTTATATAACAATATATTTTGCCTACCTATTGGGGGTACCTGACATCTGGGGCAAGAAAAACTGAAGAAAATGGCGTCGGATGCATCTTATATACCCCTGGCGCACTGACGTCAGGGAAGAAGCGACAGCAACCGACGCCGGACCAAGACTTTGGAACTCGGGCCAACTGAGGGGACTGCCTGACGGCAGGATAACCCAAGTGTGATGACTGCAGCAATGTGAACACTCGAACATCTACATTTATGGTAGGTACAAAACTGTAGTTTTCTCAGACAGGAAAACCTCCAGTCCACAGGTTAATATCTGTTTTGGCAGAGGTATGTCAACTGCTTCTATCTCACAAACCCCTGACCTCCATGATTCTGAGGCTTCTGGGACATATGGTGGCATCAATTTGCCTGGTTCCCTTAGCAAGGTACCGTATGGGGATCTTCCAGTGGGACAGTAAGAGCTCAGTGTTTGTTATGACGACCAGAAAATCCATGGTACAAACAGTTGTCGAAATCAGGTGGTGGTTAGAATCTCCTCTTGTCGCAGCTGTGTAGCCTTTCTTTCTTAACCAACCTCAGGTCATGTCACTGTGGATATCACTCTTCTGGATTTGGTGGGGGACATTTCAAAGGGAACGTGGTTCATCCTGTGAGGCCAGTCTCCACATCTGAGTTTTGGAAATGAGCAGTCCTCTAGTGTTTCAGGACTTTCAGGAACTTCTCCCCAAGGGCGTGACTGCTGTCCAAGCCGACATGTCTGTAGTTTGGTACTTAAACTGTTAGGGGGTTCAGATTGCTGTTTTTTTTATAATTTTCACATTGACAGGGATAATACTGATGTATCTTCCCTAAAGATCTCCAAAGTCTTCTCAGAGGGTATATTTTTGTTATGACCTGTTATAACCTCCAATTTGGGATCCTGTTCCCCCTTTTTGGATTTGCTGTTGATGCTACAAGTGCTACCTAATCCTCCTTTTGAACCTTCAGTGATTGTTCCATTGAAGGTACTATCTTGGAAAACTATTTTCCTGGTGTTAGTTACCTCAGCAAGATGGGTTTCTCAATTGCATGCATCCTATGTCCCTCCTTATTTGATTTTTTTCATAAGGGCAGCATTACCTCCAAGACTAAACCCTCCTTTTTGCCCAAGGTAGCCTTGGAGTATCCTTTGAACCAACTTTTCATTTGCCCATTTTCTTTCCAAGTTTTGTCAAAGGTGAATGCTTGCTGAATTGCCTGGACGTTTGTATATAACTTGGATTTTATTTGGACAGAGCCAAAGCATTTATTAAAATGGAGCAGCTCCTTTTCGGGGGGGGCAATCTGGAAAAGCCATTGTCTAAAGCAACCTTATCCAAATAGCTTTCTGATTGCATCTACTAGAGAGGAAGGTCCTTCCCCTCAAAACCCAAGGGGCATTCTACCAGGGCAGTTGAAATAAATAGATAAGAAATCCCAGGTAACGCATATCTAGAAAACTGTATTATCCCCGTTGGATGACTATCAGGGAACGGGGTCTGTTCTGCAGACAGCTGTCATTTATATTCTGCAAAGAAGGAATTCTTAACTCTGATTTGGAACGTGACAGTGTAGAGGTCGGCGGTTCGGACTCCAGTTCCCTGATAGCCATCCAACGAAATATATAATAACGCAAGTCTCTCACAGCAGAAATTGTTGACTTGTGACCTGACTGAACGCCACAGTTTGAATCCTCCAATGCTGTTTTCTTAGTCATATGTAACGAAAAGATGATACGGCTTCTTCTTGAAATCAAACCTACCATTTTCTGTGGCTGCATTTATGACCATTAGTTAATACACACAATCAGTGTGCTCTCTTCTCTCCCATGCTTCTACCTGCCTGTTGCTCCTTCCAAACTCTTTCCTCCGACAGTGTGCAGCTTTTAAACTGTGCTGTGAAGTTCTCTTTGGATCCTACCACCTATTACAGCGGATTATTTTTGTGGACTGATTTCAGTGGTTGTTATTCACTGGATTTTGGACTTTTTATTAGATGTGGATTTGCTAAATGCAACCAAAACAAAAGCTGCTGTATTCAGAAACTCGGCAGCTCAAAAAGCGATTTGAGAATTCTTTCAAGTAATGACTTTCATACTGAGGTAATAGAAGCTTCCAAGGTATTAGATGCAGCTTTTGGCCTTATAATTTGATCAACACATGGAGATCATGTTTCAAAAGCTAACCATGAATTACATTTGCTATATAGGGTGAAACCTCATCTTATTTGTCAGGCTCTAGTTGAAACAGTCCACATTTCCTCCTTCAGGAACTTCTATATACTCCAGTATCCTCACAGTCTTGAAAGTCACTCAGCTTGCAAAGCTAATGCAGTGCTGTAACAGAATAGCTGGACTAGCTGTAAATCTCACTAACAGAACACATTTACCTTGTACTCAAACTCTTAGGATTGCAGCATCTTCCAGTTTATTTGGAGATGGAAGTGACCTCTGATGTCCTTTGACACTTTTAGGTGTCCAGTTATTGATACTTCTATTGTGGTAAACCCCACAAAGAGAGCAAAGATTTGTTTTTTTCTCATAAAAAGTGGCAGTTGTGCTAAAATCCATTAATAATTTTGGTGATGTTGTATACACAATGTATCAAAACAAATCCTCAATCTATATCAGTTTAAATCCTATTTAAAATCCTCTTGCAGGCTATATGGAGCTGCCCTTAGTTGGAGGGAGTGTCATAAGGCCTCTTATCTTTGTGAGAAGTTTCAGATTTTTTTTAGCACCTCTTGCAACTTCCGTCTTTGGATTGACCTTCTTCCTTTTCCACCATATAAGCATCAACCTTCCACTTTTCTGATTCTTTGCATTTCCAATCTTCTCAAATATTTTGTTGTTCCTCATCTTATTTCTGCATAGCTGTCCTTTCTCAGTATAAGGCATACTGTAAATATATAGATAACTCTCCTGCCCTTTAAATCACTCTCAGTGAGCACTACCCTTTAAATATCTATTTCCTTCCTCAAGATCTCTACATAAATTTATCTTTTGTAGCTCAGTATCCTCACAGCTCACTAGTAACTCCTTAAGTAATACCTAGATGTTTATGATTTTCATTTCAGATATGGTTAGATTTGCATTTCTTTGAGCAGTGTAACATATTTTGATCCAGACATATGAAATTTATTAAACTGTGTAAAAATGCTTCACATTCTATAGTTATATTATTTTATATATTGTTTGCTAGTCACATGATATTTTCTTTGTTTTTTTTTTTCTTGTGCTACCCATGCAAAAGCTTTACTCAATTTGTATCCTAGTCATGTCTTAAAGATGCTAATTCAGTTGTGCTACATGCATTCTTTGTATTATGTTTTGGAGCTTTTCTCCCCTTGACCTATGGAAAGTGGGTTGCGGACATTCAAACTGTCATGGTCATTGATCATAAATAAGTGAATAAAACATTTGTTGTGCTGTGCCTGATTATTTGTCACCCATATGCATTCTGCCTGTTATTACTAGTTGGGTTAATGCCTAAATTTGGGTTATGGTAACCTGTCTGTATTATACGTCTGACATTGCAGAGTTTATAGCATTTCACATGCTCTTCAAAATATTAGTTTTGCTGTTTATGCCCACACCCTGTGCAGATGCTGTGAATTTTAAGTGTGGTTTTCTTTGGTTATATTTTCATAGCTTTTTCGTACAAGTTATATTTTGTTTCTTATTTTGAACGTTAGAATCAAGGTTCGATCCAGAGTCTGAAGAGAGTGTGGAAGAGGAGGAGGAAGAGGTGCCTGGAGCATCACCTCAGTCAAATGCCCCCACAGAAGGAGGAGGAGAGTATGTGCCTGACTCTCCACCACTGTCTCCTGTTGAGCAGAAGAAGGAACTGCCTAAATATCTTCCTGCATTGCAGGCAAGTTTACTTGGTGCACTTGTAAAACATAAGTATTGAATATTAATAGACATGAGTGATGGTTGTTTGGTCATATTTTATAGATTAGTTTTCTGCATAGTACCCCCAGTGCGTAAATGCAAACCCTAATTAAATTCCATTGTTTTTATTATAACAGTTTGTTTACTTCAATATTCTTCTTGCATTTGTTTTAATCTTTGGTTCTGTTTGCATGGACACTTTCTTTGATTACTACTGTATTGATCTTGAACTCCAGTATTTGGGATGTGAGGAATCACTTCTAACTTGCATGATCAAGGCCCATCCACTTTAAAGGCAAGAACTGGCAGCCACAGGCTACAGTTTCTTTGTGTCTTTTAAGACTGTTTCAAGCTCCAAAACATTTCCCCTGCTCCCATAATGCCCTTTACTCTCCAGATCTCACCACATGGTGCATCAGGCATTTCAGCGGACAATCCCATGCTTGCTTCATGACTCTCTTCCAGTTATTTTCTCATATTTGGAGTGTTTTGGCCAAGATCATACAGTAAGTAATGTTGGACAGTAGTTTGTCTATGTTTTAGTAAATTTGAACTTCTGTTAGGCTTTTTACCAGTTTGGCTGTGCTTGTTTTCCCCTATGCTCCCTCAGCCATTTTGTTGCTTTGACAAAGCTTGATGCTTTATCTGTTACTGTACATTTTCTAATGCTGTATCTCTATATTTTCGGCATTTCACAGCTAGTGATTAGTTGCTAGATTTGTTAGTGTTTTGGCAGGATTTTGCATCAACTCCTTAAAAGTAGAAACAGTTTCTTACCAATTACAATTTTTTTTAGAGTATATAAAAAAAGAAAATGGTAAGTCTTCTTTTTTCGGCAGGTGTGTTAATTGTGTCACAGAATCCCTTTCCTCAAAGGACTTTTTCTTACTGTCTCAGTTTCCTCTTAAAGCAGGACAGAAAAAAAAGGATAAATGACTCCTCTCCTAAAAGTCTCTCTTTCCAAAGTACCTGCATTGAATAATCTTGCTCCTTCGTCAGAAGTGGTCTCTGCTAGACATGAGACACAAGATTCTGTAGCTTATTCCAGTATATATCAGTTAGGGTTCCTGTAGTTCCCAGTCGTCATAGATAGAGGATTAGCAATTTTTCTTTGGAGCATAATCTTTCTTGATACCTAAAGTCTTGCATTCCCTTGTGATTTACATTAGGTCTGTCTGCAGCTCTCTTTTAACAATCGATTGGGACAATATATTGAGAGTGTTGGTAAAAGCTCCAATTGAGCTGGGTGTCATCCCTTCCCTCTGTCATTAGAGTGTTGAGAGAAGATCCTTTTCAATCCACAGCTGCTGCTCCTTCCCTGGCCCCAGTTTTGGCACCAAGTGCCTTGGAGCCAGTCCTTCAACTGATGACTCCTTGGTCAGCATTGATAACTTTTGTGGTGTCAGCATCCTGCTCTGGGTCATTGACTTTAGTGACTTTCATTACAGATAGCAGTAAAGTCAAATCTCAATGTACTCTGTCCTTGGTTGGTTGGCAGCAATGTCAAATTTTACACACAACCCCCCCAGCACTGTTGTGTGTTTCTGCTATATCAGTATTTGATGCCTCAGTGCTGAACCCTTCTTCAGCAGCAGTTCCTGTCTTGACATAGGTGGCCAGATGCTTCCCCCTTGGCAGCAACCTGTTAGGTGTCAAGGCCTTCAGGTTCATCTTTACTACTGGTTACTGGGCCTCTCTGCATCAATAACCAATAGACAGGAGTCAAAGTAGAGCCATTTCCTAACTTTAAGTGATTCCATAGTGGATGTGGTAACAAAAGTTGTCATTACCCAGTAACACCCACTAGTTAATAGGTTTGGATGTCATCCTCTTCAGCCCAAAGAGTTAGGGTAACAGAAAGCCACCACAGAGACAACACAGCATCTGGTCTTGAATTGTTCTCCACCCATTTGGATAAAATCTCTCCAAGTATGATCCTGGGAGAAGTGTAAAAGGAAGCAGTTGGACTCACCCACAGAACCATCCCACCTCAAATGCAGACTTGGAAGAGAGGGGAGGCCTCCTTCACTTTACCCTCCTGATGATCCCAGATTTGAAGAGATACTACAACTGATGCCTCAGAGGGATGTTTGATCCATCTACCCAGTCTCTCCTAAACAGGAAATCCTTCAGGAGACTTTCTGTGCTGCATCTTCAACTTCTTGAGCATCTCCCCCCAAAGACTGAATGGTTTCTTGAGTACTGCAAAGGGCTTAGTAAAAGTTTGATATGGTATACTATATCCCAAGGAAGCCAAGCAATATTTCCAGCCTACTAAAGATTGGCAGCACTGGAATGAAGCACCTCTACCTGCCTCAGTTATTGAAGCCCTAAAAAGGAGCCCTCTAAAGAGATCCCAGCTAGCCACCCCCCTACCACTGAATAGAGAGTCCTGGGTCATGGATCTCTTTGGAAAGTGAGTTTACATATCAGCCACCTTTACAGTAAGGGTGTTAACTTACCTGATGCACATGGTGAGATTTTAGCATGATCTAGCAAAAAAAAAAAAAAAAACTACAGAAATGCCAAACAAGTTGCTCAATTGGAAACTGCTGTGGGAGCTAATTTCTCAGGTATAAACTTTAAATACAGTCTCCTAATAATGCAGCAGATGGAACAGTGCAGGCTGCTAGAACAGGCATAGCAGTCAGATGTCAGATCTGGCTTAGCTTTGCTCCTTTGCAGAAAAATTTAAGGCATCATGTAATAATGCCCCATATGAGAGAAGCTCATTGTTATGGCGACAAGTTAAGAAAAAGCTGCTTACGAGTGAACAAAACAAGAAGGAAACTCTCTGCTGTTTTTGGGTGTGAAATTCTTCACTCCACAGAGGGCATATGTTGACAACCAGAGGCGGGTGAGGAACGTATGGTTCAAACAGTCCCATTTTGACAGTATTGTTCAGATTGAAGCCAAGGAAGCTATAGTGAACATCAGAATGGATGTCATCCAAAAAGCTCAGTTGGGTCACAGAACCATAGATTCACAGGGAGGTACTAGGCTATTGGCCCTAGGGCCTATATAACCCTAGCCAAGAAGGTACCCTGGCTTTCGCCACCCAAGAAAATTATTTTCCTGTGCCACTGTCGAGCAGAGCCACAGAAGTGATCTCTGGGGTGAATTTCCTATTCCTATCCAATCATCAAGATTTTTCTTGGAGTGCTAATGAGGAGCTTTGTTTGAGATGGATAGGTAGTTTGTTCCAGAGTATGGGAAGTCTCTGGGACAGTAATCTATCCCTCCAGCATGTTCTGTTTATTCTGGTGACAAGGTTTAGGTCCCTAGAGTGTGTAGCTCGGAGGGATCGGGATTTCTTTAAGTGGAGCATGTCCAACAGCTTTGGGTTTGACATAGCTTTGTATGTTAGGCAGAGATCTCCTCTGAGTAGGCGATTTGTGACTGAGTAAAGCTGGAGATTTTTGAGGCGGTCTGCATAGGGCATCTGTTTGAGACCGATAATCCTCTTTGTGAGGTATTTTTGTGGTCTTTCCAGTTGTTGTAGATGTCTTGAGGTACATACCAAAAGGGATGTTGTACTCTATAATGGGTCTAATGAGTGACTAGTAGAGGGGAACAATGACCTCTTTTTTTTTTTTCCTGGATGAGAAACGTTTTGTGATGAGGTGTGCCATGTAGAAGGATTTCCTGACTACTGTGGCGATGTGATTGTCAAAGGAGAGAGACTACTGTCCACCTGTGTCCCAAGGTCTCTTATCACACTTTCGGTGTTAAGTTTACTACCGCCTATGTGGTAGTTCATGGGTACAGAGTTTTTATCAAAGGGGATGACAATGCACTTTTTGGCATTGAGCTTGAGGCTATGGCTTTGACACCAGGCATCTGTCTCAGTGAGGCACTTTTGTAGGATGTCCACATCATTAGGAGTTTTGATTATTACTCCTAGTTTGCAGTCATCTGCAAACTTCGTTAGCCAAAGACCTTCTGTGTTATCCTGTACTTCAGAGAAGTAGATACCAAACAGGAGAGGACCCAGGGCTGAACCCTGTGGTACTCCACTTGTCACTGGTCTGAAGTCGGATTGGGAGTCTGCTACTTTCACAGTGTGGGTTCTGTCAGCCAGTTGGCAACCCATCTTGTGACATAGGGATTTATACCTAGTTTAAGGAGTTTATCTATAATTCCAGAGTGGGGATGGTGTCGAAAGCCTTGGCAAAATCTAGATAGGCTGTGTGAACCACCTTACCCTCGTCTATGGCTTTGGTGACTGCTTCAAAGAATTCTATCAGGTTTATGAGACATGATCTACCTTTTACAAACCCAAACTGGGTGGGGTCCAGAGTTTGGAGATTACCAGTGTCTTTGTTTATAAGTTCCATGATGATTCTTTCCATGGCCTTCCATACCAGGCTCGTCAGGCTAATGAGGTGGTAGTTCTCAGGGTCTGTGGTAGCTCCCCCTTTGTGGAGTGGGATAACTTTCGCTTTGTGCCATTCAGTGGGCACAAAGCCTGAGTTGAGGCTATGATTGAACATGGTACTTAGGTGGTGTGCCAGTTCGCTCTCTAGTTCATGTAGAATTCAGCCTGGGATGTTATCAGGTCCCATGGATGCTGTGTTCTTGGCTTTAGAGAGTGTGTTTTTTACCTGTGCAGCCGTCATTACAGGAACTTTGCATTCTTCCGGTATAGAGATGGACCCTTTAGAGGGTGAGAGGGGGGTAAAGTTAGCACTGAGCCTATCTGCAAGGATATTGGCAATATCAGTTGGTTCTGTATATTTAGTGCCGTTGTGCTGTAACTCAGAGCAGATCTGAGTGTTGCCATTGAGATTCTTGACATAGCTATAGAATGCTTTGTGGTTGTCTTTAGAATCAGTGGCAGTTTTGTTTTCGTAACTGGCTTTGGAGGATTTTATGAGGGATCTCAGCTTCTTACTGAGGCTGACCAGGGAGTTCCGCCAATCAAGGGATTTTACACTCTTTTTGCAACAGTTTCTTTCTTCTGTTGTAGTGTTTGTTTATGGCAGAAGAGCATCAGACTGGCTTAATTTTTTTTGGAGGATAGCATCTTAGTTCTGTTACGGATAGCACGATCCATGCACTCGTGTAAGTGCTTATAAAGTGCAATTGTGTAGGATTCAGCAGTCTTACCTCTGTTGTTCATCTGCATGGGTGTCGTGAAGTTTGCCACTTCTGTCTTAAGAAGCGTGAAGTTGGCTTTGGAGAAATATTTTACGGTAGTTTCCCTAATGGGGGGTGAGGACGGGATGTGCATGTCTAGGGTGATTAGCTTGTGGTCGGATCTGACCAATGAGGAATTGACCTTTGGTGTGGAACACTGGTCACCCATGTTGGTAATGACCAGATCTAAGATATTGCTGCCCCTGGTGGGGGTGTGGTTAAGTTGATCCAAGGCGTTGGAATTTATGAATTCCAGAAAACGTTGAGCAAAAGAGTTGGTACATGAGTAGTTTTCCCAGTTAATGGTGGGGTAGTTGAAATCGCCCATTATTAGGGTGTTGGGTTGTACCCTAATATTTTCCAGTGTGTCTAGAAATGAGGAGTGGGAATCCTAGGGCATGGTGGGGGATCTGTAGCAAGCTGCAATTTGGATTGCGGTCTTGCCCAGAGTTAGTTGCACTTGGATAATCTTGGATGCATTATGCTGAGCAACTAGCCTGGAGGTGTGGGTATCCTTAATAAATATGGACACGCCTCTGCCTTTAGTGT
Organism: Protopterus annectens; assembly: GCF_019279795.1. NCBI lineage: Eukaryota > Metazoa > Chordata > Ceratodontiformes > Protopteridae > Protopterus > Protopterus annectens. Next base: position 1,706,919,224 of record NC_056728.1, read on the forward strand.
TTCGGTCCAGGTTAGGTGACCGAAAGGTGTGGTATGAATTATAGCCTGGTAATGCAGGGGTGCTCTCTAGAGCCTTGAACCAGGTCTCTGACACTGCACAGATGCCGATGTTCTCCATTTTAAGGAGTACCTCGAGTGAGTGCGTTTTTAGGTTTAGACTTCTAGCATTAAGTAGCATTACCCTTAGATTTTGCTTGCTTGTACCTGTTACGGTGGTGAATTTGTCATTTGAACCCTGCCTAAAAAAGGCACTATAGGGGTGGCAAGAGCCCTAGCCAGTATGCGGAATCCCAAAGGCGACAGTTGCAGGCCATCTCTGGCAAAGCATCGTGGTCTCAGTCATGTCATCCCAGGCAGACAGATACTGGATCCTTTTAAAATGACACCAGAAGCTTAGCCAACTGTTGAAGTCAATCATTTTGTCCTTTTACTATGGTATCATTCTGTGTGATGGCAGGATGCTACTCAGGGCTAGGGTCATTCCTGCCTGGGCTACAAGATCGGAGAGCTCCTCAATGTCTCACTTCATGTAGTCCAGGAAGGTACGTCTCAGGTCATTCACACCAACATGGACAATGACAGAGTCATATTTGTACTTGTGGAGTGACCTGAGTGCATGCGTTATATGGAGGATCCTGGCACCTAACAGGCAGCTGACAGTAACTTTCTCCTTGTTTAGCCTGGTGAGTGGAACATCAGTATGCCTGACTATAGAGTCTCCTATGACTAGAGTGTTGGGTATGTTGTTATGCCTTATGGGCTGTGGTTGAGTGGCACACTGAGTTTGTGGGCTGTGTCTCATTTGTGTTGTGTTGGGAGGTGGGGGTTGCGTGCGTTTCTGCTTTGGAGGGCTCTGTTGCTTGGGCAGATTTTTATTTTGAGCCTCCGCGAATGTAGGTGTGTGTTTTGTGTTTCTATGTGTGTATTTTGGTGGTGTAGGTTTTGAGGGAATATGTGATGTGTTTGGTGTGGTGCAAGTGTTTACCTTCTCCTCTTGACTGTCTAGTCCAGTCTTGGGTGAAGAGAGCTTTACTTCCAGTTTGGCTATATAAGTGCATCTCTCACAGGTTGTAGTGTTGCGTGGTAGGAGGAGAGGGTTGTCTGTGTACATGAGGCAATTGCTGCATTGCCCCAAGATACCCAGATTTATCAGGTAGACAGGAGAAAACACCGGGAGCTGACCCTTAGACATGCCTGGATAGGTGCTTATTTATTAAGTACTAAAAACTGTTTTCCTATAGATAAGTGAGGAAAGTGCTGTAGTAATTAGTAGCTTATTTAGTGCTTACAACGAGTTCTGAACAAGTGTTGAGTTCAAAGAAATAGATTTGAGTGCTAAAACTAAAAAACTGACTAGTTCTAAGGGGAAATTTGGAGAGCAGATTTTATGGTGCCAGCAATAGTTTTATTTTTATTTATTTTAAATTTGTTAACTGGGGGTGTCTGACTCAGCTGAAAAGGCCCTTTTTCAGCAGAGGCCCGGGGAAGCTCCACAAAGAAAAATTACAGATACATTTAGTTATTTAGACATGATCAGTATACACACAAATTACAAAAGGCATGTTTTTACAGTGGTATGCGGCACATCAGCAGTTACAGTGGAGAGAACAAACAAAAAAATATTAATTTAAAAATAAAGGTAATTAATAGATTTGTGGTGTACAGCTGAAATTTGGAACATATGTAGAATACATACATATTACACAGGTACAGTACATACATTGTAGATTAGCCAGTGTTTGTGAGTAAGATTGAAAACTATTATCAAGTACTCTAGAATTAGTATGTATACCTTATCTGCTTTCACTAGCTTGGGGAGCAATCATGGCACTGCCAGCATTGCTTGAGATGTTGCCTGATGAGGTCTTTAAAGGAGGCTTTGGATGATGTGTTTTGAATGCTAGTGGGGACAGTTCCATTTTTTAGCCACTGAACTACTATATCACACCAACAGCACTACTAGTTAGGGGCCAAGGGTACTAGCTGCAAGTACAAGGATCTAGGGAACTACTAAAGGGCCGGTGAATACCGCACAATGTGGCTGGGCTAATGTATGCCTTCGGGCAGATAGCCCAGTACCAACCTATGAACCTATATAGCGCATCTCCAAAGCTATTGTAGCTGTTGGTGACTTCTAGTAGTAGTTTGCTTGATGATCTAAGAGTCCTTTTGGCTGAGTGATGTTGTACTAGGTTTTTGAGGGCAGGACACTTATTTGGGGATGTAATAGATTGGATGACAGAGGGCAGAGCTGATTGTAAGTTAGGAGGTTGGGCAGTTCAAGCCAGAGGAGCTGTCTCAAAGCAGTACAGTGATGAGTTCTATATGAGCAATTTGCAGCAAAGCGGGCAATTCTGTTATAGCAGGCTTCCATTTTGCTTAGTTCAGTTTTGTTGAGATTAGTCAGAATGGGAGATGCATAGAGTAGGGTGGATAGAAGTTGGGAGCGAGCAATGGGTAATCTTGTGTTGTTGGTAAGAAATGGTTTGATACGGTACAGTGATCCCAGTTTGGCATGTACTTTTTTAATAGTTAAGTTGAGATGACTATCAAAATTTAGGTGGGAGTCTATGGTTATTCCCAATAGCTTAGTCTGTGCCACTGGAGCGATCGGAGTAGCATTTGTGGAGTAGATAGTGAATTGACTGTTCAATGTTTTTGTTCGAACTGGTTATAATCATAAGCTGAGTTTTCTTTGGATTGAGGATAAGTTGGACTTTGGTAAGGTAGTTTTCAACGTCAGAGAATGCTAGTTGAGTTGTTTGCAGGAGGGTGGGAATGTTTTGTGCAGAACAGATTAAGGTACTGTCATCTGCATACTGAATGATAGACGCATGCTGTGTGGAGGTATGGAGGTCATTTGTGAAGACTGTGAATAGTAGTGGTCTTAAGATAGAACCCTGTGGGACTCCTATAGTTATGGGCAGCTGAGGAGAGAGACAATTTTCCCATTTCACAGCTTGGTACCTGTCAGTTAAGTAGCATTGGAACCAGGTGAGAGTGGAATTTGATAAGTGATATTGGTTTAGTTTGTTTAGCAGGATTTGGTGTGAGACTGTGTCAAATGCTTTGGACATATCCAAAAAAAGAGTTGACACCTATAGGCCTTCATTTTTGAGATGGTTTACTGTGTCTGTGAAGCAGAGGAGGGCTGTAGTGGTACTATGGTCAGGTCTGAAACCATGCTGAGTAGGTGACAGGATGTTGCTGTATAGGAGATAGTTTAGCATCTGGGTATGGATGCATTTTTCTAGGATTTTGACCAGAGGGGAGAGTAAAGCAATGGGTCTTTAGTTATTAAGTTCAGTGGAGGTCCCGCCTTTATGTATGGGTGTAACATAGGATATTTTCCAGAGTTTGGGCACATAGTTTTCAACAATTGATCTGTTTATGAGAGTGGAGACTGGGATAGCAATAGCATCTGCTGTGAGTTTCAAGAAATAGCTGGGGAGTAGGTAGGCTGCTGTTGATGAGGTTTTTAGTTTGGAGAGCATGCTTTTGATTGAAGTGGTGGAAACTGTTTTTAGGGTAAAGCTTGTATTAGTGTTATTTGTGTTGGGGGGGGGGGTAGTGAGGAAGGAACTGTCCTGTGATACTAAGGATAGAATTGATTTCACAAAGTGGGAGTTGAATTGTGTTTCGATGGGAACTTTAGTGTCAGGGGTGGTTGGTTTGGGGGTAGCCTTTTGGGTGGATTTTAGTAGCTGGCTTACATTTTTCCAAAATTTTGGGGGATTGTGTTGGTATTTAGTTTGTAATGTTGTGTAGTAAGATTTTTTGTCCAGCCTAATGCATTTTTTTACATGGTTGCGCGGTTCTTGGTACTTAGTTAGACTTTGTGTTTCTTTGTTTTTTTGGTAGTAAAGCCAGGCAGTGTCTCTAGACTTGAGGATTTGTTTGGTTTCTTTACTGAGCCAGGGGTTTGTAGAGGTTCTAACCTTGATTTCCAGGGTTTTGTAGAGGTTCTAACCTTGATTTTGTGCAATGGAGCGACAGTGTCTAGGTGTTGTCGAAATGTTTTGTTAAAATATGCTACAGCCTGGTCAAGTGGGAGGGTTTTTAGGGGGGGGGTCCAGTCACAGTTACAGAGTAAAGTGTTGAGGACCTCAGGAGAGATTTTTTTTGTGTTTCTAGTGGATATATAGTTAGTGGTTTTGCATATGTTTGTTCTACTACATATGAAGTATATTATGTTGTGGTCACTTAAGGTGTCTGGGAGACTGTCTGTGTGAGGGTACAATGTGGGGTTGTTAGTTAGGACCCCAGTCAAGGATGGATTCCCTTTTAGATTTTTTATCACATCTAGTTGGAATTTGGACTAGCTGCTGGTAGCCATGGAGATTTATTAGATTACTTGGTGGTTCTGATATACAGGTGAACCAATTTAGGTTGAAGTCCCCCAGAATACGGGTTTCTTGTGAGTATGTGGAAGAACACCAGGATAAGAAGTCTTCAAGGCTAGCAGGTGTATTACCAGGTGGAATATAGATCACAATTGTGGTGTTTGCCTTTTTAGGGTGAAGTTGAAGTTGTGAGATAAGTATGTCCCAATTATTGGGGGAGGGGTAGGAGTTTGGTAATTGACGTACAGTTACGTTGGACTTGTACAGTAAGGCAGTTCCACCCCCTTTACAAAGTGGCCTGTCTTGTCTAATGATATTGTAGCCGGTAGGAAGACCTTCTGAGTTAGCTATGTTTTTATTTAGCCAGATTTCAGTTAAAGCAACTATGTCTGGGGAGTAGTGTGCTATTGTGGCCTGGAGTTCAAGTATTTTATTTTTTATACTTCTAATATTAATATTTAGCATTATAATATGGTTGGATTTGCTGCTGCTGTTGATTTGCCCAGGGATGAAGATAGTGGGGGTTTTATGTTCTGACATTTGTGTTGGAGCAGTTTGTGTTGGACAGGATGGATTATGGCCTGGGTTGGGGTGATATCCCCACTTATGGTGAGTCTGGTGTTAAAATGGTGATACAGATGTTGGAGTTTAGTGAGGAGTGTGAGAAAGTATTGTGTTTTTTTTGAGTAGGAATGAAAGCGTATGTGTTTAGTTCTGAATTGGTCCGTTATGTAGTTCTTGAACAACTGTGGGCAGATATTATTATAATGTGTGGTGTCTGTATATGAGAGTGCATAATGTAGTGTTGTCCTACTAAGTTTAGGGATATTACTAGAGTGATAACTTGTGGTGGTGTAAAGAATTATGAAAAGACAGACTAGACTTAGTTGTGTGATAGTCATGGTTATAAAGTTTAAGTTGGTTCTAGGTGGGGGGCTGAATAGGAATTATAGGGTTACACTATATGTGAATGGGGAAGTAGTGTGGGTGATGTAAAAAATGCTTAGTGGAAATGAGAGTGATTGGGAGTATTTTGTGTGGAGCAAGTTGGTGTGGTATAATGTGATATGACTTGAGGAGTTGTGATTGGTGGAGGTGATGTGAGGGTGAGCTGTGGCTGTGATTATTATAATTGTAGAGGTAGTGGGGATGGGAGGAAATAGGGGGCAGGGCAGGGGTGCGGAGATAGCCCAAGCGTTAGCGAGGGTGAACGGAGCGGGGCCGAGCCCACTAAGACAAGAGTAAAAAGTAAGTATTACTTTACAAATCTGAACACTTTAAACAAATTCCTGAGGTCTAATGGCTTACCAGCATGCAGGATGTAATTGCTGAAGACCATTGGTGCCCTGGTGGGAGACTAGAAATTTAAAGATGGCTCCATGCTCAGCAGGATTCTAATATAGACTTAGTATTGGGGGCGGGAGATAGCACAAGGGCGTGTAAACCAGGTGTAATGCAAAGAAACCAGAGAGGCAATCAGTGGAAATTAGTGAAGGCCTCAGAGGGGGTAAGTAATAATTCAAACTGCCTGTAAAGTGAAGGAGAGAAGAGTCAGCAAAGTTTATTAAGGTTGGGAGTGTGTCTTCACATTTAACCTTAACTAAGCAGCAATGCATAAAGTGTATTTTTTTTTATAGCAGCAGCAAATGAGCAAACTGATTTAAACCACTTAACCAATAAGAACTAAAAACTGAGCCCCGTTCCAGCCATCTTTGATCAGACAAGTTCTAACTGCACACTCCTGCCACTAGGGTGCAGGGGAACCTTCTCCAAAAAAAGATGGCCCGGATTAGTGCTCAAGTTATACAAACAAAGCTAGATTCAGCAGGTCTGAATCTAGTCCATGCTACAGCAAACAAGGCGTACCAACTTCAGAAAGAAACAGTTCAAATAAGCAGGCACAATAAGCCTCTAACCAGGAACTCCCAGCTCAGAAGGGCAGAATCTACCCTTTCCCCTCACAAGAGTGCAGACCACACCCTCTCAAAGACCAAGTGCTTAAACCAGAACTGATGCACTTTTAGAATAACAGACACTAAGCCTTCAATCAGCAATTCCCAATTTAGAAGGATGTAAGCTACCTGTCCTGCCACAACAGTGCAGACCACAAACCTTCTTAATGTAAAGCAACTGGTCTGAGGCCCAAGTGCGTAAACCAAAAGCTTAGAATAACAGTTACAGTTTAATCAGGCTACTAACCAGCAGTAATAAATGCAGCAGAATACATGCAATTAAGTACTTTTAAGAACAGGCAACAAAAGCAAAATAAAGTAGGAAGAAACACAAATACAGTAAACGCAGATGAATAAAGTGCAGTTTATATATATATATATATATACATATATATATATATATATATATATATATATAAAAACAATAAAAAACGAGCAAACTGATTTAAACAAATTACCCAGTTAGCCAGCAAAAGCTTAAAACTGAACCCTGTTCCAGCAGTCTTTAATCTGACAAGTTCTAACTAGACACTCCTGTCACTAGGGTACAGGGGAACCTTCTCCAAAAAAAGATGGCCTGGATCAGTGCTCAAGTTATACAAACAAAGCTAGATTCAGCAGTCCTGAATCTAGTGTATGCTACAGCAAACAAGGCGCACCAATTTCAGAAGAAACAGTTCAAATAAGCAGGCACAGTAAGCCTTTAACCAGAAATTCCCAGCTCAGAAGGGCAGAATCTAGCCTCTCCTCCCACAAGAGTGCTGACCACAGACCTTCTTAATGTAAAATAACTGGCCTGAAGCCCAAGTGCTTAAACCAGAACTAATACACTTTTAGAATAACATACACTGAGCCTTCAATCAGCAATTCCCAACGTAGAAGGATGTAAACTACTTGTCCTGCCACAACAGTGTAGACCACAAACTTTCTTAATGTAAAACAACTGGTCTAAAGCCCAAGTGCTTAAACCAAAAGGCTTAGAATAACAGTTACAATTTAATCAGGCTACTACCAAGCAGTAATAAATGCAGCAGAATAAGTACAATTGAGTATTTTCAAGAAGAGGCAAAAGCAAAATAATGCAATAAAGTAGGAAGAAACATAAATACAGTAAGAGTAGATGAATAAAGTGCACATTTTTTTTCTCTGTATTAGGCAGAATGTGCTAATGACAATAGACTGGGAGGAGTGTCACATATACAGCAGGGACAGGCAATTGCAAAGCCACCAAGTATAAGAAGATACCAATGGGGAGGGAGTTGCGGAACACACAAAAGGTGTTAGATCACTATTTAACACAGCAGGAACAAGGGTGGGAGAAAAAAACAGCAATTTCAGCATAGATCAGAAGCCAGCAAATGTATATATCTAAATCAATCAAGTAAAAAAAAATTAGGCTAATGCAGAACTTTGAAAAGAGATGCCAAAAATATACTTATCACTTTATATTTCGAATTGTTTCAGTAGGACTTTCAGTCAGAACCCAATGAGTTTCAAGCAATGGATGCTTCCATAGTTCACCCTTGGGAGGTTAACCACAGAATCCCTGAGGACTTGCTTGACTGTCCACCTCTGGATGCAGTTGGGGTCATCTGTCTTTGCCTCTTTCAGAGTGGCAGGCCATCATTCAGGGCAAAGTAGATCTAGAAAGTAGTATTCAGAGGCTATGTAATAGCTTTTATATTTCCTCTCTGCTTGTTTCTCTACCCTTACTGGATGTCCCACCATGTCAGAGGAGAGCAGTCAGAAGAGTAGCAAACCTCTTGAAGAAAAGTGAAATTCAGGCAGCCCCACTAGTCCATAGAGGCATAGGGTTTATCCCACAGTATTATAGATCCAGAAAAAAAACGACATCAGGCCTGTACTGGAGTGGATCTGAGTGGCATACAGATGAGGTAAAATTAATTTCAGATGGTCACAGTGCAGTCAGTGCTACAAAAGGAAGACCAGCAGGCTTTTTGGATCTTCAAGATAGCATGCAGTTAGATATAAAAATAACACCGGTGTCAAGTAGATTCCTGCACTTAAGGGTAGCAGCCAACCACTACCAGTTATGGGGCCCTTCCATTTTGTCTCATAATTTCCCTCAAGGAGTTCACCAAGTGCCTGGTGGCCATGACAGCTTACCTCAGGTATGGGGAACTAGGATGTTTCCATATCTGGATGACTGACTGCTGGCATCTACAATAAGAGAGTCTCTTACTCCGTCAAAGGATCAGTTGCTTCTGTTTTTCTGGTATTTGTGAATTTCTGCACAAATGTGGGTCATCTATAGACCTGGGGGTCTCCTTATGCAAAACCATGGAAAGAAATGTCATGGAAGTGATCAGTAATTACATAAGAAACCTCCAGACACTGGACCCAGCCCAGTTTGGTTTCATCAGGGGAAGGTTATGTTTACTTAACCTGGATGTACTTCCTTGAGAAGGTCACCAAAGCAGTGCATGAGGGCAAAATGATTCACATTTGCCTACCTTGACCTGGCCAAGGCATTTGACACAACCCCCCCACTTGGGCTTTGTTGACAAACTTAAAAGGTTAGGCACAACCCCCTATGTTACCTGGTGGATAGCCAGCTGGCTCACAGACAGGACTCAGGAAGTTAGAATTGGAAAGCCCACCTCTACAAAGAGGCCAGTCACAAGCGGAGTCGCTCAAAGATTGGTCTTGGGACTGCTCCTTTTTGGCATTTACTTCTCCGAAATTAAGGCCAGTGTCACTGGCCTCTGGCTGACTAAATTTGCAGATGATTGCAAATTAGGAGCTGTCATTGAATTACCCAATGACACAGATGTTCTTCACGAAGGAGTGACACAGACAAACAACTGGTACCAGAACCATGGACTAAAACTGAATGCTAAGAAATGCATACTAGTATCCGAGAAATCATCCACCCCTGGTAACTATCATATTGACAACACACCAAGAGTTGACCCCGTAGTCAGGGACTTGAGTACACACACAGACAGTAATCTAGCCTTTGACCATGATGCGTCCAAAGTAGTGAGGAAATCATTCTATGTTGTGCAACTTATAAACAAAGAGATGGCAACTAGGTCCAACGAAGTCATTGTTTCACTGTATTTGGCATTCATCAGATTTAGCATTGAGTACAGTGCCCCCTTTGGTGTGTATCTAACCAGGCATATGCAACAATTGGTACATCCACAGAGGTTCCTCACTAAAAGAACACAGGGCATAAGTAACATGTCCTATCCAGACCCCCTCATGGCTTTATCTCTGTATTCTGTCTCCTACAGGCTGATGAGGAGAGATCTATGCCTAGCATACAAGGCCTTCTGAGACCCCACTCTGAATCACCTCCTGTATATCCTCAAAGCAAACAGCACCAGAATTAACCATTCTAAAGACCTTGCCTGTTATATAAATAGAACCTGCTGGAGAGACAGGTTTGTATTCCTGAGACCCCCCCTCTGGAATAGGCTCCCCCATCCATCTGAAGCAGGGTTCCTCCCTTACCCAGTCCAAGTGTAAGTTGGACAGTTGGATTGGGGAATAGGAAGTTCATCCCTGGTTTGGTATCTGTCTCTCTGATGGACACAGGCAGCATGTAAATCGTTCATCTCCCAGGTCTCTGCTTGCAAATGTTTAACCTCCCAAGCCCCTGCTTACACTTATCAAAGGTACCAGAACTTGTCAGAAATTTGGGATGCATGGCTAGGCTTAAAAAGGCCTTTGTTTGTTGGCCTAGTAAACACCTACGAACCTATTGTGAGCACCACAAAGTCCCTGTTGGAGCCATCTCAAGCATTAATTTTCACAGGTTGCCACCTGAATTTGATAACCTGCCTGGAAAGTCTCCTTATAGATGGAGCACAGATTTTACGAAACAGATTTTCTTTTGACACTTTCACTAGTCACATCAGAGTTCTACCTCTAAGTCTTGGGTCTCATGGCAGTCATGAAATATCACATTCCTCTTGGAAAATGCCATGTGCAGTCTTTGGACATTAAGGGTTCAGTGGTATCAGAATTCAGAGTGTAAGATGAAAGTAGTAAGAATATCCAAGGCACGTCAGTGACACCAGCTTCTGTAGTTATGTCATGACAGTGTTGTTCAGGGCTGTCCATTTGTTCCCCTTTTCCTGTTTGACTCCGATGATGTGGCAGTGGTTTAGTAACTCAGCAAGCAGAGAGGAACTCACTCTTTTCCCTCTCTTTCAGAAGACAACATGGATATGAAAATTGGGCCATGTTATGTCAATGCTTTTTCATAGCAATACACATTTCTGGCTTATTCAGTATTTACTCATTAACCTCCGGGCTTCACAAAAGTATAAACTTGAATAATGATGTAACAAAGTTGCTAAATTTGCAGCAAATACTCCTTTCAGAACTTCCCACTGTATAGCACTAAAAAGCCTAATTTGGATAGAACTGCATCATCAACTAACATGTACACAGCTTCTTACCACCTGTAAAACTAAAGCCAAGTAAGGTAGACTGTGGGGAGTGGGGTAAAGAGCTCCTGGTGAGAGGAGGAAAAATGCCAACACAATTACCCCTGTAATGCAGCTAGCAGGAGTCCTCCCTGGAGGAAGCCATGAAAAAGGCTCTACAGAGTGGGAACTGCAGAACAGCCTTGAAAAAGGCTCCTAAGGGATGCCCCCTGTAGTGGCCTCGGGGAGGGCTGTAGGTAATTAAACCGTAATAGCCTTGAGAAAGGCTGTGGATAATCCAGCCATAGAAGCCTTGAGAAAGGCTGTGCGACCTTTTGTATAGCCTTCAATAAGGCTCCTAGCTGGTGTGCTGTCTGCTGGGGAGTCTGGTAACCTTGAAAAAGGATGTGGTGAGCCTTAACAGTGGCCTAGTAGAGCCTTTAAAAAGGCTGTGGTGATGGGTCCTGTATATCTGACTCAACCTGTAAAGCCTTGAAAAAGGCTCCAGACTGTGGTGTGCCTCAAAGTGTGGTCAGGTCTAGACTTCCCTGGGGAGGTCTGCCTTCCCGGTGGCTCAGTCCAGTTTCTGGGGGTGGTGGGAGGTAGTAGCCAGCGGTCAGGGCAAATTCTCAGTGAAGGCACTTGGGGAAAAATGTGTGCCCAGGCTCCTGTCGGTGGTAGGCTCCTCCGTAGAGAACAAAGTAGTGAGAAGCTAAAAGCAGCAAAAGGCAAAGTACAACAGGAACATGTAAAACAAAAGACAGACTCGATCCTCAGCGAAACTGGTCGTTTATTGCCATCAAAGCGTAGTTCGAGACCACCTGTAAACCTACCAAGCATCCATCTGCCTGTCTAGCACTAAAAAACATTTTACTGGACTGTATCTCCAGTTGGTAATTGCGATCCAGTGACCAAAAACTGCTGTCTTACAAACCTATCAAATCTGCTGGGTATTGTCTGTACTCGTACAAGGTTGCTAAGGCTTGGAACTCCTTACCTGTATCCTTCAGGTGAGTGCCCTCTCCCCATCTTTCAAAACACTATGAAACACTTCCTAACTAAAATCTGTCTCTGTTCTTGCTGAAAACCAGGGTAAACTATATCCCTAAATGCGAGCAAGTACTATCTGATGTTGTCAATCTTCATTCATTCATTCTTAACTGATGGATTCGGTTACAAACCCTCAGAACCGAGTCGGCCATTGTACAAAGCTCACGCCAGATAGAAACTCTCGTGCTAATGCTCTATCCATACTGCCTCTCTTCCTATTACCTCAGATCTTGTTTACCGCATAGAAATTTGGACGCATCAGCCGAACGCTCTCAGCTAAGTGCTTAAAAATTGTCTTATTTGCCTAATTATATTTTTCAAAATGCTTTAGTACCTTTAATCTTACTGTTGTTTAAGTCTTTTGCATGTGAGTGAATTCCTTGATGCATTCCACCCCTGTTTTTTTACCTCTGGGTGTTTCTCCTTTACCATTGCTGGTATTAGGCCTCTCCTTGCCTCTTACTGTTGGTAACCTTTCAATACCATCATTGATATGTTTTCTCCTGTTTCTTTCTTTCTTTCCTTTACCCGTGTGGGTATTCTGTATATACTATAGTTGGTATACAATATTAAAAAAAAAAAAAAAAAAGGCTTTTAGCCTTTTTTTTCCCCCTACTTATTCCCCCTTTTTTCACTATGAGCGAGTGTGTGCGTGTGTGTTCCGTTGTTTTTGACAAGACATGGCAGAGAAACAAAAATGAACCTCCAGGTTCAAGCAATTTAAGGAGTGTGGCAGAAAGATGCCCAGTTCTGATGGGCATCTTTCTTGCGTTTTATTGTCTGGGTGTCCCTCATCTGGAAATTCAACCTCCTTGTGATATTTGTAAGGGCTTTAGTGCCTGAACTCTTGCAGAGAGACGCAACAAGTTAATTCCCAAAGGCTTACTGAAATATCCCTTTGGTGAAGCTCTTTCTGAGGCAGAGACTTCAAAATCTCCAAAGTCTGCGACAAAAAAACTGAGTCAGTCTGTACCATCTTCCCCTCAGGTACATGACTCTAAATCTCAAAAATCCCCAGTTCCAACAGTTCCAACAGTTTCTTCAGAACCAAAGGTGAAAGTTCCCAAAATGTCATTGCCTTCTGCTCCGGTACCGAAACAACAAAATCAGTATTTGTGCCATCTACTATTGATCTTACAAAAAACACTTCGGCACCAGCCATGGCTTCAGTCCCGGCGACCTCTCCGGCACAGACAGTTGTTACATCTACTCATTTGGTTCCATTTTCTCCCCCTATACAGCAGACCGTGGTGCCAAAGGTCGATGTTACAAGTACCCCCCCCAACTAGATATTCCCCTTCAATTGACCCCTTTTGGGTCAACAGCTGAGTCTCTTTGTGGAAAGACCTGAATCTTCTTCAGGAATGTCAACCCGTTCCTCCAGCAGTCTATCAGAATTGGATGTAGTCAGATTAGTGGATCAGCTCTTAACAGCCAGAGGCCTCCCTACACCCTCTCGGACCTCCCTCCCTCCCAGAGCCAAGGCATACTCTCCCAGGACTCCTTTGTATATTCCTCCTTCAACATCACCCCAGGTCTTGGAGTCCATTGCTTTGATGCTCCCAGTGCCAGCTGCTTCGGTGGCAATAGTGGATCTACCTATTTGCCAAAATCTACTCTGCGGTCTTTGGCTGTTTCAGAACCGTTGCACCTACGGGACTGTGACTTGGCTGATGGTTCTAGGATCTGCGGATTGACTCCAATTTTTTCTGTGGTGCCATCTGTGTCTCTCAGTACCATGGTAGTGTCAAGTCCTCTCTCTGGTGGACAGCTTGTCGGAGCAGGGTGTGTCCCCGTTTCCAAGGTTGTCTTTGTTCTGGTCTCCCATCCCTCTTCGGGCAGGCCTGCTTTCCAGATTATGGAGAGAGCTTTAGCGTCAGCTGGCTCCCAGTTGTTTCCATCCCCGTCAGAGTGCCATATGTTTGTTCCCTCTGCTTCGCAGCTGCCACAATCTGCTACTTCTGAACAGTGGGCACAAAAGCAGCAATATACCCTAGTTCAGGGTCCCCCTTCTTCGGAGTCCTCCTCAGAACTTTCCCCTGAGGAGCCACCCAGTAAGAGATCATGCAAGAGGAAGCACCTGGATTCTCCAGAAGAATCAGTCACTGAGGATATAGATTACGATGAAGGGGAAAGGTCCCCATGGTTACCCCCTGAAGATGTCTCTTTTGGAGACATCCTGGAAATATTAAAACAACAAAGAAGTGATTGGAAGTCCTCAAACCAATCCTCTGAGGAATCTGTTCTCTTGCAAGCTTTTTGTGCCCATCCATCGACTTCTTGGGTGACCCCACACGCTGACTATCTAATCAAGTTGATCATAAAACATGCATGGAAGGCTCCTAACACCATAGGGCCTATTCCCTGGAGACTGGACAAGATTCTTTCAGCCCCAGAGGATCAGCCCCATTGGACTTGGGGTCTAGCAGTGAATGCTATATTTTGTGGTGGTAGCCACCAAAAAGGAACTCACCGAAGAGAGTTCAACTATCCATCCTCTAAACTGAGAGTCCCAGGAAATGGACGGATTCATGAAGCGGGTCTTTGCTTCATCAACCTTTGCTATTCAGTCCTTGAAGTTCTTGATACACTTTACTAGACTCCAAAGGGATCTGATAACTGAGCTTTCAGGCTCCCTTGCAGGAGCAGTGTCTGACAACGTTCGAGATGAGGTTGCCTTTCTGCTTGCCACCCAGGAGTCCATCTCAAATTCATCTATGCATCTTATTGTGCAGACAGCCGAAGGGATGTCTAGAGCAGCGGGTACAGGTGTTGCCATTAGGCACCACACCTGGATGACCTTGTGTGATTTTGTGGACCTCTTCAAGTCTTCCTTTGTCAACATTCCTGTTGATGCGATCTCATTGTTTGGCCCAAATGTTAGACACACGTTAGCCAGGTGTGAAAAGGACAGGAAGACCCTTTCTGCTGGGGGTATGCATTTTTCCACTCCACAACGACCTTACTCCAGGAATCAGAGGAGTGTAAAAATGTGGTTTTAGAAGACCCAAGGGCCTTTTTGGGACACGTAGTGAGTATTCCCCCCTGGGGTAGACGGGGTAATTCTTCTGGAAGACGTCCCTCCCGTGGCAGAGGAGGTCCATGTAACCAAGGTTCCAGAGATTTTTTTTTTATGGACAACCCTACCAGTACTCCTTAGTGGAGACCCGATTGCTTACCTTTGGAAGCAGTCGGGGTTAGATTTTCTCTGCACCACTCAGCTTAGCTCACAGTAACATCAGATTCCTGGGCGCAGACAATAATTGCCAGAGGTTACCGCATTCCCTTGACTGTTTTCCCCCAAATCCCAAAGGCGAATCCCCGATGTTCCACCCAGTCCAAAAGATCTAGCAGCACTAAAAGTTCAAAAGCTGCTTCTTCAAAAAAGAGTCTTCCAAGTAGTCCCACCAGACCAGATAGGATCCGGATTCTATTCAAGATTCTTTTTGTGCCGAAGAAGACAGGGGACTGGAGACCAATCTTGGATCTCAGCCTATTGACCAAGTTTGTGCAGCAGACAAAATTCCAGATGGTCACGGTTCAGTCTATGGTTCCCTTTCTAGAGAAGGATGGTTGGATGTGCTCTATAGATCTTCAGGATACGTATTACCACATAAAGATGGACAAGCACTCCAGAAGATATATTCGCTTCCAGCTAGGAGCCAGCCATTACCAATTTTGAGCACTGCCCTTCGGCCTCACCACAGCCCCCAGAGTGTTCATCAAATGCATGGCAGTCGTAGCAGCTCACTTGAGACTACAGGGATTCCACGTGTTTCCATATCTAGACAACTGGCTCCACACTGCCCCTTCCAGGCATCGACTGCTTTGCATCATAGACTTTGTTCTACATCTTGCCAAAACTTTAGGCATTTCAGTCAACAAAGAAAAATCACAGTTGTCTCCCATGCAGGGTCTGGAATTTATGGGAGCAAGCCTAAATACAATATCCTGTGTGGCCTCCCTTTCTCATCACAGGTTGCTAAAGCTAAGATCGCAACTACAAATTATCCTCTCCCAACACAAAGTTCCTGCTTGTCTGGTACTACAATTTCTCTGATCCATAGCAGCAGCAATAACATTAGTTCCCCTAGCGAGGTATCACACGAGGCTGCTTCAGTGGCTCTTGGCATCACAATGGTCACTTCTGACACACCCCATGTCCCATTCAGACTTGATAAATCACTGAAAAAATGATTTATCTTGGTGTGGATGAAGCCAGAAGAAAATTTATGGAGTCGTTCTTTTTTTCCCCTCTCAGCCTATGGCCGTAGTGACCACAGACTCTTCCCAGATGGGGAGGGGGCATTTTCTGGGAAAGACTGTCCAAGGCATTTGGTCCCCACAAGAGGCCAGTTTGCACATCAGTGTCCTAGAACTGAGGGCAGTGCTTTTAGCATTGCAAGCATTTCAGTCTGCCCTTCCTTCAGGGACAATTGTTATCCAATCAGACAACATGTCCGTAGTGTGGTATATCAACAAACAGGTGGGAACCAGATCCTACCCCCTATGTTGGGAAGCGTTTGGCAGTGGTCAATTGCCTTCAACTGCCTTCTGATAGCAACTCATATCCCGGGGAACTCCAGCATGATATCAGACAAACTGAGCAGGTGTATCCTTCTGCTTCAAGACTGGTCTCTCAATCCCAATATAGCAGCCAAGATATTTTGCTATTGGGGTCAGACTTGCTGCGATCTGTTCGCATCTCCCATAAACCACAATTGCAGCAGCTACTTTGCCCTAATTCCCCCTTGTGGGGAGTCCCTGAGATGCACTTCTTGGCCCTTGGGAATTCTGTATGCCTTTCCCGCAATTCCACCAATTCCCCAGTTTCTGAGGAAGGCCCAGTGGTTGAGAAACAAAGTGATTCTCATTGCACCTTACTGGCCCCATGAAGTCTGGTTTCCCTTTCTTTGGCCTCACTTGGTTCACCGCCCGTGGACTCTGGATCCAACTCCAGACCTGTTGTCTCACCTTCAGGGCTTTGTGCATCCCAACCTTCAACATCTCAAGCTGATGGCTTGGTTTCTCCAATTTCAGTAATTGCCAGGCAGAGCAGTTTGTCCTCCCCAGAGCAGAAGATGCTTCTGGCTTCACATAAACCATCCACCAGAAAAATTTACATAAATAAATGGAAAAGATTATCTGTTTGGACATGCTTAGCCACTTTATTTCAATTGGGGGCCTCAACTTCTACAATTAAGGTACATTTAGCTGCCATTTTGAATTTTCATAACAGTTTGATGATCATTCCTTGATGTCTCATCATCTTTTTAAAGTTTTTCTTAAGGTGCTCAGCATTTAAAAACCCCTTTCAATGATCCAGTAGCGCCTTGGGATTTAACCTTAGTTTTACAATGCCTAGTTTGTCAGCCCTTTGAGTCAGCAGCCACTAGTGACCTCAAGTTTTTATCTTGGAACACCCTCTTCCTAGTGGCTATCACGTCTGCTAGGAGAATTTCAGAGTTACAGGCTTGGTGTGTGAATCATCCTTATATAATCTTCCACAAAGAAAGAGCATCACTCAGAACCAATCCCTCCTTCCTTCCAAAAGTTGTATCAGAGTCCAATATCAACGAGGCCATAGACTTACCAGTCTTCTTTCCAAATTCTTCAAACAAAGGAGAGTACTGCTTGCATATGTTGGACATTCATCTGCAAGAAGACTGTTCCATATGTCATAGTTTCAGTCATACAGCACTTGTAGAAAGGAAAAATAAACTAATTTTGAAAGGTATGATACCCTCAGCCTTTAGCAAAGCTATATCTGGACCTGACAAAACAAGGAGCAAGACTGATGCGTCTTCCCCTTCTTCATTGTCATCCTCAAAAATTTCAGACAAGTCTAAGAAGTGGAGTCTGTCAGTGCCTTCTACACCATTGGCAACTCCTATGAAAAGGTCAGAATCTTCAGTTCAATCAGTATTTTTAAAACCAATTGCCTCCACACCTAAATGCCCATTTACACATATCGCCACACAGAAGACGCTCTGAGAATCGAATGGGCAACGTCTAACTGTGAGGCGACAACGCTACCGCAGCACCACCACAATTCCAAAACCATGTTACATACAAGGTATCGGAAAATTTTATTTTGAAACATACATAATAGCAAACACAATTGTATTGATATATGACTTCTGTCAATGGGTATTTGTTAAAAATTTAAGGTGATAACTTCAATTTTTAAATGTTGAAGCCACACCCACTAGGGTTAAAGGTACACACTCAAAAGAGCTCTACTGGAGGGAATGAGTTAAGTGCAGTGTTGAAGAGAAAAATGTACCTTCCCTGTGTATCATATTTAGTAAGATGTGTTAATTCATAACACTAGCCCATTTGTGAAAGCCACTGTTATATCTTATCAAAAATGGCTTCACGTGTAACAAATGTTGGACTTCTAAAGTATAATTCCACAACCTAGATACCTTTCCACTTGTGGCAGGTTAGCTTTCCATTAAATACTCACTACAACCACAGATCAAATCCCTCTAATACTCCATTTCTCTGTAAACTCTGGAACAAATCCGATTGCAGCAGTCATAGCTTTTAGTTTTTCTTCCAAATTCTAGGAATTCTG
Organism: Protopterus annectens; assembly: GCF_019279795.1. NCBI lineage: Eukaryota > Metazoa > Chordata > Ceratodontiformes > Protopteridae > Protopterus > Protopterus annectens. The sequence goes on from NC_056728.1 coordinate 1,706,937,549, forward strand.
GTCCTACGTAGTTCAAAACAAAGTCACACTTCCATAAAAGACTTATCTGTTTATTTCATCTCATTGCAAATGCTTTAACAAAAATCACCCAGTGTGACATATCCAAGTTATTTCTTATTTACAAATTACATTTCACTTAACATTTAATGAACTGTATGTAGTTGTGTCACTCTGGTCCACGCACTTTCACTGCAGCCTTGCCCCCCTACCCCCACCTTTTGAACATCTCTTAAATGTCATAGCATCACCCTTTAACAAGTTTACTTGTGAACGCCAGCTTTAATTAGGTGCTTTAGTACCATTAACAATAAAATAAGCATGTAAACATTGAAATACTACAGATGATAACATTTTAAGTGTAAATACATAAAAATAATGGAATCTAAAACCAATAAGTAAGATAAACAGTAGCCAAGATTTGTATTTTACCTAAATACATAAATAAGTAAAAATTGTAAAATAAACTGTAAGGCAGATTTGAAGTACATTTAAGACAAAGTCATTAAAACAAGGAATGATGGCTGATGGCACTTTCATAAAATAGAGTGTTTTTATTGCCTTTCTTTTCAGCGGGGTGCTTCCTACAGCTTTGAAGGCTGGTTATTTCTCAGTTTTGAGCATTTACTGGTTGTTTCTTAAAGAGACCCAAGATCAAGCCTTGTGGCAGTCTACATTCCATTGAGCTTGGGATGGAAGAGTTTATACCCAAAACTACCTTCTACATACTACCTGGGAAATAGGAAGTTAACCACTCCAGCACTGTGACACCAGGGAAATACTGCCAGTCCAGCTATCTGGAATTTTGTAAAAAGTTGTATGTCACTTGAAAATATTAATATGGTTTATATAGAAATGTGACACTGCCAGCCCAGCTGTCTGGAATTTTGTAAATAATCATATGTCATTTGTGAATAGTAGCATGACTCATATGCTTGTCCTACACGTGTAAAAAAAAAAATCTATGTTATATACTGAGCTTCAAGAATGTAACCACAGTGTACCCTATTGGAAGAGAACAGAAATTTATATAAACTATTTACCTATGCAAATGTATATTTTAGTAGTAGAAGCTGGAACATACAGAGTTAACTTGTAAAACATCAAGAAAATAGGTGGAAATTGTTTTATGATTCTGTTATCTCTCAGTTTCAGCTCAGAGCAGATACAATGTCTAGAGCTAGAGGTTTTTCTATCGTCTTGAAACAGAAATAACTAGGTTTCAAATGTAAAAGTGTTTTTATTGCTCCATGACGTCCTAGCACCTGCACACTTCTGAGAGAGATTTATTTTTGAGACAGAGGTGTTAAATTCTAAGTATTTGTTTTGCCTGGGAACTGAAGTCAGGTGACAGAGTGATTTCATCTGAGCTAACCCAGCAGTAATGTTAAATATTAATTTAAGAACTGTAGTTACTGTGTTGATTGAGTATTATGTTGTTCTTTTATTATTTATTATTAAATATATTTAAACTTTTAATTGTGTCTGGTTTGTTTATGTATATTTAAGCTCTTAGAGTACTTGCATATGTATTTGGTGACACTGTGTAGGCCACTCCAATAGCCTTGCTCTTGGTTACGCTTACCATTTGGATAATAGTAACATTACACAGTAGTATTGGGCACTCTTTGTAAGGGCCTTAGAGTAGCTGACAAGCAGCAGTTGGTGGCAGTGATAACTACCTTATATTCTGGGCAGAAGGAGCATAGCTAGTAAACCTGTGCCAGCCTTCCCCAGGAGTGTCTGTGTGTTTGTATATAAAGCAAATCTCCAAGTGTGTGTGTGTGTGTGTGTGTGTGTGTGTGTGTGTGTGTGTGTGTATGTGTGTGCGCGCGCAGGGACACAAAGCACTGGTTGGACAGAGAGGGTGCTGGAGGTTTTGGCTTGACCACTCAGCTGAGATCTTAACCCTATAGCTGTGCCAGTGAGAAGTCTTATTGGGAATCTGGAAAAAGAGGCAGAAACCAGCCCTAGACTGATTGTGATCTCTGTGTGCTCTTAAGGGAAATTGTACTTTACTGTGTGTGTACTTGTCATCTTTCCAATGTGTATGTCTCTCACTGGTGCTAGTGGTGAAGATTGAGACTCCTTGATTACTGGGCCAGTGCAGGTGTGTCCCGTATTGGTTGGCAGTGGTGGGATATCCACTTCACTTATTAATTGGTTGGCAATGGTGGTATATCCACATCCCATATTAATTGGTTGATAGTGGTGAGATAGCCACATCACATTTTAAGTGGCTTATAGTGGTGTGGATATTGAATTCATGTAGCCTGTGTACAGTGGTCACTGAAGGTGTTTGTACTCTGTCAGCCACACAGTGAACATTCAGAGTTCATATCACAATTGTTTTATTTTTTTTTTTGTTAGCTTAGTTAGTCAGGGAGAGCAGACAGGCAAGCATGTCAGCAGAGGAGTATGGCAAGCTGGCAAGGAGCCAGTTGGCTGAGATGTGCCAGGCTAAAGGACTGGTACATGCCAGCCTGACTTAAGCAGACATGATTGTAACTTTAGTCACAGCTGCATCACACAATATCAACCCAGGAGGACAATCAGACTGGCCGTGGACATGTACAACTCTCAGAAAATGGACAGCTCAACCATTCCACAGAGGACCTAAAAATCCATGTGGAGTTAGAAACTTGAGATGGAGACCAAGCATTTGGAAATAGAAGCAGCAGAGAGACTGAGACATCTGGAAGCTGAGGAAAATGAGAAACTGTGATGTCTGCAGGCTGAGGAGAATGAGCAGCAGAGGCAACATGAAAAGGAGATGCTGACTCTTCGCCAGAGTCATGGAGGTAATGGGGAAGGGAGAAACCGAACCCCAGAAGCAACAAAGGTCAGTAAATTTCTTCCCCAATTTACAGAGGGGGATACATTTGATAGTTTCATTCATAAGTTTGAAAGGGTATGTAAACAGTATAGTGTTGACCAAGGGCTCTGGGTACAGTTCCTGACTCCTTACAGCTTTCTAAACTATCTGATACTGATTGTTTAAATTATATTGTTGTAAAGCACTGTTTGCTTGAATATTTTAAGTTAACACTTGAAGGTTATAGGAAAAAGTTTCATGAGCACAGATGCAAGGCAGATAAGTGTGTGTGTGAATATGTTGCTGAACTAATCACTTATTTTCATAGGTGGGTGAGTGGATGTTAGGTCACCAGATTTGCAGGGCTGGGAGACCTTTTGGTGAGGGAACAAGCCCTTAGCACTTTGCCTGAGGACATGAGAATCTAGTTAGCTGATAGACAGTACAATACTGCAGATGATTTGGGGAAGAAGGGAGACCTATACCTAGTAAGCAGGGCATTACTGCACAGGAAAGGGGCACCCAGTGCTGCTCATGGGTCTAGAGGAACCCATGGTGGGCAGCCTAGACTGCCCCAACATAGTCCGCCAGTAGCAGGAGAAGCTACTAGTCCAGGTACATGTTACATGTCCGGGACCAAGGTTTAAATATTTTAAATGTAACCAATGGGGCCACATAGCATACAGATGTCCACAGAGGCAAGGTGGGGAACAAAAGGTGGGAGAGCCAGTAAGTAGGAATGACAAAATACCAACAGTAGGTTGTCTCGAGACAACAAGGGTACGAAACTACCACAAGAGGTTATATCCTATCTTAGTGAATGGGAAAGGGGCCATTGCTGAGAGAGAGAGGGCCTCTGACCTAACCATTGTGAAGCTTGCAATGGTTACAGAGGAGCACTGCTTGCTTGGGCAGTCTGGACTCATCAGAGCTTTTGGAGGGACCTCATTCCAATGCCTTTGGTTAGGGTTCACCTTGACTGGGAGGGAGGAAAGGGAAGCCAACAGGTAGGTGTGTTTGAGGATATCCTTGCAGATGTCCTGATAGGGAATGATTTTGATAATGCAGTAGTGTGTGTACATCCAGTTACACGCAGTCAGGCTTGGAGACAAGCATGTGGGACTGGTAGTCTGGGGGATACCTAGACAGACCGCACACTTGCAGCCAGGACTGGTGAGGTGGTTACTTCAGGGAGGGAGCTACCTGTAACAGTGAGACTGAAGGTGAGCCACAGCTACTTGTGGATACTGATATTCCCTTTGATAGAGTGACTCCAAGGGCAGAAGAGAGTAGTAGTACACAGGAGGCTCCGCTGTCAGAGGATACCAAACTTCCTGTGGAAGGGGAGCTGGGAAGGGTTACTAAGAGAGAGTTGAGACAGGCTCAGCTGTCAGACACTACATTACAAGGCCTGAGGGAGGCAGCTAGTGAGGCACCTGATTCTCAAGAGAAGGGGGAATCTGTATACTAGGACAAAGGGTTACTGTATAGAGAGTGGAACTCTGAGGGAGGGCTAGGGCTAGATGGTGAGAGAATACAGCAGTTGGTAGTGCCAAGACCCTACCATCTGGCACTTCTAGCCATAGCCCATGATATTCCCTTTGCAGGTTATATGGGCATAAACTGTACAAAGAGATGTATTATGCAGAACTTTTATTGCCCTGATATTTGTAGAGATGTAACAGGGTACAGCAGGACCTGTGAGCAGTGCCAAAAGGTAGGCAAGGCAGGAGACAAGGTGAAATCTCCTTTGATGCCTTTGCCTGTGATTGAGGAGCCATTTCAGATGGTAGCTATGGATATTGTGGGGCCTCTTGTGTACGCAGAGTTCCACATGGAAAAAGTATATCCTAGTGGTAGTAGATGCTACCAGATACCCTGAGGCAGTGGCTCTGTCCTCCATTGAGGCAGAAAAGGTGGCAAATGCTTTGTTAGCGATTTTCAGCAGGGTAGGTATAGTATAGGCATAGTAAAATATTAGACTGATTGCAGAGCACCAGTGTTTATTCAAAATACTATTTCAAGAAAAACCTCAAAGAACATCAACAGACCAGCACTATTTCAGAAAATCTACAACCTTTAGCAGTCTTCCTTTAGAACATAAAAAGACATTATCCAATTAACAGAAACAGACTTCATCATCCCCACAAACATTCAAGTTTCCAGTGTGATGTCACACAGCCAAAAAGCAAGAAAAAGTTTAAAAAGTTGCAGACAGAACACATTAATCATAAAGTTACGTAAAAATCTATGTACTTTTTAGCTAAGTCAGACAGTAATTTTCAAAAAGTTTAAATGCATCAGTTACGGTACATTTTATAAATATGTCAACCAATACTTCTACAGCAAAGATACCGGTAAATGTTTGGTTTAAATTGAGTAAAGCAGTCTAAAAAACTGTGTTCCAGTAAGGTTCATTTAAAGTTAAAGGTTATTAGTTCAGAAATGTTACATGTTTCCAGAAGTAAAAGGGTTACATTACAGAAGCACACTGCAAACAGATGCACTAGCTTGTGATTCGCAAAATGAGTCTGCTTCCGTCGGTAATTGTTTACCGTCTTCAGACATCAGATGTCAACCAAAGCAATGGCTATGTTAAGACAGTGGGTATAGATTTATACACAGAACAGTATGTAAACTTAAAAAGTTCAACAATTAATATTAATTTTATAGAGGTGCAGAAATGCAAAAAAAAATATTAAAATATAAATACAGTGTTAAATTACTGCTTAGTTTCATTTGAGGTTATGACAGAAAAAAACAGGGCCACTGAGGTTTCCTTTTGATTTAATTACAGCCTTTTCATTTCACAGTAGTACAGTATCAGTTCAGTTACAGGCTTGGAAGAATGTATCTCATAGTAACATTAGTTTAATTCACTGTAGTACATTATCAGTTTGCTTACAGATTTACAAAAGTTTATTTCATGCAGAAAAATGTAAATAAAGTCAGAGCAATGAACAATGCTATCAGTTTATAATTGTTAAAGCTGCAAATGTTATTTTAAGGACTTGATACTGTTTTTTGTGCTTTGTAGAAATAATTTCCAGGTTAATTTTAAATGCAGTCAAAAACATTAGTCACCCAGCCTTGCACAAGTGATGGAAACTGGGAGGTTTGGAAGGCCTAAGGAAAAAAAAGGGATACAGAAAAGGACACGTGGACATTAAAACAGTCTCCATTACCTCAGCAGTGATTGGGACAATGCAGAGTAATTCCTAAACTTGGCAAGAACTGTGGTACAGAAGTCAACTGTGTACAGAAAATTTGTGCACAACAAGATGTGCATTTATGTAAATTAGAGTTAAAGCAAGTATGTAAATGCCCTCATGTTTTCAGGCAGTTCTATAACTATACTAGTTTTCAGTTTATCTATGTTCAGACAATACTGATAGAAAAAAAAGATACTAATAGTTTAGTTTCCAGAACATAACATTTGCCAGATTTCCACTACAAAAAGAAGGTATTCCACAGTGGATAAAAGGTCCTATAGCCAAAATCAAGATAATGTAGTGTATAAAGCACTGTTCTGAAGTTCACGTATGAATATTCTTTACATCAGATGAACTTTCTTGATGTTAGAGTGATAAGGGATAATGGCTGTTTCACCACAGGACTTTTTAGGAAGAGTTGTCCTAAGAATGATTTGTTAAGTAGAAATAGTAAGTACCCTGCCTATATTTATAGGACTATACTTGGGGACAGACAATGAGGATATTGAGATTGAATAATGGTGATAGGTTGTTTGATTCAGATCTACAGATGCTCAAAATCAATTTATTGAGCGATGCTATCAGAGAACTGCAGTAGAACGTATGGGACTAGATGTTAGACGTATGAGGAGTACATCCATATTTTTCAGAGCATGTGGATGAAGCATCTGGTACAGAGTCAAAAAGAGAGAGAGAAGTGATACCCATTTGGTCCTCCAGTATTCTAGCAATGTTGACATGGTATGTCATATTGTTAGGAAGAATTGGCCGAGTTTGACATTGGATGAAAAAATTAAGATCATTGTAGGTGAATTCCCAGATTTTCAATTTAAGAGCAAGTAATCTGTGAAGAGACTTCTTTGTTATGGAAGTACTATTAGTAGGAGTGATTTAAGCCAGCTAGAGGTACCTCTTCTTGTCAGAAATGCAATTTTTGTGAATTTATTAATACTAATCATTTCAGACATCCCATTACCAAAAAGAAGTTCCTTTGTAAGACTAGAGCTGATTGCTCAGTCAAGGATTTTAGTATATTTGGCATAGTGTATAAAGTGTTCTTTCTATGGTGGAAAGATGAATAGTACATTAAAAGAACGTATTAGAGAACATGTAGCTGCTGTTCAGAGACAGGATGTCAGAAATGCGTGAGAGAAGCATGTTGTGGGTAATGATATTAACCATATATTTAAATTTATAGTGCTTGGATGTGTAAATGTTAGTTTACATATAGGAGATATTAAGAATAGGACAGAGTAAAGGGAGATTTATTGGATTATTAAGTTACAAGCGGATAAGATTCCAGGTCTGAAGGGGAAGGTCACTTTAAAGCCAGTATTAAAAGCATGTAGTCTGAGTAAGTGAAGGGAACATCTCCATACGTTTATGAATGGAGTCTTTTAAGTGATTTATCACATGATGGTCTGTGCGTTTTTAATTAGTGAATATGAAGTCATGCGCTTTAATTTGGAAAGATTTACATTTTGCGTTTGATGTTTTTAATTTTATATGTGTGATCTGATGAAGTACTATTTATTGGCAATAGATCTCTAACCAATTCATTATTTTAGAGTCCGTTCTTCTGTGTTTAGTCCTTGAGCTTGTGTTGTACGTTAATTTACCTGATTTCTGTTACGCTTTTATCTGTGTTCAGGTAACACTGACAAAAGATATTAATTTAGTATTAGTTTAGTTAGCTTCCAGAATATACAGTTATTTTAAATGACTTTACTGTAAATTTCAGTCAAGGTTCAGAATATGAAATTCATACTGTGTTATGAGTTCAGTATAGTAGATTTCAGTCAGATTTCAGAATATAACATTCATACATGGTTGCAACATGCAGTTACATCACACTTCACATGATTCAGTCAGTTTAAGGGTCAAGTGACAGAAGTATTTGTAACAGGCTTATTAAAATGAGTTATCTAAAGAATAGGTAGTAATAGGTATTTAATATACTTGAGGCAAAACAGAGCAGGCTTCATTTGTTAATTTACAGATTACAGTGCACTTTCCATAATTGTACATTAGAAAGTTAAAAGGACACTGACAGAGTAGGAAAAGTTGTAGAGCTGAATACAGAAAGCATAGGTTTTAATAAACTATTATCTGATAAATATTTACAGGATATTTAAGGCACAAATTTAAAAGGCAGACATCTATTACAGTACATAGAAGTTAAAAAGGTAAATAAAATTATTAACATGCTGAAAATGTACAGACATAAGTTGATATAGTATATGTTAATTATGCTTCAAGACCAGTTATAAAAGTATTCCTGTAGTGCAGGTTTTATTTAGTCTTCAGAAAATAGCCATTATGCTTAATAGGCTATATAATAAAAAACGAAAATGGACTAAACAGTATAATGTTTGAGGATTTAAAGTTTCATTTGCTATAAGAGAGAGACATCATGGTACAAGGCACCAATTTATAAGGTAGAAAACGTAGGCAATAGACAGTGTAATTTTACCATTACAGCAAACAGATAAAAAAAATAGGCAGGCTTAACAGTTCGTACTGTGTCTAACTTAATTGGAAACTCACAGAGTCAGGTTGAGGATGTGTATGGCATTTCCTCTTACTGTTTCTGCAACAGCAGAGTTGAAAGAATTACCTGGACTAATCAGTTTTAGAAACCACAGAATTAAAAAACACTCTGCTTTTTATAATAATGTGCAGGTTTTACATACATCACACACATCAGCACTTAGACTTAAAGATTCTAAAGACTATGGGTAAGCATGAGATGTGCATAAATAACTGTTCTCATGGAAAGCTATAGGATGTTCCTATCTCAATGGAAAGATATATGTACTTGCAGTGCAATTTAGGTAAAGAATAGACTGTGAGACACATGCAAGACAAGTCTTGGAAACCAAGACTAAAAGTAAAACATTACAGGGTTTTGGTATTATAAGGAAGTACTTCAGATACAATCAGTTGAGTCAGTTAAGTTAATTTGTGGACTGATATGCAAAAGGTCTTTGCAGTGCAGACGGTCGAGCCTGAGTACCAAAGCCAGGTGTAGTATCTAACATTAATGATATTATTCAGGAGAATCAGAATTTATGTGCAGAAACTTTGGATATATTTATCAGTGCTGTAACTGTTATCCAGCATTCCAAAATTTCTTCAGACTGTTATTGTTTGTCAGCACTGTTATTGAAGACGGTATTATTTATTATTTATTTGCATTTGTTACCAGGAAAGTCCACTGGGACAAAGTGAGCCCATTTTCAGTGGAGGCCTGGGTAGAAAAGCTCCAACATAAAGATGTACATAAAATCAAAAATCACAGTGAAAAACTTACAACTAAGTAAAATTTACAGCCATAGTTAAAATAGTCAATGATGCAATTCAGAATATTTAATTGGATAACAAAACAGGTGTTAAATCACCTTTGAATGTAGGTGGAAGCGCAGTGTAACATTATCTATAGTAAGTATAATTTTTGCATTTAAATATAAGGTGTAGGAGTTAGGTGTAATAAGAAACAGTTGTAGACTAATATATGTATGTATGTGTATTTTATATATATATATATATATATATATATATACACACACACACACACACACACACACACACACACATCTTCTATTCACATGTTGCAGTATTCTGTACAGACGGATTTTCTCCTCTTGCTACCCGAATGTCCGGCCAGTATACAAAAGATTTCAGTCACTGTATGGTGTGTGGTATGTCTGATGTGGCCAGCAGAGTGTGTGCCATAAAAGTGATGTCTTCACGCACCAGACCTCAGAACTTCTCAGCTGCCAGTCGAATGTCAGGTGTTCCTGCCTTCCCAGCCATCAGATTCTCGAGAACTCTAAGTACCCCATTGGGGAACCTTCTTTTCAGTCATTGTTTTCTAATACTTTTTCATGTCATCCAGAAAGTGCAAGTGTAAGCGTGGCCGTCAAATACCACACAAAGATGCCCACGATCTGTGCCTGTTTTGTTTAGTTAAATCACACGACTACAAGGCCTGCCCTATCTACCAGGCTTTTGTTCCCAAAACCTTATGTAGCCGACTCCATGTGCTCAACTTGTATTCAGAGAACCATCTTAAACAGTTAGCACTTGGTATGGAGGGTTATTCCGACTTGTTTGCTGAAACACCAAAGGAGAAGGTCAAGACTGCAAGGCTTGCTAATGTCACTGTACCTCCACTGTCCTACGCTTAGCCTGTGGCCGACATCAGCCTGGTTGAACATTCGAGCTTCACCACCCCGGATGTAGTGGGTACCTCTTTGGAAGCCACATAATCCTGCTCGGAAGGCATGTCCACGGTGGCTTTGCGGACATCGGTCTCTAACACCGAGGGGAAACCAGGGCCGTCGGCAGGCCAGTCGGGTCCCTCCGTTCCTTTGCAGTCGTCCGACCTTAGGCCTTCCTCTGTTCAGACGCTCGCTCAAAAAGGAGGAGAAGAGGAAGCATGTATCCCCTGTTACAGAAAGTCAACCGGATTGGCAGGCTTTCTCTCAAAGCCTATTTAATGCTTTTATGGCTCTGCGGCCTACTGCACCTGGGACTTCCACATTCCCTCCTCCAATTCTGAGCCCTAGGCCTCAGGACTCAGCACCCTCACAAGTGGAAGAGGAAGAGTACTCTGATTCTTCTTCTGAAGAATCTCTCTCCTACACCTCTCAACTCCCTTCTCCCCTTGGGAATGGTTCCCCAGAGGAAGAATCTGGTGATGCAGATTCCCCAGAGGAAGATCTAACCTTATAGGTTCATAGGTTCATACTAGGCTATCTGCCCGAGGGCATTTACAAGCCTAGCCCATAGTTTTGTGGCTTACGCCACCCCTTTAGTATGGGGAACTATACCCATTATTTTGCTGTGCCTCTGTTGAGCAGTGACACTGAGGTAATCCCTGGGGTATATCTGTGATCTCCCATCCATTGGTCAAGATTTCTCTTGAACAAGGCCAGCGAGGTGCTCTGCCTCACATATACCGGGATTTTATTCCACAGCATAGGGAGTCTTTGGGTGATGAATCTATCCCTCCAGCACGTCCTATTAATAGCCGTGTCGAGGTTTAAGTCTCCGCCCTTGTGGCTCTGACGGATCTAGATTTTTTGAGGTGAAGCATATTCATCAAATCTGGGTTTGACATGGCCTTGTATGTTAGGCAAAGGTCACCTCTGAGCAAGCGGTGGCGACTGAATAGAGTTGGAGTTCTTTCAGTCGGGCAGCATAGGACAGATGTTTGAGACCCTTTATCCTTTTGGTGAGGAACTTTTGTGGCCTCTCCAGCTGCTGCAAGTGTCGGGTCAGATACATTCCGAATGGGGCATTGTACTCAATCATTGGTCTGATGAGTGATGAGTATAGGGAGACTATGACCTCCCTTGATCTAGATGAGAATCCCTTCATGATAAGGTGGGCAATGTAGAAGGTCTTCCTAACTACTTTAGCTACATGGGTGTCGAATGACAGACTACTATCAACCTGGGTCCCCAGGTCCCTGATAACTTCTTCTGTGCTCAGTGGATTGCCACCTATTTGGTAGCTAGGGGTAACCTTGTTTTTTTCGAAGGGTATGACTATGCATTTTTTGGCATTTAACTTTAGGCCATGGCTCTGGCACCAGTTATCTGTTTCTGTGAGACCCTTCTGAAGGATATCTGTGTCAGATGTGTTTTCTACTATGGCGCCCAGTTTGCAGTCATCTGCAAACTTTGTCAGCCATAACCCTCCTGTGTTTGCTTGTACTTCGGAAAAGTAGATGCCAAACAAGAGTGGGCCCAGGACTGAGCCCTGTGGTACACCACTTGTGACAGGCTTTGAGTCTGACATGGTGCCAGCAACTCTGACCCTGTGGGTTCTGTCACTCAGCCAGTTTGCAACCCATCTTGTGATGTATGGGTTAACATTTAAGCTGATGAGTTTTTCAATGATACCCGAGTGGGGTATTGTATCGAAGGCCTTCGCCAGATCGAGGTAGGCTGTATGGACTGCCTTTCCCTCATCAATGGCTTTGGTGACTGTTTGAAAAAGTCAACCAAGTTTAGAAGGCATGATCTGCCTTTGACAAAGCCAAACTGGGATGGATCCAAAGTCTGCAAATTCCCTATGTCTTTATTTATGAGGTCCATTATGATCCTCTCCATGGCTTTGCAGATAAGGCTTGTCAAGCTAATGGGCGGTAATTTCCAGGGTCGGTGGAGGCACTGCCTTTGTGAAGTGGGACCACAGTTGCAGTGCGCCACTCCTGGGTGCGTATCCAGAGGTAAGACTATGATTAAACAGCTGTCCTAGCTGTGGGTTTAATTCCTCGTTGAGTTCGTGGAGCACACAGCCGGGGACACCATCAGGTCCCATGGATGCTGTGTTTTTGCTTTGGAGAGAGCAGTTCTCACTTGGGCGTTGGAGATGTTTGGGGGCTGCAATCGCTTGGTATAGATATCTCTCCTTTTGGGGAGGGGAGAAGTTTGCACTGAACCTGTCAGCCAGTATGTTGGCAATGTCTGTAGGATCAGTAATCTTCACATCATTTTGAACTAGTTCTGAGCATATCTGGGAGTTTCCTCCCAGGTTTCTAACATAGCTAAAGAAGGCCTTATGATTGTCTTTTGAGTCTTTAGCTATTTTTCTCTCAAAATTTGCTTTGGATGATTTTATGAGAGCTCTTAGTTTTTACTTATAGTGATCAAGGGTGTCTTACCTTTTAAGGATTTTGCTCTATCTTGTAGTAGCTTCCTCCTTTTGTTGTAGAGTTTGTTTATGGCTGGGGTCCACCAGACTGGACGCTTGCCTTTGGTACAAAGAGTCTTTGTTTTGCTTGGGATTGCCTTATCCATGCAGTCCTGCAGGTGCTGGTAGAAGGCATTTGTAAGTGATTCAACGGCTTGAGTACTGTTTTCCACTGGCTCGGGGCCTTAAAGGAGACCACACTAGTCTTTAGAAGTGTGAAGTCGGCTTTCGAGAAGTTCTTTACTGTGGTCTTTTTATTTCAGGTGGGGTGGGATGAGGACCTCCAGCGAGATTAGTTTGTGATCTGATCTCACCAGTGAGGGGTATACTTCTGGTGTTGAACATTGTGCTCCCATGTTCGTGATGATGAGATCAAGTATGTTTTCTCCTCTTGTGGGGATGGTGACTAGTTGTTCCATGGCATTTGAGTTTATGAATTCCAGGAACTTTTGTGCTAGGGTGTTTGGGCTTGAGTAGTGTTCCCAGTCTATATTAGGGTAATTGAAGTCACCTAGTATGATGGTGTTTGGTGATACATTTATCCCTCTAGTGTTTTCAGGAAGGCCATGTGAGGTTCCTGAGTTTGTGAGGGTGGCCTGTAACATGCTACAATTTGCAGAGCAGTCTTGCCTATGGTTAATTGCACCTGGATGGTCTCCGATGCATCGTGCATTGCCACCAGTCTTGAGGTGTGGGTGTCTTTGATGAATATGGATACCCCCCCTCCTTTCTTGGTATTGTCCGGATTTTGGGCCGGAACGCATGATAAGAGGTAAAATCTGATAGTGCTGGGGTGCTCTCAGGAGCCTTGAACCAGGTTTCTGTCACTGCACAGACATCGATGTTCTCCATACTGAGAAGGGCCTCGAGTGCGTGCATTTTGAGATTTAGACTTCTGGCATTGAGCAGCATTACCCTTAGTTTTTTCCTTTTTGTGTTCTAGGGTGGTAGGTTTAGAATTTGAGCCTTGCCTAAAAAGGCACTATGGGGTGGCAAGAGCCTTTGCCAATATCCGAATCCCAGGGTAACAAGTGCAAGCCGTCCCTTGAAGCAGCGTGGCTTGTCCAGCATGTCATCCCAGGCAGACAGACATTGGATCCCCTTTGAATGACACCAGAGTTTAAGCCAATTGTTAAAGCTGATCATCTTATCTCTGTATTGTGGCATCATTCTTGGTGAAGGTAGGATACTGCTCAAGGTCAGGGTCATACCTGCCTGGGCTACATAATCAGAGAGCTCCTCAATGTCTCTTTTCATGTAGTCCAAGGAGGTACGTCTCAGGTCGTTTACACCAGCGTGGACAATGACTGAGTCGTATTTGTACCTGCTGTTGAGAGACCTGAGTGCTTGCGTTATGTGGCGGATTCTAGCACCCGACAGGCAGCTTACTGTGACCTTCTCCTTACTCAGTCTGGTGAGCGGGACGTCAGTGTCTGACTATGGAGTCACCAATGACTAGTGTGTCTGGCATTGTGTTTGGCCTTAAGGGCTGTGACTGTTTGACACTCTGACTGTGAGGTCTATGTGTTGCAGGTGTTGTGTTCTGAGGTGGTGGTTGTTTGGGTGTCTGCTTTGGTGGCCTCTGCTGTTTTGGTAGATTTTTGATCAGAGCCGAGTATGTCTTTGTGTGTTTATGTGTATGATTTGAGGTTGTGATGGTACTATGTGAGACTGGGTCTATAGTGTGTGTGGTAACCTTCTCCTCCTGACTGGTCTTGCCAGTCCTATGTTGAGAGAGCTCAGCCTCCAGTTTGGCCATATAGTTGCATCTCGCATGTATTTGTGTTTTGTGGGAGGAGGAGAGGGTTGTCTGCGTACATGAGGCAATTGTAACATTGCCTCAATATTCCCAGGTTCACCAGCTGAGCAGGAGAGGACACTAGCAACTGATCCCTCGACATGCTAGAAGGACTAGACAAAAACTTTAAAAGAGATTCCGGGGCGTGGGTGACCGAGAAATGGGGTTTGCCTTTTGGGGTGCTATCTATAAGAGTGCCGTATCAAGGTAATAAGTACTGTAGGAGCAAGTGCTAGGTTTAACAGATAGAGAAAAGTCTACTTGGAGTCAAGTAGAGATGATCTTTTTAGGTATTAGAGAAAGTGCTAGTAACAGGGATGCTTAAAGGTAAGATTGAAAAGAATGCACTCTGCAGTGTGCACTAGAGAAGTTAGATATGAAAGTAGGTAACTTGAGTTTTACCTGTTTAAAAAGTTAAGGTTTAGTGGAGAGTTACTATTTTTAAAACAGCAAGATGGACTGAAAGGGGTGGTTACTTTTGTATTTTGGTACTATGAAATACTGTAGGATGGCCAATAAATTTAAATAATTGAAGGGGTGGGATTTCAAAAGTGATGGTTTTGTGATTACTCACATAAGCCAGTGAAAGTGGAAACCTTTGTGGAAACTAAAGCAAGAATAAGGGAACATTTTAAGTGGGGCTCATCTGAGATGACTGAGGTACAAAAAAGGAATTATGACCTCATCCAGATGAACTCCCCAGCTCCTACTGCTGTTCCACCCATTCTTCCTGCTTTTCTGGATGCTTTTTCTGCACCATCCTTGAACCCAGACTCCCAACCTCCAGCTCCACGCAGACCTTATATGTTTTATAAAGTCCCTGAGACAGCAAACTTTCTAGTAAAATGCCCAGCTGCACACCCACCATTTCTATCTCCACTGACAAGGCATCCAAACTACTGCCCTGTATTACCCTTCTCCTTGATGACAAGGAAAGCAAAGTCATGGAGCATTTGGGAAAGATGTAGTACAAATCTGCAACTCTGGCTTTCAAAGCAATCCGTTATCAGTCACACGTCTAAATATGCTTTAACCCTTTTAGAGAAAATTTCCAAACTGTCTGACTTCCCAGACTCAGCAGCCAAAGCTCAACTGTCCTCCCTTGTTTCCCTAACTTCTCAGGTTACCAGGCACTCTTATCAAGTGCAGCTATAATGCTGCCGTGGCCTCAGCCAGGTTGGCAGCATCAACATCTGCCCTAAGAAGGTATTTCGCATGATGCCTTCAGCCCCTACCAGATGATTTTTGTGATAAGCTGGTAGATGCTCCTTTGGACAACTCAACCCTATTTGGAGCAAAGGTTGCAGACTTGTTCATGCCCTTGCAACAAAACAAAAGGAGAAAGAGATGCAAGATTTAAAGCATATATTTGTATCCCCAATTCCAAAGTTTCAAAGGAATTATCCTTCAAAAACTTAGTTAATCAGAAAGCACTCAAGGCCTGCTCCCTCTTCTTGACCTAGGAAACCACCAGGAACCAGTCCACACCTGCTAGGGCCATACCATCTACCAGCCAGGGGGCACCCTTTCAAAACAGGGCAGGTAGTGTGTGACTACCTGCCAACCTTGAATCCCCCCCCACCACCACCTTCCTCTGTCCCTCTCTCCTTATGACTCTCTCACTGTTTCCAAGTGTGGAGACTCATCACTTCAGACAAATAGGTTCTTTCAATAATAGAACACAGGTACTTTATGACCTGGATCATTCCACCAAAGCAAAAGGGAATTCCCCAGCCCCCAAAAGAACATCTTCCCCTCTTAAAACCAGTGCTAGACAACCTTATGGCTCAGGTACCATCTAACTGCTCCCACAGTCTGCTATGGAAAATGGCTTTTACTCCAGGATTTTTCTAGTTCCAAGAAAAGATGGACCCTGGAGGCCAATTCTAGACCTCTCACATCTGAACCACTTCCTTCATGTACCCACTTTCAGGATTCTTACATTGCCAACTCTCTTTCCCACTTCTCCTTCCTCAAGGGTTTATGGCCACCTTGGACATCAAGGATGCCTATCTCCACATTCCCATAAGGCCCAGCTTCAGGAGGTACCTGAGGTTCTCAGTGACCTCCTCTTCCTTTCAATTCTCTGCCTTGCCCTTTGTGCTTTCCACTGCACCCAGAGTCTTCACCAAATGTCTGGCACCAGTGATTACATTCTTCAGGACACAATATTCCCGTACTTGGATGACCTGCTCATTCAGGCAGGCTGCAAACAGTCCCTCCTGCTACAGTCACACACAACCATTGCACTCCTACAGTCCCTAGGGTTTCAACTCAATTACCCAAAATCCCAACTGGAACCTGCATAAGACATAGTCTTTCTGGGGTGCAAGATTCGAACAGACATCATGAAAGCCTATCTTCCTCCTCAAAAGGTGGAAAGCTTTTGGTTCTTCACACCAAAGAAATGACCGCAAGGCAGTACCTCATGCTCCTGGGCTACATGGCTTCCACTATACCTGTGCTGCCTTTAGCAAGACTTTGCATGAGGAAATTGCAGTGGTACCTCAGGTCTGTTTGGACGCAGCATTCCCACCCTCTAGAGTACAGGATACCCCACCTGCCCTGTCTCAAGCAGGAGATACGTTGGTGGCTCAGTCAGGTGAAGCTCAACCCAGGTCTTCCACTCCATCCCTCTCAACCAAAACAGATTATGTACACTGGTGCCTCAGACCTCAGTTGGGGAGCAACTCTGGGTCACCTAAAAGTGCAGGAAGTGTGGCCAGTACCACACAGGAAAGAGCACATCAGTGTGAGAGAAATGAGGGCAATACCACTGGTCATGCGGGCCTTTCAACCCAGACTTCAGCAGGAACCCCTGAAGCTTTTTACAGACAATATCACAATGCTGTGGTATCTCAACAAGCAAGGGGGAACCAAATCTTACTTACTTTACAGGCTTGCTGTCCTGGTGTGGGAACTGGCCACCAGCAGGGAGTTGCTCTTCAGGCGGTATACATACCTTCCCAACAGAATTCTCGGGCAGATTTCCTCAGCAGGTCCATAACTATGGTCCACGAATGGATGTTACACAGGGATGTCTTCCTGGACCTGGTCCACCAATGGGGTACACCTCAAATAGACCTGTTTGCCTCAGCCATCAACAGGGAACTTCCCTCCTCCTGCACCAGACTGCCAGAACCACTGGCGATGGCAACAGATGCCTTTTCAATTTCCTGGAAGGGGATGTTTCTCTTTGCATCCCCCCTTCCCTGAAGATCCAACAGGGCAGACCAAAAATATTGCTGGTGACTCCCTGTTGGCCAAGACAGCATTGGTTCACCCTCCTCCTGCAGTTATCCAAGGGCAAGCACCACAAGTTACCCCTCAGAGTGGACCTTTGCACACAGGACAAGGGAACCCAAATCCACCCACAGTGGGAATCTCTTCACCTCACTTTGTGGATGATAGTATTCTGATCCCTTTCAGACACCTTTACAACGAGGAAGTGCTCACTGTCCTGCAGGAGGCCAAGAAACCCAGTACCAAGAGATCTTGTGTATTCAAGTGGGAAAGATTCTCCATATGGTGTCTTAAAAGACCATTGGACCCACTGCAAAGCGAGACTACTTTTGCAGTCAGGGTTAGCATTCTCATCCATTAAGGCCCATTTGTCTGCCATTTCTGCATGCCTCCCTTTGGACCCCCCCTAGCTTCCAGATTGCCTGAAAAACTGTTCCTTAAGGGGGTACTTCATCTCAGGCCACCAAGGGAGCCCATTCCTCCTCCATGGGGCCTGGACTATGTTTTAGGGAAGCTCACAGATCCCCCATTTAAGCCAGCATGCAAAGCTTCCATAAAACACTGCACATGGAAGACTGTTCTACTAGCGGCCTTGACCTCAGCTAGAAGAGTTTCTGATTTCCAAGCCCTCATGGCTATTCCACCCTTTATCATACTCCACAGAGATAGGGTAACCCTTAGAACCAACCCATTCTTCATGCCCAAGGCGGTCAATGACCATTCTTTAAACTAAGCCATCCACCTACCCACTTTCTTTCCCAACCCACAGGGAGACAGTGAGAGAGTAGTACATTCCCTGGATGTGCACAGACATCTCAGATTCTATCTGTATAAAACCAGGCCCATCAGACAGGCTGACCATCTGTTTATCTCTTTCCATCCCAAGGCCCTAGGAAAAGTCGTAACTAAGCAAACCATTTCAGCCTGGATTTTCAGAGCTATTATCTTTTGCTACAAACACCACAGGAAACCCTTGCAAGGCAGTTTAAAACACATTCCACCAGGGTAATGGCCTCTTCTGGAGCCTTCTTTAAAGGCTTGGACACTTCCACTATCCTTGAAGCAGCCACTTAGTCTTATGTGCACACCTTCACAAAACATTACAAGGTAGATCAAATTTCTAGGTCCAGAGCTGGATTTGCCAGGGCTATCCTTCATGGATTCCTGGAGAATTCTACTAGGCCACCTCCCCCTTCCTCACAGTGAGGTTTGGCACTCACACATCTGTACAGAATACTGCAACATGTGAATAGAAGGACATAGAAAAGCTGTGTAAAATCTTACCATAACCATAGATGTCCTTCTCTTCCATGTTGCATTATTCCTTCCCTCCCACCTACCCCTTCTATTATATGGCAGCTCCCCTCCCCTTTTGGAATGCACAGGACTTGCATTACCTTCCCTGGGACTGGTTCCAACTGGGACATTCAGTTCTGAGGTCTGGTGTGCGCAAACATCACTTTTGTGGCCCACACTCTGCTGGCTATGTCAGATGTCCCACGTACCATACAATGACTGAAATCTTTTGTATACTGGCTGGACATTCTGGTAGTAGAAAACCCATCTGTACAGAATACTGCAACATAGAAGACAAGGAAATCTATAGGTGTGGTAAGATTTTACACAACTTTTCTACATATATGTACTGCATAGTTTATAGTACGAAAGAGGAATGCGAGTGAGTATAAGTACAGTGTTAGTGGTACAGTTTGAGTTATTGTCGTTAATGTGATTGCGAGTGATAATTCCCTTGATACATATATTACTGTGTACAAGGTGAAATCGATTTGAGTTTGGGGAATCAGGTTTTGGGAAGTTGAGAAATGGAGCATAAGTAGTGCCATAAATTTGGGAGATGCTGGCATAGAGACTGTTTGAAAGAGGAAGCATTGCTAGTGGTCCTAATAGATGGGAGTGCATTTCAGTGTTTGGCGATAGAGAAAGAGTAAAGTATTTGGCCAGCTGAAAGTTTAGGTTTTTTTTACTTGTAAGAGACATTGGTTTTCAGATCTGAGAGGTCTGTTTGGTTGATAAAGAGTTAGCACAGGAGTAAGGGCTGGGCAAGTCTAATGGTTTATAGATAACTGTGTGCCATAGTTAATTGTGAATATGTAAGATAATGTGGGAGTTAAAGCCAATTCAGTGTGTGTAGGGATGAGCAGTGATGGGAGGAGTATATTACATTAGTTGCAGACTTGCCAGTTTTATTGTAGCAGGTCTCAATTTTTGTTTTCAGAGAGGGCTGAATACTGGTTAGGAGGAGAGCACATAAAGGAGAGAAGATAGAAGAAACACTGATGCAAGGGTTTGTTTTGTAGAGCGGTTAAGAAAGTGTTTGTAAAGGGAGCCTAGTTTTTGAACAGTCTTTTTGACATTGTTGTGAACATGCAAGTTGAAAGTAAGTTTTTTATCTAAGGTAATACCTAGTAGTTTTGTATGGGAGACAACCTCTGTGACAGTTTTGTTTTGAGAATATGTGGTGAATTCAGACTGACTTAAGGGGATAGTTTTCTTTGGGGTGAACAGTAGAAGCTTGGTTTTGTTTGGATTAAGGGCAAGGTGGCTGTGGGTCATCCAGATTTCAGTGAATGAGAAGGCATTTTGGGTTTGTGACATAAGTTCAGATGTAGAGTTAGCAGTGCAGATGATAGCTGAGTCATCTGTGTATTGTATCACAGAACCATGGGGTGAGAGAGGAGTGGAAGTTGTTAATGAAAATACTGAAAAGAAGAAGCCCTAGTATGGAGCTTTGGGGGATGCCTATGGATGTATATACAAAAGTTAAGAAAGAGTTATGCCATTTGGTGGATTGTTGTCTGTTAGTGAGGTAGTTAGTGAACCAGTTTAGTGTAGGAGGGGTAATACAGAGTTTGGACAATTTTATGAGAAGTAGAGAGTGGGAAAGATATATCAAAGGCCTTTGAGAGTTCAAGAAAGAGTCGAGGATACAAGTTTACCTGCATTTTGAGCTTGATTAACTGTCTCCATGAAGGATATGAGAGCTTTTGTAGAGCTATGGACAGACATGTTGAGTAGGGATAAGAAGTTGGTTTGGGAGTGGATAGTTGAGAAGTTGAGTATGTAAACATTTTTCCAGGATTTTAAATATAGGAACGAGAGTATAGCAATTGGGCGAAAAATGGAAATGTCTGTGTTCTTGCCCCTTTTGTGTAGGGGAAGGGTATAAGCTTTTTTTCCAGAGGGAAATTACATAGGACTGCTGTACAGATCTGTTGAGAAGTATGCTAATAAGATAAGCAATAACTGGCTGAAATTTGAAAGTATTCTGAGGGTAGGTTGTTAGGGGCATTAGTGTCAGGTCTGAGCTTGAGAAGAAGTCTTGTTATAGTAGCAATGGGTATAGGGGAGAAGATGAAGAGGGATTTTGTGAAGATTGCTTTGGAGGGAATGGGTTGGTATTAGTGACTTTGGGTAAATGTGGCCGTGAGGTTAGATATAGCATTAAAATATGTGTTGGAGGGTGGCTTATTTCAGTAGGAGTTTTGTCTGGATTTAGGCTGGGATTATTCTTGGTGCCGGGGTTTAGCAGAGAAGAAATGGAGTTCCAAAATTTTGGGGGGGTTTGTTAATAGTTGTTTTAGAGCCCAGGATAGTCATTTTTCTTGACATTAATGACTGGCACTTTACTTGATTACAAAGTTGTTTATATTGTAGGAGGTTTGAGGGTTTTTTATTTATTTGCTATTTTTTCCATGTTTTGCCCCTAGTATTCATAAGCTGCTTAGTGCCAGAGAACCAGGTGGCATGATTTGTTTTTACTCTCTTTTGTCGGAGAGGGACAATTTTATTTAGGATGTTGAGGGATGATGTTAAAAACTCAACAGCTTCGTCAAGGTGGAGGACATGTTAAGTTGTCAATCTCGCCTTCATTCTTGCTTGATGGGTTCGGAGCCGATCCTCGGCTCCGACTCGGCACTTGCTAAGCTCGAGAGTCACTTTTACCAGCTCGAAGCAGCCCCATATCCCATGATGCAAGGCGGTAAGTACCCAGATCTCGTTTGCCGCTTCGCTGATGAGGTCCTCCTTTTACCAGCTCCTGGTAAGTGATTTAGATATTACTGTTTTAGCCCCCTTTTCAACTTAAAACTTTATTTTTTAATGTTTATAGTTAATTTAAGTCCCTTTCTGACTAGAAAATCCCTCACTCCTTTATATTTTTAGTCAGGCCTTCTCCCCTCCCATCCCCCCCCCCCCCTTGTTAGGGTGTGTGTGTGTGTGTGTATTAGAGGTTAGTTATCTGACTATTTTGGGTTAACTATTTCTTGGGACTGTGTTGTGTGTGTGTGTTGTTACAACTATGTCCAAGGAAAGGGTCTCAGGCTTTAAGAAGTGTGACTCGTGCTGTCAGAAGGTGTCTCTGACAGACGGTCACACTTCTTGCTTATACTGCCTGGGACCTCTCCACCTGCAGGACTCCTGTGCAATATGTCATTCTTTTAGCCAGAGAGTCCTGCAGGAGAGGAGAAACAAATTGATTTTGAGGGGCCTTCTTAAACCGGAGGGCTCTCTGGCTAAGTCGGCCCCGACTAAGACTTCCAAGTCTTCCAAGGACAAGGCTTCTGTCTCTAAGCCTGCGGCCTCGGTTCCGACT
Source organism: Protopterus annectens (assembly GCF_019279795.1). Taxonomy (NCBI): domain Eukaryota; kingdom Metazoa; phylum Chordata; order Ceratodontiformes; family Protopteridae; genus Protopterus; species Protopterus annectens. The sequence continues at coordinate 1,706,959,931 of NC_056728.1, forward strand.
CTTTCAGAGTCGAGATCGGCTCCGGCTGGAGCCGATCCTACTTTGCACAAACCCTCGGCACCGATGGCTATCGGTGCCGATACTGGTTCGGTCACATCGGTGTCTGCTCCGACTGGCTCCGACCACCATGTGGCTCAGGCTTCGGTGTCGGCGCCGACCGGCTCCGACACCGTTACTTTTATGTCTGTATCGGCTCCGGCCGGAGCCGATGCATCGAGACCTTCTGTCGGTGCAGAAAAGTTGTCGGCTCCGACAGCATCCATGGTTTCGTCGGCTCCAATGGTTCCTTCGAGGAAGAGGTCCAGGTCCCCTTCCTTGGAACCGATACTTTCGGCTCCGGCCTCTCCTCTCGGAACGGAGCCATCGGAGCCGATCATCCAGGTCATCCAGGCTTTCTGACCATGATTTAGAGAGGGTGGTCAGTAGATTATTAAAATCACAGGCACTGTCCCAGATGCTACATAGTCCGTCTCAACAGACGACTATTAGTCCACACCCCCTTGCAGTTCCTCCTTCGACTCTACCTCAGAGTTTGGAGCTGGAGTCTTCGGAATGGTTTCTGCTATGGCTGAGGGACAGATACCCCCCTTCTGCTCCTCAGCCTCTACTCTTATCTCCTCTTGAGACCTTCCTTAGAGGGATTCGTGGTTGGGCTTCCTGGTCTCCTCCGAGGGTGAGTGGCATCGGACCCTTGTCCGACCCCACTCTTCCCCTTGGAGCCTCGGCCTTGGTGAGCTCGGCTCCGACATCTGCCTCGGAGCCTTCCCTTCGGTGGGCCCTGGAGTTCCTGGTTCTTGAATGGGTTCTCTCGGACCTCCCTGGGAGGGAGCCTTGAGGTGATGAAGAGTGTGCTGGCCACTGGACTCAGCCAGCAGTCTGTTCCCTTAGCTCCTCCCTCACGGTGCCTGTCGATATCTCTGCCATCTCTCTTGCTCCCGGACCCAGAGATCCTCCGCCTCAGGTTTCCCCACTGGGAAGAACCCCTCTTCCGAGGATTCTCCTGATCAGTTAGGGATCCTCCGCAAGAGGACCTGTAAGAGGAAACACGTAGACTCCCCGAGTCTATCACTTCAGATACCGACTTAGATGAGTCGGAGGGATCCCCTAAGATCCCCTCTGAGGATGTCTCCTTTTCAGACATCCTAGAACTCCTTAAACAGAGGGGAAACTGGCCCTCCAATAATCCCTCTGAGGATGAGTCGGTATACCTGGAGGCGTTTGGATCTCGGCCCTCCACCTCCTGGGTGTCTCCGCCTTTCGACCCCCTTATGCAGGTTATTGCTCGAAAGGCTTGGGCTGCTCCTGACTCTCTAGAGCCAGTTCCTAGGAGGCCTTCTAAATTTATTACTGCCCCTTTGGACAAGCAATTCCTCACAAAAGGTGTCCCTGCTGATGCCATGGTGGTGGCAGCTGCCACTAAGAAGGAACTTGCAGATCCTTCCGTACCTGTCCATCCTCCTAATAAGGACTCTAGGACCATGGATAGGTATGGTAAGCGGATGTTCTCTTCAGTGACCTTTGCTATGCGCTCGCTGAACTACTTATATCACTTCACCAGACTCCAAAGGGATATACTTAAGGAGCTAGGTGAAGTAGTACAGGATCCCACAGCTGCAGGGGCTCAAGAAAAAATTGCTTCGCAGCTAGGAACCCTTAATTCTATTGCTAACTCCTCCATGCGACTGATATCATATGCAGCAGATGGAGCGAGTAGGTCCGCAGGTACAGGTGTGGCTCTTAGACGCCAAGCCTGGATGCGGCTCTGTAATTTTGCAGATCCCTTTAAGGCATCCTTCACAAACTCTCCCTTTGATGGGTCAGCTTTGTTTGGCCCTCAAGTGAAGGAAACATTGACCAGGTGTGAGCAGGACGGCAAGACTCTTTCTGCCGTAGGGTCCGTTTTTCCACCCCTTCTAGACCTTACCCTAAAGGACAGAAGGGTGGCAAAATGTGGTTCCATAAATCCCAAGGAGTCACGCCGGATTCACGTGGTCAGTTTACCCCTAGAGGCAGAGGGGTAACAATAACAGGCGACGCTCTAGAGGCAGAGGGGTCCACAAAACCAGGGAAGCAGAGAGCCTCTCTCTGACAAGCCCTTTCAGCATCCCTGAGATGTTGCCCGACTGTCCATCCTTGGAGGCAGTCGGGGGAAGACTATCGCTGTACCCAGAAGCCTGGCTTTCCCTAACTCAAGACAGATGGGTACAGTCGATCATATCCGAGGGTTACAAAATTCCTTTCGAGGAAACTCCCTTTTCTTACTCAAATTCCCTTCCAGATGTACCACCCGGTCTAAGGGAAATTGCAGAGTTAGAAGTTTTAAAACTTCTGCAAAAAAGAGCCATTCAGCCAGTTACAACAGATCATTCAGAGCCCAGAATCTACTCAAGGTTCTTTTTGGTCCCCAAAAAGACGGGAGACTGGAGACCAATATTGGATCTCAGCAGACTCAACAAGTCTGTGAGAAAGACAAGATTCCGAATGGTCACACTTCAGTCAATTCTGCCCTTCTTACAGAAGGACAACTGGATGTGCTCAATAGATCTTCAGGATGCGTACTATCACATAAAAATTCACAGACGCTCCAGAAGGTTTCTCCGCTTTCGGCTGGGGTCCAGTCATTTCCAATTCAGAGCCCTGCCCTTTGGTCTCACTACAGCCCCCAGAGTGTTCACCAAATGTATGGCAGTGGTCACGGCTCACCTGAGACGTCAAGGATTCCAGGTGTTTCCGTATCTCGATGACTGGCTCCTTTCAGCCACCACCAGGCATCAGCTTCTTCAAGCCAGGGATTACACAATAAATCTTTGCACTCAATTGGGCATCTCGATCAACTACGGAAAATCCTCCTTATTGCCCTGCCAGTCTATTACTTTCATAGGCGCAAACTTAAACACTGTTCAGATGTCAGCTACCCTCACAGACCAAAGAATCTCAGATATACAAGGTCACGTGAGAATCATTCTAGCCATCAAGAAAGTACAAGCCAGAATGGTTCTAAAAGTGTTGGGCCTCATGGCTGCGGCCATTACCCTTCTTCCCCTGGCTCGCTTCTATATGCGCCTTCTTCAGTGGATGTTGTTCACTCAGTGGTCTTACCAACAACTTCCGATGCGTCACCAAATACTGGTGACACAGATTTGCAAGAATCATCTTTCTTGGTCGATTACTTCTCCCCAGATTCACCAAGGCAGACCCTTTGTACCCCCAACCCCGGTAGCCACCGTCACTACGGATGCCTCCCTGATCGGGTGGGGGGGGGGCATTATCAGGGCAGGTTGGTTCATGGGACATGGCAACCGTTCGAATACCACCTGCACATAAATGTCCTAGAGATGAGAGCAGTGCTTTTAACGTTGCAAGCCCTCAATGACTTTCTTCCCTTGGGGACAATTGCAGTCCACACAGACAACATGTCTGTAGTATGGTATATCAACAAACAGGGCGGAACCAAGTCCTACCCCTTGTGTCGAGAAGCGCTCAGACTTTGGCAATGGGCGATCTCCTCTCATCGGTTTCTGGTAGCAACGCATATCCCTGGGAAAACCAACATTTTAGCGGACAGATTGAGCAGAGCTATTCTCATGCCTCACGAGTGGTCTCTCAAACAATCTATAGTGGAAGAGATTTTTCTAGAATGGGGTCGCCCATGTTGCGATCTTTTTGCTACTCCCCAAAACAGCAAATGCCAAGACTTCTTCTCTCTCTTCCCACTGCCAGGCCATCCCCCCAGAGACTCTCTGACCCAGGATTGGCCCCAGGGACTTCTTTATGCCTTTCCTCCCTTTCCTCTGATCCCACAAGTAATCCAGAAAGCCACCGTTTTGAGAGCCAAAATGATTCTCAGTGCCCCTTATTGGCCTCGACAAATTTGGTTTCCGTTCCTCCATAGTCACCTTTTGGTGCAGCCGTGGCATCTGGACCCAGTGCCAGATCTTCTGATTCACCAATCGGGTCAGCTGCACGGTCTATCCCTTCTCTCAACCTCACAGCATGGTTGCTCCACTTCCTTCCTTAGCCAGGCTTCCTATGATCTCTAATCCTGTTAGAGACATCATAGTAGCTTCCTTAAAATCCTCTACTAGGAGGATTTATACTAGCAAATGGAAACGTTTTTCTTATTGGGCAAAAGCCAAGAATATTGATCCCTTCACTGCTCCAGTACAAGCAGTTCTGGATTTCTTAGCGGAAATTTTTCACGCGGGCTCCTCTTCTTCCACGGTCAAAGTTCAGTTGGCCGCTATCTCGAACTTTCATGTCGGGTTCGCAGATCACAACATTATGTCCCACAGGCTTTGTAGAGCCTTTTTGAAAGGAATTTATCTCCTGAAACCTCCAATCAGGAGTCCTCCTCCTCAATGGGACCTAAATTTAGTGCTGACATCCTTGATTCTTCCTCCCTTCGAGCCAGCTGTTTCATGTTCCCTGAAATTTATTTCATGGAAAACTTTATTCCTGGTTGCTATTACATCGGCTAGGAGGGTGTCTGAACTTCATGCTCTATCTGTTCGCCCCCCCTATTTAGTCTTCCACAAAGACAGAGTATCATTGAGAACTAATCCGACCTTTTTGCCTAAGGTCTCCTCAAAGACTAATTTGAATCAGGCTATTGATCTTCCTGTATTTTTCCCAAACTATTCAAACAGATCGGAACAAAAATTACATCATCTTGATGTCCACCGCCAACTCAGATATTATTTGGACAGAACAAAACAACTCAGGAAATCGATCAACTCTTTGTTTCTTATGCTGATAACAAGAAAGGCCTTCCTGTCTCAAAAGTGACCTTGTCTAGATGGCTTTCTTCTGTCATCTCTGAAATTTATCAGCTCAGGGGAAAACAGCTGTGCTCGAAACCTAAAGCGCATTCAACCAGAAGCTTAGCCACTTCCACAGCTTTTCAAGCTAGACTTCCATTAGACACTATTTGTGCAGCAGCCACTTGGGCCACTCCTCATACATTTGTTTCCCATTACAAATTGGATTTGGCCTCCAGGGACAGAGCCAGTTTTGGCTCTACAGTTCTCAAGAGTCTGTTCCATTGAGCCACCCAGGATAGAGTTGCTAGGACGCGGTCCCATCAAGCAAGAATGAAGGCGAGATTGACAACTTAACATTGAGAAGTTATGTACCTACCATAACGTTCCATGTTAGTTGTCTTCTCTCGCCTTCTTTCTTGCGACCCTCCCTCCTTCTCCCAGGCCTGGACAGACCTTTCTCTCTACAAGGAAGTATGCTTCTGAAGACCATACAGTGCTGGTCCTTCTACCATCCTTCAGGTTTTTTTCTCTCCTTCTTTCTTCCTTTTGGAAGTTATTATGCTAGGTGCTATTGCCTATTGTCATCAAACGAGATCTGGGTACTTACCGCCTTGCATCATGGGATATGGGTCTGCCTCGAGCTGGTAAAAGTGACTCTCGAGCTTAGCAAGTGCCGAGTCGGAGCCGAGGATCGGCTCCGAACCCATCAAGCAAGAAAGAAGGCGAGAGAAGACAACTAACATGGAACGTTATGGTAGGTACATAACTTCTCATTTTAGTATATTCCAGTCGATATTACTCAAGATTTTGCAAAAGGTTGCTGAGTCAAATTTGGTTAGATTTCTAGTTAGTTTATATTGGTGTTGAAGTAGGTATTGGAGAGCTTTTGCATATAGTGTATGCAGGTTGGTGGTCACTGATTTTACAGGGTAGTGTGCCTGCTGAAGAGATTTTATTTGGGTCAGGGACTAGAATCTAGTCAAGGATGGAGCCACTGTCTTTATTTTTGTTGTGTCTAGTTTTGTTAGTAATTAATTGTGTAAAGTTGAAGAGGCTGATATTAGATGATTGAAAATGGTTACAGTGGTTTAGCCAGTTTGTTTACGTCACCCAGAATGATTGTTTAATTGTGTATGTTGTTTGAAGTCCAGGTGAGAATTTTCTTCTAAGATCAAAATGTTATTGCTTGGGGGGATCTATTATGCAGAGGTTCTTACAGCTATTCATTTTTAGAAATGATACTATGACTTCAGCAGTAGAGAATTGTGGAATGGAGTTAGAATAGGGAACTATTTTGAAGGTATTTGGAAATAAAAGTGCAACGCCTCCTCCTTTTTTGTGAGGACTGTCAGCTCTTAAACAGGAATAGCCTGGGAGAGGAATTCAGAGCCTTTTATGTAAGGTTTTAACCATGTTTTAGTTGCAGCATTTATGTCAGGTTTGTTGTGAGATATCCAAGCACAGAGTTCTAGGATTTTATTTCTGACACGTTGAAGGTTGAGAGTTGTGATGTTTAGTGATTTGTATGAGTTGGGGGTGTTGAAAGTGGAAGGGGTGGATCCTGGGTTGGGGTGGATGTCTTCACATTGAGATAGACAAGTACATTTATATAGGTGAGCCATAGATAACTGTTTTCTTTTAGAGCTGTAGAGGTCTGTAATGGATGTTTGGTTGAGGGTGTTGTTTTTTTGGGGAAGGATTATTACTTTAGTAAGTAAGAGTATGTTAAGTACATATAGACTGGGGGATATCTGAGAGTAGCTAGTAAAAGTGATGGTTTGGGTAGATGTTATAGATGTAACTTTAGGAGGTAAATGTGTGTAGTGATATGTTTGATAGGAGAAAGAGAGATAGGAAGAGAGGAGTAGTATAGTAGTAGTAATGAGAGACATAATGGATTAAGCAGGAATGTATGAAATCAGGCTATAAATAGTGGAAAGGAGAGGGCAGATGTGCTGTATAGGTGGAAGGTTCTTGTAAGTGTTTTGAGAGAGATGAAGAAGCTAATTGATGAAATACTTTAGGATGTGATGTACGAAGAGGTGTGGTTTGCTATGAGGTTGATTGAAAGGTATGTGCTATTGGCTGGTAGTATAGTGGGGGAGGAGTTACGGTTAGTATAAATGTAATTGATGTGGGGGTGGATGGGAATGGGGATTGGGTAGAGGAGCCGAGTGAGCCCGAGCGTACATGAGGGTGAACAGAGTGGGTTGAACAATGACACGAATGGCAGCACTGTAAAGAAAAAAGAATCAGCTTTTGCCATTGGCACCAGGTCAGTGCGTTATCACCGCTTATATACACACGCACACAGATTAATTTTGTTTTTCTTATTTAGTTACAGTTTCAGAAATGTACCTAATAAGTCTGGAGTTGAGCTGTGCATAGAGGCTGATTCTATCAAGAAAAAAGAACTTAGTATAGCCACTTCAAAGGGGGACGGTAGTTACCTAAACAGTAAAGGGGTTTGAAGGAGGAGGTCTGATGCAATGTGCGTGCCACTTCTAGAGATAGTATATTAAATGCGTTCCACAAAAGTTGGTGCAAAAGACTTAGACATACACTGGGCAGATTATCTCTTTTGCTGCAGTTTGTGGTTGTGCATCTTAAGGGTAAGAATACTTGATTCCAGGCAGCCACTTCAATAGAAAGACCACAGCACTGAGGGATAAGACTGCAAAAAAGAAAGATCATTTGGTAGTTCAGTGAGAGGAAGTAGGACTGGAAGATGGAGAAAGTTGGAAGCAATGAGACTATTGTTTCTAGCATTCCTAGTATTACCTAAAGGTTCCAGGTATCTAATTCCACAGGAACAAGGCAGTACGTATGTCACTTGATCAGTGTCACAATAATATCAGTCAGTATATATCTTCTGACACTTATTTTATTGAAACCTATGATGACAAATACTGCATCTGCTGTGGGGTGATGGTCACAAATACTGTATTTGCTGTGGGGTAATGGGTCCTCCCTGTGTTCTCAATTTTGGTCACTGGGAATTTCTTTGATCAATCAAAGTGATCATGAAACAGAATATCCCTTGAACTTCTACCTTTATAGTAAGAAACTACTGGTGTTTCTATGTAATTTTTTACTTTAAAACAATTAAGAAGGTAATAAGGGTCAGCCAATTTCTCGGGCAGCACATTATGCTGAGTACCAAAATAAACTTAGATTTCAAACTGCTCACAGAGGTTCTTCAGTTTGGCCAAAGCAGTCTATATGTTTTTATTTAAATACTGGTATAACTTAACTAGTGCAAAATGTAGCATAGGGGCACACATAGCAATCCCTTGTCTGATAAAACAACCTTCTTCAAAAATAATTTTGTGACAAAAACTGGCTAAATCCAATATACAGTTATTGGAGTGTCAACCTAAAAAATGTTTTTGAAGACTTGGTCCCAAGATTATGGTTAATAAAACTGTAGAAACATGTGATTTCCATGCCTAGACAGTGCATTTAATCATCCAAAACAACAAGCCCTAGTGTCCCATTGTAAAACAGGTGTTCATGTTACTCTTGATCTGTGTACTAAAAATGATGAGCATTAATATGATGGAAAAAGGAAAACAGAATTGCTTCTGTCATTGCTGTTCAACTATATGAGTGACCTAGAATAGATTTACCATACTGGGAAACATTGACCATGGAAACAAACTTTAGAATACTCACAAAGAACTAACAATAAAAAATGACTTAAGATATAGGTGTCATTGTAAAACCTCAAACCACACATTGGATGATAGTCACACATGGTTGGGATATTTTTATGTGGCCTCCTAAGACAAGTAAGCGACATAACATGTTGCTGTAGCCATTATTAATTTATGTTGCTTTTGATGGGTACATTTTGTATAATTTTATGTTGCTTGTGTTGTGAAGTTTGGATGTTGCATAAAAGGCTACAGGGATGCATCATCTTGTTACATGATGTGCATTGTGCCTTGGTGTAGTTTCAAGTCTTTTGGGTTTCTCATACCATGGTGAGAATGGACCCCATTCCTAAGTCAAAGTGTGATTAAAATTTGTGAAATTAGTATTGTTTCAATCTTTGTAAATGCCATTATTGAAGCAGCAGCACTCACAATGTGCCCAGAATTTACTCTTTCTGCAATTCATATGGATTTGCATGCATTGGTAGCATGTCTAATTAAGACTGTTGATTCTTTTTTATGAGACCCATTGTTCCTACTACTATTGGGACTGTCAGGGTATCCTTTTTCCACATTGCCCTAGTTTCTGCCTGCAAATCCTGGTATTGTGCAACTGTTCTCTCTCTCTCTTTACGAAAGTCACTGTAATCACTGGGCATAGGAATGTCAATGATCAAATGCCACTTTTGCCTTCTTTTCATAGACTACTATATCTGGTTTGCATACTATTTTTTGAACTGTTGGTAATTGGTAATCCCATGACATATAAATTCATAATTCTCTATGATGCATTGTGGCTCACGTTTCCAATGTTTCTCAGCTACTTTAGTATTGTAATTGCACAATCCCCAAAGCAATAATCTTGCCACATTATTATGCCTTTCAGTATAAAGGCTGTCTGCCATTGGCATATCGCACCCAGCAACAAGATTTGCGACTTTTTCCAGTTCTGTTTTACAGAATCTACATTTTTGTCTGTTTCTCCCATATGTTCAGTGGACTTTGTAAACCAGTGTGTATGTATTCCACTATCCTGGGCCACTTGTAGCTTTTCATCTTTTGGTTTAAATTCATCTCTCCTTAAGCATTCCTGCATCAAATCCTGATTGACATGAGGAAGGGTGTGAGACCCGAAAGCTTTATAATAAACTTTTTGGTGTGTTTATAATATAATGACATGAGGTTGTTCCAGGAGTTTTCTGTACTTGCAACTATATTAATCCCTTTTCCACATTTCTTGCCTTCTAATCTGAATCTTCTTGTTGTATTCTTTCGTTTGTTTTTTGGCACATTCAGTTGCTGCCTGATTTTTGTCTACTTTTGGTTTGGTTTCCATTCCCGCCTGACACTGATGTGCTGCTATTAAACTAAGGGAAGTCATTTTAAATTTGTTCTCATGTTTAAAAACTTTCACTATGTTTAGATTAGGTGAGGTCAGCAGATATGTATGCACTCCTATGATTACAGATCTGTACATGTAATCAATTTTGATTGGAGGCCCATATCTATCAGAATGAGGAATATATAATCTTGCTATACACTGATTTTTATACATCATTTGATAAGAGTGAAACGGTTTTCTTTTCCAACTGATTCACTACCTTTTGGGGACCAATCAGTCATCCGGAAACTGTAAGTTAGAATGGGAAGAGCAAATTGGTTTGTAGCTTGGACTTTGTTCCTAGGGCTGTTTTTAGCATTAATTTAAGATATTCCTTATTGAGTTTTGTTGGCATTTATTCATATTTTATTGTCTATCCTTCATTAGTTCTGAAATATTTATATACTCCATTCTGCTCAATTTCCTTTGTCACATTCGTGTCCCAGGCTGTTTTTCTGTGTGCTGTAGCTTTCCTGCTTTAAATGTTGCTTTCCACATTTATCAAGACCAAATGACATTCTTATATCATCTGAGAAAGTTTTGACCACTTGCTGTTGTGCTTTCTACTCATCTGATGAATTGTACAGTTTTAAATCATATACAAAAAGAAGATAAGTCTTTACACTTTGTTGTTTTCTGGGACCCAAAGTTATAACTATGGCCTAATCTTTTAAATAGACAGCTTAATGGGTTAAGGTCAAGAGAAGAGTAGTGGTGACAGACTCACCCTGGAATATTCTCCTTTGAATTTTTATCCCTGGGGTAATCATTTGTCCTTCATCCTGGCTTAGCTACAGAGCGGTTTACCACTGTTTCATGGTCACTGTAAAGTAATTAATCAGTGTAAGGTGTATCTTATATATTTGAAAGCACTCTATCTATGAATGTGAGATTCTGTCAAATGCTTTTTTGTAAACTATCTGTGCCACACTTAGATTCTTCCTTTTTACAATTCTCCATTATGACTCTTATTTAAAAACAAATGATTCTTTGTTCCATATGACTTTCGTGTTTTTACCCTTTTATTCTATTGCTATGGTTAAGTTTTCTTCTAAGTGATGATAAACTCTGTAGGCATCATTTCCAGTATATAGGTAATACATTGTCAGAAGGCAAGTTATTGGTTTATAGTTTTTAGGATAGCTTGCAGGTTCACCCTTAATGAGGAGGAGTATTGTTTTTCCTGTTGTTAACCAGGTTGGTGTATGTTTGGGGTGTGCATATAAGTAGCTCTTGTTCAGGGCTAAATGTTCATGTAAAGATGTTTATACTTTTAGCTAGAAGTTAGGTACCCCATCTGGGCCTGGGGTTTTCCAGTTGGGAGCCTGGCCTTACTTTATCCCATTTCATATCCTGTACATTTGAAATTCTTACTGTTTATTTTACTTTTATCCATTCAACGTATTTATGATGTTCCAGAGGATCTTCATAGATATTTCTCCAAAATATGTCTTATTTCTTCTTATTTTAGTGATGTTTCTGTTCTTTGTTTCCTGATTCTGTATAAAACTGTTGTGGGTTATCAATGAATTCCTTATTTTATACTTTCCTTTGTATTTATCAGCATATCTCCTACGGTTTTCTGCCGGTGCTGATATCTTTAGTTTATCAGTTGCAATAGTGTTCGTTAGGTCTCGGTCTGTTCTAATTGCTTTTATCATATCTGTCTTTATAAGTATTTTTGTTGATCTGTTCCCTCTTCTATACTCTTCTAACAGTGACACTTGTCTTAATTGCTCTGTAGTTTTCTCTATTTGATACTTCAATAATGGCATTTGATTTCTTCACTTACTTTGCCCTATTGCCCTATATTTTTGTGGTAAGATGTTTATCTATAATTAATTTAGCTGCACAGTAATATATCCTACTTACTTCTGTTATATCACATGAATTTCTGTTAGTCTTGATTAGTGTGTTCATTTTAGCAGACTAGTAACATTTTGGATCATATTGACGTTCTGTAATGTATTTCTTTCATCGATCTTGATATGTCTAGCCATCTCTGTTAAATCAAGAAACTCTTCCCTTAGATCATTTTCTTCTAAACAGAGGGTGCATTCTTTATTCTCAGTTTCCTGTGGGTATTTTACAAAAAGTTCCAGAACATATTTCAAGGATATGTTCTCTTCATCTGCATCTTGCATCATCCTTTGCTGTCTCATATGAGATCTCACCGGCCTATCACTCCACAACATTGGCTGAATTAAAGTTGCCACCCTTTCTTGCTCCTTCCCTTGCTGTGCTCTTTCAACTGAACTTTTGTACTGAAGGCTCCAGAGTGTCTTCACATGGCAAGTGAGCAGATGCTTCCTGTTCCACCTGTTTCTCTTTAATATAGAGACTCATTGTTCCATCATGCTGTGACATTACCTGAGTTGGAATTTCTACCGGAAAGCCTTCACTTCACAGGTATTCCATAACCTCAGTTTCTGTTTCTTTAACTTCTGCATTACTATTCCCCTTTTCTACCTACCTTTTTGTTTTCTTATTTTTTGTATTGTGAAATTTTTTCATATCTGGATGCCTTTACCTGCATTCCCGTTAAAGTTTCTTTGGTGCTACTTTTTTGTATTGATTAACTTTGCTTTGTTTGCATAAACAGTGCACCATATTAAATCTGTCTTTCTTTCCCAAGTCCATATTTCTTCTTCATATGTCTCCTGCCTGTTTCTCCTTACTTTGGGGGCTCATTGTTCCATCATGCTGTGACATAACCTGTGTAAGACTTTCTACGCTAAATACTTCACTTTGCAGGTATTCCATAACTTTAGCTTCTGTTTGTTTAATTTCTACTTTACTGATGTTCACTTCTACATTCTCCCTGTGTAATTTTATTTTTTGTATTGTGAAATTTTCAATATCTGGATGCCTTTGCCTGCATTTCTCTTCAAATAACTTTGGAACTGATTTTTGTATTAATTAGTTTGGTTTTCTCCTTTGCATAAATATTGCACCATTTCAGATCTCTTTCTTTCCCATGTCCATGTTTCTTTTTTATACCTTTCAAAAATCTCTAGGTTTTGTTCTTTATATTTTCACACTGCCTTAGTTGCTTATTTTCCCAAATGGCCCAAAGTTTCTTGGTCTGTATATATTTTTTCATGAATCTGTTGTATTCATGAACACACATTTGCATTTGAAGCTTTTGACAGTTTTTCTTGTGCAAGTATTTTTTTTTTTTTTTTTGCGTCTAATTTCTCTGTCTTTTTGAATGTCTGCTATTCAGAAATTTTGGGCTTGCTGTGTAATAGTAACAATATATAATTTCTTTCTTATCCTCAATAGTCCACTGTTATCTCTATGGCTCTGTTTTGACCTGTCATTTTTTTGTGATTTTTGTGGACTACTACTACTGTCTGCAACAGAGGGGGGTCATCCTCCCACAAGGCCCGGCCTGGTCCCATTGTAGGAATATTTCCGTGTCTTGAGGATTGCACACTGTCATTTTATCCAGTCCTGGCAGCAGTGTGACTACCAGGATTGGGCACTGTTTTATCCTGGGACTTTTGCACACAGCTGTCTTTTTTATTTTCTAACCTACTTCTGTTGATGATATGTGCTGTATAAAGTACAATCTATATATCACTGTCATCTTGGTGAGATTTTGTAAAAGCAGGGGTCCACTTCATGAAGGTATTTGTCAGGACTTGAGGATGAATTCAGTTCCGGCAATACTACTGTCCTTTGCTTACTGATTTTATGATCACTCCATTCAGACCAGTGCTCATGCCGGTTTCATTTCTCCAAGTCTTTTGTGTTTCTAATACTGTGATGGGAATGGACCCCAGTCCTAGGTCAAAACATGATTAAAGTGCATAAAGTTAGTATTGTTTCAGTGTTTGATTTACCCAAAAGTAAACTTCGCAGCACCCCATGTGCCCAGAAATTACTCCTCATGCAGTTCATAAGGAGTTACATGTATCTGTAGCATATCTAAATATGACTGTAAATACTTTTGTATGAGACCCATTACTCCTACTATATTGGTACTGTCCTGGTATCCACATTGCCCTCATTTCTGCCTGCAAATCCTGGTATTTTATAACATTGTGTGTCTCTCTATACTGATGATTACATGCTACTTTTATCTTCTTTTCATGGACTTACTATTTCTGGTATTCTCGCATCTATTTTTTGAGCTGTTGTTAATAGGTGATTCCATGTGATATAAACTGTATCATTTTTTTAATGCTTTGTGGCTCATGTTTCCAGTGCTTCTCAGCTAGTTCAGTATTGTAATGTTTGCATAATCCCCAATGCAACAGTTTAGCCACATTATTATGCCTTTCAGTATACATGCCGTCTTCTATTACTGTATCACACCCAGGAACAAGCTGTGCAACTGTTTCCAGGTCTCTTACAGAAAACCTGCATTTGTCCGTTTTTCCGATGTGTTCAGTGGACTTTGTAAACCAGCGTGCACATAGTCCACTATCCTGTGCCGCCAGTATCAACTTTTCATGTTTTAGTTTAAATTCACCTCTCCTTAACCATTCCTGTGTCCGATCATGATCAACATGAGGTTGTTCCAGGAGGTTTCTGTACTTACAACTATATGTATTCCTTTTCCACATATCTTGGCTTCTCATCTGATCCTTCACCTTACATTTTTGTTTTTTGCACATTCAGTTGCTGCCTGATTTTTGTCTCTTCCTGGTTTGATTTCCTTTCTTGCTTGACACCAATATGCTTCTGCTAAACTAAGCAGGGAAGTCATCTTATACTTGTTCTCCTCATGTTTAAAATGTACACTGTGTTTGGGTCTTGTGAGGTTACCACATATGTATGCAATCCTACAATTGCAGATCTGTACATGTAATCAATTTTGAGGAGGCCCATACCTCCTCCTGAACAAGGAATATATAATTTTGGTTTACATTGATTTTTATAAATCATTTGATAAATGTGAAGCATCTTTCTTGTTTTCCTATCCAACTGATCCAATACCTTTTGGGGCAAGTCAGTCACCCCAAAACTGTAAGTTAGAACAGTAAGAGCAAATTGGTTTATAGTTTGGATTTTGTTCCTAGATGGCAGGGTTGTTTTCAGTATTCATTTTATTCTTTTAAAATATTTCTTACAAAGTTTTGTTGGCATTTGTTCATGTTTTATTGTCGATCTTTCATCAGTTCCCAAGTATTTATACACTCCCTCCTGCTCAAGTTCCTTTATATCACATTCCTGTCCCAGGCTAATATTTTCTTATTGCTGTAGCTTTCCTGCTTTAAATGTTGCATCTGAAGTAGTTGACTTCATTTGATCTTCAACCTGTGGGTCTATGGATCTGAATCGGATCTGACACGGCTGCATAACCAGCACCTGATCTGAGCTCCAGGCTCCTCCCTTACCAATAATGCCCATGTCTCCTTCCTCCCTTCAGATCTCATTTGCCACTGAATAGCTAAGCATCATGGTCTCGAGCTCCAAGCTTATTTTGGGTAAGTGATTGCTTTTTGAGAGTTATTCTTCCTTTTTTCTGTACTTTCTATTCCCACCTCCTCTACCCGCTGGCATCGGTTTAAAAAAAAATGTTTTGTTGTTGTTGTAATTTCCCCCTTTTGGCCTTCCCACTCCTACCTTCTCTGTGAGTGTGTGTGTGCATGCCTGTGTTTTTCTTTTTAGGTAGGAATATGGCAGATATTCCCCATAAACTAGGATTTAGGAAATGCCCAGAGTGTGACCATAAGCTCTCTCCAGCCGATGGCCACACTCTGTGTGTAGTGTTCTTGGGCGCTGCCCATTTGCTTACCCCTGGTCCTATTTGCGTGGGCTTCAACACATGGACCCTTAAGAATAAGCTCATTTTGAAGGGCTTGCTTCCCTCTTCAGGGATGGGTATCCCTGCAACCCTGGCTTCAGCCTCTTCTACCGCCGCTTCTGGCTTTTCTCCTCCCCAGACCTCTGGGACTCAAACTCCCACCAAAAGGTCTGGGGAAGGAGAGAGATACCACAAGAAAGAGACACCACGTAAACAGTCTCCAGACCATTAGGCTTAAGTGGGGCCTCAGTGTTCCTAGAGGCATTCGGCACAGGCCAATCTACTTCCTGGGTGTCCCCTCCCACGGATCCACTTGTGGACCTCATAACATCTCGGGCATGGAAGGAACCGAACACCGAAAAGCCCATCCCTAGGCACCCAGATAGAGTTCTAAGCCCCCCACCAGACAGGATTAGTTGGAGCAAGGGGACCCCTGTATGTTGGTGGCTGCCACCACGGAAAAAGAGCTCGTACAGGAGCGCTCTACAGTCCATCGTCCTGACTGAGAGTCGAGGACCATGGACAATCTAGGGAAGCGGTTGTATGCTTCAGCAACCTTTACCATAAGGGTGCTGAACATCATGATGCATGTCATTCGACTGCAGCAAAACCTAGTCAAGGAGGTCGCTGAGTCGCCCCTGGAGTCCATGCCAGTGGAGGGCAAGAAGGTGTTCTCCACACGGATGGCCACTCTCAAAGCTTTGGCAGATAGTCCATGCATCTGCTCTCCCATGCTACGGAGGGAGCCACCAGGGTGACCAGTTCCGGCATTGCTATGAGGTGCCATGCCTGACTCTGGCTGTGTCAATTGACGGAACCCTTTAAGGAGTCATTTGCAAATGCCCCTTATGATGGTTCTTCCCTGTTTGGGAAAACAGTTTGTGACACATTGGTCCAGAGTGAGAAGGACAGGAAGATACTGTCTGTCATCGGGATCTGCTTCTCTGCCCCTCAAAGACCCTTTTCAAGTAATCAGCGAGGGACAAAGATGATGTGGTTCCAGAAGTCTCAGTCCTCCCAGGATGCTCTGCCACACCTTCCCCCAGAGGCAGAGGGGGTTATGACAGATGCCATCCAAGAGGCAGAGGGGGGCCAAGAAACTTTGGGTCTCCAGAACCTTTCTTGGACAGACCCGTGCATCAGCCCTGAGGGGCTGCCAACTGCTCCTCTCTGGAGGCAGTTGGAGGTCGCCTTTTGCTACACCCAGTGGCACGGGAGTCCATAACATCAGAATGTTGGGTGTTGCAAATTATATCCAGTGGTTATTACATCCCCTTCACCGAACCACCTCTCCCACCAAAATGCCTCCCAGATGTTCTACCCTCACAAAGGGAGGCAGCAGCACTAGAAATAGACAAGCTGCTAAAAAAGCGAGTCATCCAACTCGTCCCCCTAGACCAGTCTGGATTGGGCATTTATTCCAGGTTCTTTTTATGCCAAAGAAAACGGGTGACCTAAGACCCATTCTGGATCTGTTCACCTTGAGCCTGTCAGTAGCCAAGGAGGAATTCCCGATGGTCACTCTTCAATCTATCCTGCCTTTCTTGCAGGAGAAAGATTGGATGTGCTTGATTGACCTCCAGGATGCGTACTATCATATCAAGACGGGCAGCCTTTCCCGCAGGTTTCTCTCCTTCCAGCTGGGAGCCCAATCATTATCAGTTCAGAGCCCTCCCATTTGGTTTCACCACAGCTCCCAGGGTGTTCACCAAAGTGATGGCAGTTGTAGTGGCTCACCTGAGGCTTCAGGGAATTCAGATCTTCCCTTACCTGGACAATTGGCTCTTTGCTGCCCCCACCAAGCATCTACTTTGCCGAGCCAGGGATTGTTTCCTGTTGTTAGCAAACAGCATGGGCATCACCAGCGACATCAGCAAATTGTCACTGATTCCTGTTCAGGTTTTAGAGTTCATTGGCGCTCGGTTGGATTCTATTCAAATGAAAGTTTACCTCACTCCAGAAAGGGTACACAGTCTGAGAGCTCATGTCTTGTACATTCTCCAAGCTCAGCTTCCTACAGCAGAGACAGTTCTGCGCGTACTGGGGTCCATGGCGGCCACAATCACTCTTCTACCCCTTACTTGACTGCACATGAGAATCCCTCAGTGGACACTAGCTGTCCAGTGGTCTCTACCAGATCTTCCCGTAGCCCATCCAATCCATATCTCTTGGGTCTGCGGGGACTCTCGTCTGTGGTGGATTCTTTCCCCGGACCTTGTCAGAGGACGCCCCTTACTCCCGTCTCTTCCCAAAGCGACGGTGACCACAGACACCTCCCAGCTAGGGTGGGGGGGGTATTGCTTGGGAAGGACTGTTCAAGGCACGTGGTCCCCTCCTGAGACCAGTTTGCATATCATCGTCCTGGAGATGATGGCGGTGCTTCTAGTGTTGCAAGCTCTCCATGCCCATCTTCCTCTAGGGACTATTGTGATCCAGGCAGACATGTCAGTAGCCTGGTATATCAACAAAGAAGAAGGAACCAGATCTTAACCCCTTTGTCGAGAAGCCATGAGAGTGAGAGAATGGGAGATATCCACTGGCTGTTTTCTGGTGGCAATGCACATTCCAGGAAGGTCCAATATTCTAGCGGACAAGCTCAACAGGACTATTCTGATGTCATACGAGTGGCCTCTGAATCCTTCAGTAGCGGAAGAGATCTTCCTCAGGTGGAGTTGGCCTTGCTGCAATCTCTTCGCATGTCCTTCCAGTGTGAAATGTAGCAAGTTCTTTGTTCTGAACCCCCCTCAGGGGGAAGTCCCCAGAGACACATTGGTGCATGCTTAGCCTCCCGTTCTTCATTATGCCTAGCCCCCTCCCTGTTACCTCTCATTTCAAAGTTCCTACAGAAAGCTCACAGGCTGGGGAACACAGTAATCCTCATTGCCCCATTCTGGCCTTATCAAGTCTGGTTCCCCTCCCTCTGGTCTCACCTTGTAGTTCCACCATGGATCTTGAATCCTTTTCCGGATCTCTTCTCACACCCCTCGGGGATTCCTCACCCAGACCTGGGCAGTCTGAAACTCACAGCTTGGCTGCTCCAGTTCCCTTGATTATTAGGACTTCCAGTTTATCCTCTCCAGTTAAAACCATTTTGAGGGCAGCTTACAAATCTTCCACATGAAAAGTATATCGTAGCAAGTGGAAACTGTTCTCTATATGGGATTTGGATCCTTTCAATGCTTCCGTTTCAGTGGTATTAGAGTTTTTGGCGGGGATTTTTTGACAAGGTGCTAGTTTCTCTGCTGTTAAAGTCCAACTGGCTGCTATTTCTAATTTTCATGTGGGGGAGAATATGTCTTCACTAGCCTCTTCTAGACTTTGCAAGACCTTCCTTAAAGGTACCTTTCTTTTAAGGCTTCCGGTGAAGGATTCTACACCTCCGTGGGACCTCACTTTTGTGTTGTAGGCTTTAGTCTCCCCTCCATTTGAGCCCACAACTTCAGTAGACTTGCAGTATCTCTCTTGGAAGACTGTCTTCTTGGTTGCGGTTACTTCAGGCAGGAGAGTGTTGGAACTTCAAGCTGTGTCCATCAAAGTTCCTTACATGATTTTCCATAAGGACAGAGTTTCCCTGTGCACTAATCCGGCCTTCCTTCTTAAAGTGGTGTCAGAAGCAAACATTAATCAAACTATCAATCTTCCCTTCTTCTTACCTAATTCTCAGAACAAGGGTGAATATAAGTTACATTTGCTAGCTGTATATAGGCAATTGAGATTTGATCTACACAGGACGAAATCCTTTCACAAATCTGATCATTTCTTTGTCTCTTACTCAAAACCCTTCTTAAGAAAGCCAATTTCTAAAGTGACGTTGGATCTCCCAGTGTATTATTCGAGCATATTCTGACAAAGGGATTTCACCTCCAGGTCAAGTAAAAGCACATTCCTCCAGGTCTATGGCCACTTCAGCGGCTTTTTGGTCAAGGGTGTCGCTGGATGATATCTGTTCTGCAGCTACTTGGTCCTCATCTCATACCTTCATCTCACATTACAAGTTAGACATTGTATCCAGGATTAGTGCATCTTTTGGCTCTATAGTGCTCCGAAATATCCTTCCATGGGGGCCACCCTGGTATTTGTAGCTGAGGACTCTGTCTCACAGGCTGAAGATCAAATTAAGTCAACTACTTCAGATAAAGAAGTTATGTACTCACCATAATGTTCCATCTGCGTAGTTGTACTTAATTTATCTTCAACCATCCCCCCCCTCTTTTCCCCGGCCTTGTCACTATGGTCCTGGCCTTGTATATGGGAGATGAACATTCTAAAGGCTTCTCTTGCCATGCTTGGTTCAGGAATTTGAGAAGGGCTAGTAGTGGTGAGGTCCTGTTGGGTTGGTCTTACGTTATTCTGAGCAGCAAACTTGATCCGAAGGGAGGAAGGAGACGGGGGGGGTTATGGGTAAGGGGAGGAGCTTGGAGCTGGGATCAAGTGCTGGTTATGCGGCCGTGTTGGATCCGATTCTGATCCTTAGACCCATAGGTTGAAGGCAAATGAAGTACAACTACTCAGATGGAACGTTATGGTGAGTACATAACTTCTTTTTTTGCACATTTATCAAGACCAAGTAACATTCTTATCAGAGAATGTTTTGACCACTTCCAGTTGTGTTTTCAGCTCCTCATCTGCTATGTATGAAGTAGCCATCTGCCCTTATTTCTGCAATTCAACCAATGCAGAAGGCATGTGCATACCTTAATTTCTGCTCAAATGTAATAAATGCATATGTATTGCGTGATAGAATATGCAAATTTAACCTCAGTTTGCCAGCTGGATATTCACTGTGTTGACACTTGTGTTTATGTGTAAGCCACATTTTTGTTTTAGTGTGCAAGCGACTTTCTGTGTAGCATACATCGGAAAATGTAGAAAGTCAGGCATTGTATTTTGTATTTATACTTCTGCTTGAAACCACTGAATTCAGATAATTGTAGTTGCAATTAAGTCACTGTGTGAACTCTGATCTGTTAACACTTTGCTTTCAGCTGCAGGTAAGCACTGTGTGCAGATGGAACACACTCTTCCAGTCTTTGTCTTACAGAAAGCCCAATTATTTCATGGCTGCAAATGAGGGAACACAGAGAGCTATGATACTTGGCAATAACCAGGAGACTCATTTAGTTTTACGTAAGCTTGCAGATAAAATATTTTAAGCCAGTTTAAATAGGTGATGTTATTGTAGGCTTGTGTTTTCCCATCACAGTCATTGTAGTCTTAGAGCATATATTAGGAGAAAATGAAGAGCCAGGGAAAGTAGAAACTTCCCATTAGAGCCATCTACTCCTGACTATGAGGTGTTATGCGATGTCTCTGTTTTTAAGTCCTGCGTTTTTATTTGTTTACACATGAGAACTGTATTATCCTCTAAAATAAATGTCATAGTCTTGTGGCTTTACTTTTTTGCATTGTATGCATAAGTGTAGTAGCTTGACCATACTATGTGTAAAAGTTATGATTTTTCAGAAGACCTCATTAGAGATAAGTTCTCTAGCTTTTACTAAGTGTAAAAGTATCATGATGATT
Organism: Protopterus annectens; assembly: GCF_019279795.1. Lineage (NCBI taxonomy): Eukaryota > Metazoa > Chordata > Ceratodontiformes > Protopteridae > Protopterus > Protopterus annectens. The sequence goes on from NC_056728.1 coordinate 1,706,981,009, forward strand.
AATGAAAACTCATGTCACAAGAATTATATATAGTGTAGCCTTTGTCATGGTACTGAAATAAACAGCTGTTGTGTGACTAACCAATATTTGTTTGTATGTGTTAGGGATGCCGCAGCGTGGAGGAGTTCCAGTGCTTGAACCGAATAGAAGAAGGTACTTATGGTGTGGTTTATAGAGCGAAAGATAAAAAGACAGGTTAGTCAAATGTGTACCTCGAAAATAAAAGGCATAATGTGTTTGGTTGTAGGAAATGGCAAGTTAAAAAAATAATGCAGATATCAGATTGAAGTATTGTTATAAAGCTGTCTTTTTGATGATTCTGCTTCAGATGTTCTTCGTGTTTCACTGTTGCAGTCATCACATTTGGGTTATCTGCCTGCAGGTAGCCCTCAGCCAGCCTGAATACCAGAAACTTCCGATTTTGGCGTCGGATGCTGTCTCTTCTTCCATGACGTCAGGTCGGCAGGGGTATAAAACATGCAGCCGATGCCATTACATCAGTCTTTCTTGCCGTGCAGTGCCCGAAGCAGAAGCAGTTCACAAGTCCGGTTGGCCGACTCCTGAAATTTTCATTTTCGAGTTTCAGACCTGAAGCCTTCAAAAAGATAAGTACCCCGTTGGGGATGCTTTTTTTCTTGTTCTAACCGATGTCAGAAAAAATTAACAATTGTCTTGCCTGCGGAAAGCAAATACCTCATAGAGATTTTCATTCTTACTGCATCACCTGTTTAGGCCCAGACCAAGACATCCCTCGCTGTTAGTTTTGTGCCTTGTTCAACGCCCAAACTATTCATCGTCAGGCTATTTTTATAGCTAAATACTTCCGTTCTTGATCTCCGTACTCCAAAATGGCTTTGTTAAGCCATCCGACTACCGATCTTCTGAAAAAATGTAAGGATAAAGACAGAGACAGACTGCATAGGCAAAACTGCCGACGACGCTTCCGTTAAGCTAGTCGCCAGTCTGCCGGTACTCAGTGAGGTGCTTTCGCAGCCCCTGATACCTGCTACTACAGATTCGCAAGCCTCTACTGAGACACATTCGGTATGCCGCGAGATGCTTCTTCGACTATGGAACCTGCAGATGTCTCTACCTTGGATGGGTCTGGAGCCGCTGTACAGGCACCGGCTTCTCAGGGTGTATTCAGGCCTACCAATTTTCATATTAAACCAACAACTTTGTTTCAAGCTAAGAATACCGAATTCCTCAGGCCTAAAGCTCGCACTACACCTAGGAAACCGATGACCAAACCACATTCTCAAGCCCATATGCCTCAAAAACAAATGATTAGAATGGCTGAAGACCTTATTACCATAATTAGGGGAAGCCAGCCTTCCCCCTCTAAGAGACCTAGAACTGATTTTCTTTCTGATTCTTCTGATCAGGAATCTGATATCTCTGTGCCTTCTGACTACCAGGATTTGCCCTTATCTACTTATGAGGATTCTGATGCAGAGGATTCCATTCCCTCTGCTTCCCCTGCAGAGGATTTTTCTTTTGGTGAAACCTTGCATACCCTTATGGAGCATTTCCGCTTGGAAAGCCAGGACTATTCTGAGTCCAAAAAGAGACTTAGGGAATTCCTGCACCGGCTTCAACACAGGCCACTAGCTATCCCTCCTGTTCTGGAGATTGTAGATGATGTTTTATTGGAATCCAGCCTTACCCCAGACACTTTGCCTTCAGCTCCCAGGAAACCTGACAGGTACTTCAGAGTACCTGACTCTCACAAATTGCTCTTCAAGAATCCTACTGCGGATCCAGAGACCATTTCCCAAGGACCTAAAGGTATTAAGGCTACTATTGCCAGGAATCCTACCCCTTCTGATAGGGACTCTAGAGCTTTAGACAAAAAGGGCAAGAAGGTATACACTTTTGCTACTTTGGCCATTAGGGCTTTAAATTGCCAGTTTCATATGTTAATGTATCAGTAGCATATTATGGGACTACTTAAACAGAAAATGTTGTTGATTCCTGACTGTGCTGAACACAAAGATTTGTAAGAGTTAATGCATTCTGCTGAACAAGTTGGTAAACATACTTTGCAAGGTGGTTTTGATGCTTTAGAAGCATCTTACAGGGCTGCTGTCACTGGGTATGTTCTTAGAAGACATGCCTGGCTTAAGGAACAAAACTTGCCAGATCATGTTAAAGCTAAATTAATGGATGCACCCTTAAACCAAGACTGCCTCTTTGGCAACAAAGCAGAAGAAGTCCTCAAAAGGATGGAGGAAAAAGCTAAATCTATGCAAACTGTTAAAGATTTCTTACACGTATAGCCTCCTAGATTCAGTATGCATTTGCCTTCAAAGAACTGGTCTTTTCCAGTCCCTTCCAGGCTTTCTCAGTCCAAACCCAGGAGCAGCAGACCACCAAGACTTCAGTCTCAGACTATGCACAGATCTAAGCAGTGGGGGCTCCCACTTCCAAAGCAGGGAGTAGTAAGCCACCCCTTTTGGAAAAATGGCACAATGACTTATCCTTAACTCTTCCAAGCCCTGCTCAACTACTTGCTCCCTTAGGAGGAAAGCTCACCCTGCATGCAGAAAACTGGAAACGTATTACTCAGGGCAAATGGGTTTTAAACATAGTTTCCTTAGGATTCCACTTCCACTCACTCCCAACCCCAAGTGGATGGCCAGACCTCCCCCCATATCAGTGGGCGGAGGCCCAAAAACAAGTTCCCTCTCTTCTCAGTATCAGGACTATTCACCCTATCCCAGCAGAACAAAAGGGACAAGGATTTTATTCAAGACTGTTCCTGGTTCCCAGAAAAGAAAACTCCTGGCATCGTATCCTGGACCTGTCTATTCTCAACACCTTTCTGGTGGTTCCAAAATTCAAAATGCTAACTCTTCAACAGCTTCTTCCTATGCTAGCCAAGGATGCCTGGCTGGCAACCCTAGACTTAAAAGAAGCTTACCTGCACATACCAATAAGAGAATCATGCTGACAGTACCTACATTTCAGTTCTCTGCACTTCCCTTTGGCTTATCTACTGCGCCCAGGGTATTCACAAAGTGCCTAGCTCCAGTCATTGCATTTTGCAGGCAGAGAAATATTCAGATTTATCCATACTTGGATGACTGCCTGATTCAGGCAGAAAGTCAGGACTTGCTATTACAACACCTGGCATTCGTAAAGAGACTTCTAACCTCACTGGAGTACACCATCAATGAGTAGAAATCACACCTAGTACCGTGCCAACAGATTGTATTCCTGGGAGCAAGCTTGAACACAACTTCTCATATGGCATTCCTCACTCCGGAGAAACAAGTTTGACAACCTACTTCAACCTACTGGCCACAAAAACCCAGCTATCTGCAAGGAAAATCCTGCAAGCCCTGGGGTTCATGGCCTCTTGCATTCTGTTAATTCCATATGCAAGACTGCATATGAGGAAACGTCAATGGTATCTAAAAAGTCTATGGTGTCAACATTCTCAGGACCTGGAAACAATGACTCTTATCATTCCTTGTCTAAGGACAGAGTTCCTGTGGTGGGCAGAGGCCTGCTACTACAACAAGGGACTCCCTTTCACTCTAACCCCTGCCACCCAACCCCTAACAACAGACGCATCAGACTATGCATAGGGGGCTCACACGGCAGGGCAGGGCATTCAGAGCAAATGGAACCCAAAACAGATGCACCTGCATATCAATCAAAAAGAAATGTTAGCTGTACAGAATGCTCTGACAGCTTTCAAAGACCTTATTCTTCCAGGACAACTATTGGTAAAGACAGACAAAACCATAGTTACGTGGTACCTAAACAAGCAGGGGGGGAAGCTATTTCTACCCACTCTGCAGACTAGCCATGGCTCTGGAACACAGCCTTGAGCTACCAAGTGAACCTGCAAGCTCAAGTCTTGCCAGGCAAACTAAATTCACTGGGAGATGACTTAAGCAGAAATCTCATGGACCCACACGAATGGAAACTGGAACCCAAAATATTCAACCTCTTGAGGAACAAATGGGGGACACCAGAGGTAGACCTGTTTGCCTCCCCTCAGAACTGCCAATTGAAACAATTGTGCACCAGAACTCCCCACAGTCAAGCTTGGAAAGTGGATGCCCTATCCTTTACCTGGGAAAGCCTCTCAATTTATGCCTTTCCCACTCTGCCTCTCCTGTCGAAGGTTCCACTAAAGATCAAACAGGACAAGCCAAGGACAATACTGATTGCCCCAGATTGGCCACGCCAGCACTGGGTACCCCCTTTTGCGCAATCTGACAGTGCTGCAACCATGGCACCTGCCTCAGACCCCTTCCCTGCTGTCCCAGCAGGTAGGCCAGATTCTGCACCCTCAGCTTCAAACCCTGAACCTTGCAGCCTTGCTAATTCCCTGAGCTCACCTCTAGCAACCCTCAGTAAGCAGTTGCTGGAAATCATTCTTGAGGCAAGGAGACCTAGTACTAGAAAATCCTATTCAGAAAAGTGGAAAAGATTCTGTTCCTGGTGCAAGGCTTAGGGGATGGGCACAACAGTGCCCAGCTTACCTCATATTGTAGATTATTTAACAGAAATGCTCCACAAGGGCCTATCTTTCTTTTCAATTAAGATTCATGCCTCTTCCATTTCAGCACATTATAATACTGAGCCATCCCTCTTCTCTCATCCCCTGCTAAAACCATTCTTTAGAGGGGCCAAAACTTTAAGCCCCCCCCCCAGGAGAGTGCCCACACCACCGTGGGACATTAACTTTGTATTGGAAAAACTCACTCTTCCCCCTTTGAACCAGTTGCTACAGCAGAATTGAAATTCCTTTCTTGGAAAACAGCCTTACTTCTAGCCATCACTTCAGCTAGAAGAATGTCTGAACTGTAGGCCCTCGTGGCAGTGGAACCCTTCATTATCTTCCAAGCGGACAGGGTTTCCCTCAAGACTAATCCATCCTTTATGCCCAAGGTGGTGTCTAGTGTGGCTCTAAACCAGTCCATTCATTTGCCTACCTTTTTCCCCTAACCATCAAAATAAGGGGGAAAGGATATTGCATTCTCTGGATATGCACAGACAGCTTAGATTCTATTTGGACAGAACTAAGCCTCTCAGAAAATCTGACCAGCTGCTAGTTAGCTTTGCTGCAGGGGCAGAGGGGAAGGCCATTTCTAAGCAAACCATTTCCAAATGGATAGCCTATTGCATCCATTTCTGCTGCAAGCACCATGGAAAACCTACTCCATGGGGGATAAGATCACATTCCACCAAGGCTGCATCTACCTCTAATGCATTTCTCAGTGGAGTTCCTACCAGGGGCATCCTGGAAGCTGCTACCTGGAGCTCTGTACATACTGTCACCAAGCATTGCCACCTGTCTATCTTTTCTAAATCCAGAGCTGGATTTGCCACAGCAGTCTTATGGGGCCTGATTGCTAGACCTAATGCTCCTTAACTGCCTCCACCCTTCCTTAGCTTTGGGAATCAACCCAAATGTGATGACTGCAACAGTGAAACACAAGGAACATAGTACAGTTGTCTACACTTACCATAAATGTAGATGTTCGAGTGTATTCACTGTTGCAGTCCTGGTTACCCTCCCTCCAGTCCCCTGACTTCTCTTGGATTTACCTTTCCTTCTTGTCTGGCATATATTATATCATGTGTATTTGCTTTTTGCTGGGGGTGTTTCATACCATATAATTGCTTCCTGTTGTGGGGGCACCTGACATCTGGGGCAAAAAATACTGATGTAATGGCGTCGGCTGCATATTTTATACCCCTGACGACCTGACATCATGGAAGAAGCGACAGCATCCGACGCAGAAATCCGAAGACTCTGGTATTCAGGTCGGCTGAGGGCTACCTGCAGGCAGATAACCCAAATGTGATGACTGCAACAGTGAATACACTTGAAGATCTGCATTTATGGTAAGTGTACACAACTGTACTTTACTTGAATGGTATAGTATCTTTAGGTTCATGCAGGCCATGTCCTTTTGATTGTGCCCACCACCAAGGATGCTCTTTCTGTCAAACTAGCAGACAGTTGTTTTTGGTAAACATAAAGAGGAAAGTTAATTTGGGGTCATGTAGATGTTTTGTAATTTCATCCCATTTTATACCTGGCATTCTCAAAGTACCAAAAGACAGTTTAGAAGGTATGGACGCACTCAACAATAGCAACACCACCAGCAACAAGCAAATAGGACATCTTGGACTACAAAACGAAATCAAATTAGAAATAATGATTTGGCACTTCCCTCATAGTCCACCAATCAGTTTAAGCACGGAGGTACGGGAAAATATAAGTCATTGATCTCATACTGTCTAAGGCTGTCTCTAACGGATAGGATGAGTTTAGACAAGATAAAACCTTGATGATTGTTTAGATGACAGTCTTGTTTATGGAGCGGATGGTTGGTGGGCTTGCAGACAGGTTAGTTCCCCCATTACTTCCAGTATCCTTTCCAACATCTTTATTAATTTTGGTAGCCATTCACAACAAACATATGGGTTCTACAATTTATTTCAGAAAGTATTGAAGCATAATTTTCCAATATACCTGTTCAAATCATTGTCTTCAAACACCACAGCAGTTAATGTTCCTGTACAGTGGTTCTTGTAAAAAAAAATAGTGGGGGTTATGGTGCTCATCTCACAGACACCAGGTACAGGGTTTGATTCTCATCTTTGGCTTGTTTGCTCAAAACTGCAGTGAGTTAGGCCTTCTGCCCTTTCACAGCAGTTTTTGTAAAACAGCAGAGCGACTACAAACGAGAAGTGTTTTTCAACTGTTTTCTGCACTTCTGATTAACAAAAACAATATTTGCTGCATACCTGTTTAAATTTGCAAGTGTACTTTAGGTTTAGTGAATTCAGTCCTTACTTCTGTTCTGATCTTTTTCTCCTTTTTTCTCTGTTTGTTCATTTTACTTGTTGCTGCTCTTGAAAAACACTAGCATAGATCTGAATCTAGTAACTGTTTGTGACCTTTGGAGCTTGTAGCATAGTTCATCTTTGGTCTAGACAGGCCTAGTTGTTTGTTCGTGGGAGAGGGTTTCAGTTTGGTCTAATCTGGCTAGAGTTACTGCTACAGGGCTTTGTTTTTTGATTGAATAATTTGGCTGGTTCCTCTTTCACTGCCTTAAATAGCCAGTGTTTAAACCAATTTGCGCTTATTTGCTTAAAGCTGTAGTGAGTTAGGCTTGCTCTGCTGTTTTACAAAAACTGCTGTGACACTACAAAAGAGAAGTGCTTAACTAAAACCGTATTTGCTGCATATCTGTTTAAACTACAACTGTTTTTAGGCTTAGTGAATCCAATCCTTACCTCTGTTCTGATCTTGTATCCACACCCACCCAACTGTTGCTGTGGTCCTAAAGCTTGATGGCTTTTTAGTTGCCCACCTTTACTATAAATTTGATATTGGGCACTCCTCCCAGTCCCATTGTATCATCTCATTCTACTAAGTACAGTGAGATAATTTGCGAAGGCCCATTCCTTTAGCTTCTTAAGCTTGAATTAACTTCTGTCTCCTCACTTTCTTAAGAAAAAAAATATATTGTGCCTCTTCCTACTTCATTTTGCTGCTTGTAATTAGGTATTAGACTGCATTTAGTTTGCCACATTTGTTACTGCTTGTCGGTAGCTTGCCTCATTTGTTACTTTCAGTAGCCTTAATAAATTTATGACATTCTACTGAATTACTGCTTTATTTGAGCTGTTTTTTACCGTTGTGATTGTGAGCTAATTTATCAAATTTGCACTGTTTTAAAGCAATTTACTGATTAACTACATTTCATTACTGTTTAACTAGCTATCACCTCTTTCCTGTCCATTCTTCTCTATCAAGCAATCTCCACTTTACTCCTCTTAAAAAAAAGATTTATTTCTTTATATTATTTGTTTCTAGGTTTAACAATAAGAGTACATTTCTGTAATGGATCACTTTCTACAATTATGATTTTTGCTTCTATGACGATTGAGCTGTAATTATAGTATCCCATTTTATGCATTTCTTGTACATTGTTTGTGAGATTGTGTGATTATAATTTTCTCTGGAGCTTTTCTCCTCAGTCTCCACTAAAAATGGGCTCCGGGCTCAGTTAGACTAACCCGGTTAACAAATGTCAGTAAGTAAATATAAATAAACTGCATGTCATTGCTATTTACTGCAATTCATTACTGTTTAACTGCATTTTACTGCATTTCATTACTGTTTAACTGTATATGTTCTTCGTGTTGCAGTAATCACCTGTGAGTTATCCCTGCTGTGGTAGCCCTCGGCCGGCCCGAATACCAGAGTCAATTTTTTTGTGTCAGCTGCAGTTGCCTGTAGTCTGACGTCAAGTCGTCATTGCAATAAAGCAAGGCAGCCAACATCATTACATCAGTCTTTCTTGCCGTGGAGCCCGTACCAGAAGCAGTTTGCAAGAGTGCCAGTCGGTCACTACCAAAAGTTGAATTTCAGCTGAAAACGTCTAAAGCTAAGTACCCCGTTGGGGGTCCTTTTTTCTTGCACTAACTGATTTCCAAAAAGTTAACAATTGTCTCGCCTGTGGAAAGCAGATCCCACACTGAGACTTCCATTCTTACTGCATCACTTGTTTAAGCCCAGATCACGATGTCCCCCATTGCCGGTTCTGTGTCTTCTTTAATGTGAGAACCATTCGTAGTAGAGCCCTTTTTGTAGACAGTTATTTTTGTGTTCTATCTTCGCATATCAATATGGCGTTCATCAGCCAACAATCTGTGGACATTCCGAAAAAACGTAGAGATAAAGATAGAGACAGACCACACAAGGCTAAGCCTTCCGATGACACTACTGCTGAACAGGTCGTCAGTTCTCTGGAATTCATTGAGGTGCTTTCGCAGCCCATGATGCCCTGACTATAAGGATTTATTGCATACAGTTGAGCAGGTGGGAAAACATACTCTGCAATGTGGTTTTGATTCTTTAGAGGCCTCTTGTAGAGCCGCAGTTACAGGATGTTCATCGTGTTACCCTGCTGCAGTCATCACACTTGGGTTATCCTGCCGTCAGGTGATCCCGCAGTCAGCCCGAATTCCAAAGTCTTGGTCCAGCGTCGGTTGCTGTTGCTTCTTCCCTGACGTCAGTGCGCCAGGGGTATATAAGAGGCATCCAACACCATTTTCTCCAGTCTTTCTTGCCGCTCGGTGCCCGAAGTAGAAGCAGTTCGCAAGTGCCGGTCTGCCGACACCAGAGATTTTCGATTTGAATTTCAGTCTGAAGTCTTCAATAAAGCTAAGTACCCTGTTGGGGAACATTTTCTTGCCTCAGTCCGATGTCAGCAAAAGTTAACAATTGCATTTCTTGTGGGAAGCAAATACCTCATAAGGACTTCCATTCCTATTGTATTCCTTGCCTAGGCCCAGACCATGACATCACAGGTTGTCGGTTTTGCGCTAGGTTTAATAAACGAGCTGTCAAACGCCGTTTTGACTTCACATGGCATTTCTTTGGTAGGAAATTTAATTATATCATGCCGTCAGAGCAGCCGACGACCGCCATACATAAAAAACGCAAGGATAAGGACAGGCGGCCTAGGAACAAGCCAGACTCCGAGGCCTCAGCTGGGCCTGTCGCCTGTTCTCCGGTTTTCAGTGAGGCGCCTACGCAGCCCCTGACGACCACAGAACTGGAACCCCAGACAGCTGCAGATTCCCAAGCGGAGCCTACTAGGCTGACGCAGCTATCTACTGACACCGGAGCAGAAGTAGACACCGGTGCAGTGGAAACACCTTCGGTTACAGAAGGTGTCTTCAGACCGACTACTCTCACCATTAAATCTTATACTAAGCTTAAAACTCCATGAAAACCTAAGAAAACTGTACATCAGTCTACAGTTCAAGGCCCCATGCTTAAGAAACAGATGCTTAAGATGGCTGAAGATTTGATTACCCTTATCAGGGGTTCCCATCCCCCTCCTAATAAGAGATCAAGACAAGAGGAGGATTATGCATCCTCTGACCAGGCTTCACTCTCCTCAGATTCCTCTGAGGAACAGGATTACACTTTTCCACCTTATGAAGACTCTGATTCTGAAGACTCTATTTCCTCAGCATCTCCCCTGAAGACTGCTCCTTTGGGGAAACTTTACATACCATGTGGGAACATTTCCACTGGGAAGGCCAGGATTACTCAGATTCTAAGAAAAGGCTCCGAGAGTTCCTTTTACTACCCCAGCACAGACCTCTTGCTATCCCTCCTGTTTTAGATATTGTGGATGATGTTTACTTGGAGTCTAATTGAATCCAGATTCTCTACCTCCTGCTCCAGCCAAACCAGACAGATACTACAGAGTACCTGACTCACACAACTTCCCTTATAAAAGCCCTGTAGCTGACCCAGAAACAATTTCCTGGGGTCCTAAGGGAGCAAAAGCTTCTATGGCTAAAAATCCTGTGCCCTCTGAAAGGGATTCCAGAGCCCTAGATGGATGGGGAAAGAAAATGTACACCTCAGCAACTCTGGCTATGTGAGCATTAAATTGCCAGTTTCACATGTTGAAATATCAGCAATTCCTAATGTCTCAGTTAAAACAAAAAATGAGCACTCATTCAGAACAGTCTGAATTCAAGGAAATACAGGATCTGTTGCATGCAGCTGAACAGGTGGGCAAACATACTTTACAATGCGGATTTGATTCATTGGAAGCTTCCTGTAGAGCAGCTGTTACTGGCTCTGTCATACGTAGACATGCTTGGTTAAAAGAACAAACCCTCCCTGACCATGTTAAAGCAAAATTATTGGATACACCTTTACAGCAGGATATATTATTTGGTGTCAAAGCAGAAGAGGTTTTAAAGAAAATGGAGGATAAGGCAAAGTCTATGCAAACGGTCAAGGATTTTTTGCAGGTACAACCCCCTCGTTTCAGCAGAAATTGGCCAACAAAAAAATGGTCCTTTCCAGCTTCAGACAGATCACAGAGGGGCAAATACAGATGCCCAAGGGACAGAGGTCAGTCACAGGGCCCTTACAATCCTCGCCAATGGGGTTCTGCTACCCAGAAAAGAGGAGAAGACAGGCCCCAAGCTAGCAGAAGACAAACACAATGACTCTATCCTCAAACTACCAAGCAAATCTCTCCTGGCAGCTCCCTTGGGAGGAAAACTAGCATTTTTTGCAGACAGCTGGCACATCATCACAAAAGACAAATGGGTTCTAAACATTGTCTCTCAAGGATACAGATTCCACTTTCATACCTTACCAAGGATCAAAGGAATGCCAAACCTGACACCAAATCAATGGGCAGAGGCACAAAAACAAATTACAGTTCTCATGGACATGAGAGCCATTCAACAGGTACCTACACAGGAGCAAGGACAAGGATTTTACTCAAGACTCTTCCTAGTCCCAAGAAAGGACAAAGCATGGAGACCCATTCTGGATCTTTCAATTCTGAACACCTATCTGCAAGTACCAAAATTCAAGATGCTAACACTACAGCAGCTTCTTCCCATGCTGGGCAAGAATGCTTGGCTAGTCACTTTGGACCTCAAGGAGGCATTACCTGCATGTCCCTGTCAGACAAAATTGCAGAAGATACCTCCTCTTCATTGCAGGTTCAACACATTATCAATTCTCTGCACTGTCCTTTGGCTTATCTACTGCGCCCAGGGTCTTCACAAAATGTCTGGCACCAGTAATTGCATACTGCAGACAAAGAGGAATTCAAATATACCCATACCTGGACGACTGCCTTATTCAAGCAGAAAGCAAGGACATTCTTTTAAAGCATCTGGCATTTGTCAAACACCTTCTAAGTTGCCTAGGGTACACAGTAAACAAAAAGAAATCAAAACTAGTGCCCTCACAAAACATAATATTCCTGGGTGCCAGCTTGAATACAACAGCCCAGATGGCTTATCTCACACCAGGCAAACAACGACAGCTGATTCAATATTTCAAAATGATGGCAACAAACCCCAACTCCCTGCAAGAAAAAATCTGCAGGCCTTGGGATTCATGGCATCTTGCATACTACTAATACCATTTGCAAAACTGCATATGAGGAAATTACAATGGTACCTGAAAAGTGTATGGACTCAGCACAGCCACAGCTTGGAAACAATGATGCCACTCATTCCCTGCCTTCAACAGGAGTTTCTATGGTGGGCACAGGCATGTCACCTCAACAGGGGTCAGCCTTTCACCTTATCCACAGCCAGGCAAACTATGACAACAGATGCATCGGACTATGCCTGGGGAGCACACATGGCAGGGCAGTGCATTCAGGGCAAATGGACTTCAGATCAGAGGCATCTGCATATCAATCAAAAAGAAATGCTAGCAGTACAGAATGCCCTAACAGCTTTCAAGGACCTTCTACACCCAGGACAACTAATAATAAAGATGGACAATACCACAGTAATGTGGTACATAAACAAGCAAGGGGGCACACATTCCTACCCTCTATGCAGGCAAGCAATGACCTTGTGGAACACTGCACTGTCTTACCAGGTTCAATTACAAGCATAATTCCTGCCAGGAAAGAAAAACACATTGGCAGACGACCTAAGCAGAAACATCATGGATCCATATGAATGGAAACTAGATCCACAAGTATTTGCAATGATAGCTCAAAAATGGGGACGCCCAGACATAGATATGTTTGCAAGCACCCACAACCACCAACTTCAAAAATTTTGCACAAGGACCTTCCATCCATTAGCTTGGAAAGTGGACGCCCTCTCATTCAGTTGGAAAACATTAACAGTGTATGCCTTCCCTCCACTGCTTCTTCTAGCAAAGGTACTGCTGAAAGTCAGATTAGAGAGGCCACAAATGATACTTGTTGTACCAGACTGGCCACGCCAGCATTGGTATTCAATTTTAAGGAACATGGCCCACGGCCCACCATGGATTTTGCCACAAATTCCTCACCTGCTCACCCAGCGAGACAATCAGATTCTATACAGCCAGCTCAAGACTTTAAACCTGTCTGCATGGCAAATTACCTAAACAGCCAGCCAACCCCTTTATCCAAAGCTGTTATGGATGTCATTCTGGAGGTCCAGCACCCAAAAACCTATTCAGACAAATGGAAAAGATTTTGCGCCTGGAACCAGGTTAAAGGCCTAAATCCCCTTGATCCAAACATTCCTCAGATTCTACAATATTTAACTGAGATGTTACACAAAGGACTTTCCTTTTCATCTGTTAAGATCCACGCCTCAGCAATTTCAGCTCATTACAACATGGATCCTCCTTTATTCTCACATCCACTCCTAGGACAGTACCTCAGAGGGGCTAACAACTTAAGACTGCCAAGGAGAGCTCCAACACCTACTTGGGATCTCAACTTTGTTCTGGAAAAGCTTATACTGCCGCCCTTTGAACCAGCTTTTTCAGCTGATTTAAAATTTCTTTCATGGAAAACTGCCCTACTACTAGCAATAACCTCAGCTAGAAGAGTCTCAGAGCTACAGGCACTAATGGCAGTGGAGCCCTTCCTCATTTTTCATCAAGACAGACTCTCTCTACGAACTAACCCTTCCTTTATGCCAAAGGTGGTATCCAGTGTGGCCCTAAACCAAACCATTCACTTGCCCACCTTCTTCCCAAATCCCCAGAACAAAGGAGAAAGACTCCTGCACTCTTTGGACATTCACAGGCAATTATGTTACTACTTGGATAAAACTAAGGCTCTCAGAAAAACTGACCAGCTCTTTGTAGCCTATGCTACAGGATCACAAGGAAAAGCTATCTCAAAACAGACCATTTCTAAATGGATAGGGCATTACATGCATTTCTGCTACTCACATCATGGGAAACCAGAACCTGCTAACATTAGGTCCCACTCCACCAGGGCTACAGCTACATCAGCAGCCTTTCTCAGGGGAGTGCCAACCAAGGATATTCTGGAAGCTGCAACTTGGAGTTCAGTGCACACCTTCACCAAACACTATCACCTGCCTCTATACTCTAAGACTACAGTTGGTTTTGCCACTGCAGTTTTGCAGGGCCTACTAGCTTCTTCTAACCTTGTTTGACTCCACCTCCTATCCTTAGCTTTGGGATTCAACCCAAGTGTGATGACTGCAGCAGGGTAACACGATGAACATAGTACAGTTTTGTACGTACCATAAATGTAGATGTTCGAGTGTTCACCCTGCTGCAGTCCAGGTTACCCTCCCTCCATCCCCTCTGAAACAGCTGAACTTATCTCTACCACTCTATCCTATACTACCTCTGTGGTGTATTTGCTTGTGCCTAAGGGTTTTGTTTTATTTTTATATAGCTATAGCTGGATATATATATATATATATATATATATATATATATTTTGCCTACCTATTGGGGGCACCTGACATCTGGGGCAAGAAAAACTGAAGAAAATGGCGTTGAATGCCTCTTATATACCCCAGGCGCAATGACGTCAGGGAAGAAGCGACAGCAACCGACGCCGGACCAAGACTTTGGAATTCGGGCAGACTGCGGGACTGCCTGATGGCAGGATAACCCAAGTGTGATGACTGCAGCAGGGTGGACACTCGAACATCTACATTTATGGTAGGTACAAAACTGTACTTTCTGTGATTCGAAGACATGCTTGGTTAAAAGAACAGAGTTTAACTGATCATGTTAAGGCAAAATTATTGGATGCTCCTTTACAGCATGATACCTTGTTTGGTGTTAAGGCAGAAGAGGTGTTAAGAAAATGGAGGATAAAACTAAATCTATGCAAACAGTCAAAGATTTCTTACAGGTACAGCCACCTCGATTTAGCAGAAATTGGCCTACAAAGAAGTGGTCCTTTCCAGTGTCAGACAGGCCACCGAGAGGCAGATACAGACGCCCAAGAGGCAGATCTCAACCCCAAGGCTCTAACAGACAACGACAGTGGGGCACCTCAACCCCAAAAGGAGATGAGGACAAGTCTCAACCTTACAGGAAACAGTCCCAATGACTTCCCCCTGCGTATGCCAAGCACTTCCCTTTTGGCAGCCCCCTTAGGGGGAAAACTGTAGCACTTTTTTCTCAAAATTGGAAAGCAGTCACCCAAGACAAATGGGTTCTGAATATTGTGTCTCACGGTTACAGGTTCCACTTTCACACTTTACCAAGGCTAAAAGGAATGCCAAACCTGCCACAAAATCAATGGGCAGAGGCTCAAAAACAAATTTCAGCCCTCATGGACATGAGAGCTATTCAAAAAGTACCACAGCAAAAACAAGGACAAGGATTTTACTCAAGACTCTTCCCTGTCCCCAGAAAGGACAAAGCCTGGAGACCCATTCTAGACCTTTCAACTCTAAATACTTACCTGGATGTTCCGAAATTCAAAATGTTGACACTACAGCAGCTTCTTCCCATGCTGGGCAAGAAGGCTTGGCTTGTTACTCTGGACCTCAAAGAGGCATACCTGCATGTCCCTACCAGACAAAATTGCAGAAGATACCTCATATTCAAAGCTGGTGCAATGCACTACCAATTCTCTGCACTGCCCTTTGGCTTATGTACTGCGCCCAGGGTCTTTACAAAGTGCCTGGCACCAGTAATTGCATTTTGCAGACAAAAAGGAATTCAAATATATCCATCCCTGGACGACTGCCTCATTCAAGCAGAGACAAAAGACATTCTTCTAAAGCATCTGGCGTTTGTAAAAAGGTTGCTAATTTCTCTAGGGTACACAGTAAACGAAAAGAAGTCAAAACTAGTGCCCTCACAGCAGATAACATTCTTGGGTGCCAGCTTAAATACAACGGCCCAGATGGCTTACCTCACGCCAGACATACAAGGACAACTGACTCAGTATTTTCAATTACTGGCAAAGAAGTCCCATCACCCTGCAAGAAAAATTCTGCAGGCCCTGGGGTTCATGGCATCCTGCATACTACTAATTCCATATGCCAGACTGCATATGAGGAAATTACAATGGTACCTAAAAAGTGTTTGGACTCAACACTCTCATAGCTTAGAAGCAGTAATTCCAATAATTCCCTGCCTACAACAGGAGTTTCGATGGTGGGCACAGGCATGTCACCTCAACAAGGGTCAGCCTTTCACTCTACCCACAGCCAGGCAGACTGTAACAACAGATGCTTCGGATTATGCGTGGGGAGCACACATGGCAGGAAATTGTATTCAGGGCAAGTGGACCACAGACCAAATGCATCTTCACATCAATCAAAAAGAGATGTTGGCTGTTCAAAATGCCCTAACAGCTTTCAAAGACCTTCTGCATTCAGGACAGTTAATATTAAGGACAGACAACACCACAGTAATGTGGTACATAAACAAAAGGGGGCATGCATTCTTATCCCCTATGCAGACAAGCCATGACCTTGTGGAACACAGCTCTAACTTATCAAGTTCATCTGCAAGCACAATTCCTGCCAGGAAGGAAAAATACTCTGGCAGGCGATCTAAGCAGAAATATCATGGACCCTCACGAGTGGAAATTGAATCCACAAGTCCTCAGCATGGTAACGCAGAAATGGGGATGCCCAGACATAGATCTTTTTGCCTCCCCACTGAATTGCCAAGTACAAAAATTCTGCACAAGGACTTACCACACACAAGCATGGAAAGTGGATGCTCTCTCATTCAGCTGGAAAAACCTAAAAGTTTATGCCTTCCCACCACTGCCTCTCCTTTCAAAGGTACTCCTAAAAGCCAGACAAGAAAAACCACAGATGATCCTGATTGCTCCAGACTGGCCACGCCAGCACTGGTACCCAATCTTAAAGAACTTAGCTCAAGGCCCACCTTGGATTCTGCCTCAAATTTCACACCTTCTGACTCAACAAAACAATCAGATCCTGCACGATCAGCTCAAAACACTAAACCTGGCTGCATGGCAGATCCATTAGTCAGACAGGCAACACCTCTTTCTAAAGTAGTTATGGATGTCATTTTGGAGACCAGGAGGCCTAGCACCAGGAAATCGTACTCAGAAAAATGGAAGAGATTCTGCGCCTGGAACCAGGCTCAAAGCCTTGACCCTCTTATACCACACATTCCTCAGATTTTACAATACTTAACTGAGATGCTGGACAAAGGCCTATCCTTCTCATCAATTAAGATCCACACCTCTGCCATTTCAGCACATTACAACAAGGCTCCTCCTTTATTCTCTCATCCCTTGCTAAGGCAGTACCTCAGAGGGGCTAAAAACATAAGACCACCCCAGAGGGCACAACACCAACTTGGGACCTCAATTTTGTTTTGGAAAAACTGACCCTGCCACCATTTGAGCCAGCCAATACAGCCAAACTAAAATTTTTATCATGGAAAACAGCTCTGCTCCTGGCAGTTACTTCAGCACGAAGAGTCTCAGAGCTACAGGCATTAATGGCAGTGGAACCTTTTATAATTTTTGATCAGGACAGGGTTTCTTTAAGGACAAACCCTACCTTCATGCCAAAGGTGGTATCTAGTGTGGCTCTTAACCAAACCATCCAGTTGCCAACTTTTTATCCAAACCCCCAGAATAAAGGGGAGAAACTTGCACTCTTTGGACATACACAGGCAGATACGCTTCTACTTGGACAAAACAAAAGCTTTCAGGAAAACTGAGCAACTGTTTGTGGCATATGCTGCAGGATCACAGGGCAAGGCTATCTCAAAGCAAACTGTCTCCAAATGGATAGGACACTGTATTTGTTACTGCTACACACAGCATGGAAAATCGGTCCCTAATAATATTAGGCCACATTCTACCAGAGCAACAGCCACTTCAACAGCCTTTCTCAGAGGAGTACCAACCAAGGAAATTTTGGAGGTGGCAACTTTGGAGTTCAGTGCACACCTTTACCAAGCATTATCACTTGCCTCTTTACTCTAAATCCAGAGCAGGATTTGCCACTGCAGTTCTGCAGGGCCTCATAGCCAATCCTAATTCTTTATAGACCAACCACCCAACCTTAGCTTTGGGATTCTAACCAAGTGTAATGACTGCAGTAGTGTAACACGATGAACATAGTACAGTTTTGTACCTACCATAAATGTAGATGTTCGAGTGTTCACACTGCTGCAGTCCAGGTTACCCTCCCTCCATCCCCTCTGTCCTAGCTGGGCTTATCTATACCTGTCTATCCTATACAACCTTTGTGATGTATTTGCTTGTATCTGAAGGTATTGTTTTTATTTTTATTTATATGTTTTATTGGCAATATGTATTGCCTACCTACCTGGGGGCACCTGACAATCTGGGGCAAGAAAAACTGAAGAAAATGGCGTCGGTTGCATCTTTTATACCCCTGGCGCACTGACGTCAGGGAAGAAGCGACAGCAACCGACGCAGGACCAAGACTTTGGAACTCTGGCCGACTACGGGACCGCCTGACGGCAGGATAACCCAAGTGTAATGACTGCAGCAGTGTGAACACTCGAACATCTACATTTATGGAAGGTACAAAACTGTACTTTCTGCCTCCCCTCTAGAGGACCTTTCCTTTGGGGAAAACCTTCACTCCCTCAGGGAACATTTCCAATGGGAATCTTAGGACTTCCCACAGTCTAAGAAAAGATGTAGAGAGTTTCTGGACCTACCCCAGCACAGACCCCTGGCCATCCCCCCTATTTTAGAAGTGGTGGATGATGTTTTCCATGAATCCAGCTTAGCCCCTGACACCCTCCCTCCTACTCCCAGTAAACCTGACAGGTACTATAGAGTACCAGATTCTCACAAATACCTGTACAGAAATCCTGCTGCAGACCCAGAGGTCATTACACAGGAACGTAAAGGAGCTAAGACTAGTTCTGCCAAAGACTCCAGAGATCTGGACAGATGGGGTAAAAAAGTATATACCTCTGCAACCCTAGGTATCAGAGCACTCAATTGTCAGTTCCATATGTTAAAATATCAACAACACACCTTTGAACAATTAAAACAGAAGATTGCTACCTTTCCTGACTATGCCAATTCAAAAGAGTCAGCAGATTTACTGTCAAGTGGCCAAGCACTCATTACAATGTGGATATGATGCCCTAGAAGCCTCTAGCAGGGCAGCAGTGACATGATTTGTTATTAGGAGACATGCATGGCTGAAGGAACAACCTCTCCCTGATCATGTCAAGTCTAAACTTATTGATGCTTCCCTAGATGAGGAGTGCTTGTTTGGGGAAAAAGCAGAAGAGGTGCTTAAAAGATGGAATACGAAGCAAAACCTATGCAAACAATAAAAGATTTCTTTCAAGTTCAACCTCCCAGATTCAGCAGGAACTTTCCTTCTAAGCACTAGGCCTTCCTTGCACCTAGCAGACTGGGCCAAGGTAAACCACGCAGGGACAGACCATCCAGGCCCCTATCCCAAGGCCAGCAGAGAAGCAAACAGTGGGCCATTTCCCATCTCTAAAGCAGGGAGTTCTAAGCCAACCTTCTATGGCAAACACTCACAATGACTCCCCCCTCCCCCCACTGTCCTCCCTTCTTTCATCAAAAACTAGGAGGAAGGCTCCCCCTCTTCAAAGACAATTGGCTTTCTGTAACAAAGGACCAATGGGTCTTAAAGATCATTTCTCAGGGATACAAATTCTCTTTCAGCAAACTCCCAATTCCAAGAGGGTACCCAGACTTGCCTCCAAATCAGTGGGCAGAGGCATTGAAACATGTCCAAACTCTCATATCCCAGGGGGCAGTAGACTCTGTCCTCTCAGATCAAACAGGCAAAGGCTTTTATTCCAGACTATTCCTTGTTCCCAGACAAGAGGGTACTTGGTGCCCTATTCTGGAGCTATCCATTCTGAACACCTCCCTGGTGGTCCCCAGATTCAAAATGCTAACTTTGCAGCAGCTGCTGCCTGTGCTAACAAAAAATGCCTGTCTAGTGACCCTAGACCTGAAAGATGCCTACCTCCACATCCCCATCAGGGAATCGTGCAGAAAATTCCTACACTTCAGAGCAGGCTCACAACACTTGCGCTGCCCTTTGGCTTATCTACTGCTCCCAGAGTATTCACCAAATGCTTGACCCCAGCCATAGCATTCTGCAGACCTAGAAGTATACAGATTTACCCTTACCTGGACGACTGCCTCATTCAGGCAGAGTGCAAAGAAAAGCTGCTCTAGGACCTTCTCTTTGTCAAATCACTCCTAATTTCCCTAGAGTTCACCATCAACGAGAAGAAATCGAAACAAAACCCCACCAGGAAGATCATTTTCTTGGGAGCTGTGCTAGACACAGTATCTCAAATGGCCTTCCTACCCCCATAAAAGCAGAGTTTCTTGCCTCTCTACTTTACCCAGCTGGCATCCAGAAGTCACCTCGAGGAAATTCCTGCAAGCCCTGGGATACATGGCATCTTGTATCCTTCTCATTCCCCTGGCCAGGCTTCACATGAGAAAACTTCAGTGGTATTTGAAGAACTTTTGGTGCCAGCACTCTGTCTCTAGAGACCTCTCTCCCTCTGATCCCATGTATAAGGGCCGAGTTTCTCTGGTGGGCAGAGGCGTGTGTCAGGAACAAGGGTCTTCCCTTCATCCTCCACCCTTCCGACCAGACCATCATCACCGACACCTCAGACATTGCTTGGGGCGCTCACCTAGCAGGCAGGTGCATCCAAGGTGTTTGGCGATGCCTAGCAGCTTCACTTGCACATCAATCAGAAAGAAATGATGGCCGTACAAAAGACTCTGACATCCTTCAAACCCCATCTCAGACCAGGGGTTCTCCTTATAAAAACAGACAGCACCACAGTAATGTGGTGCATCAACAAATGGGGGGCCCAATCTTACCCCCTGTGCAGGCTAGCCATGAGCCTCTGGCTTACAGCTACCTCCATGGGTCTACATTTAATTGCCCAATACCTACCAGGGGTCAACAACACTCAGGCAGACCACCTAAGCAGAAACTTACTGGACCCCCACGAATGGCAGCTCCACAGAGAAATCTTTCAGCAAATCACTCAGGAGTGGGGGACTCCGGAAGTGGATCTCTTTGCCTCACACCTCAACCACCAGCTGGAAAAGTTATGTACTAGGGAGTATCACCTCCTAGTGTGGACAGTGGATGCCTTGACCTTCCCCTAGAACTCCCTCTTTGTGTCTTTCACCTGCCCCTTATTCTCAAGGTACTGATCAAAATAAGGGAGGAGAGACCAAAGGCCATCCTCGTTGCTCCAGATTGGCCCAGAAAACATTGGTACCCCTTACTGTGTAGCCTGACCTTACCACCCCCCAGCAGCTTCCCCTGATCTCAGACCTCTTGTCCCAGGTGAGGGGGAAGATACTGCACCCAGACTTACAGACTCTCAGTCTTTCAGTATGGCTTATACCTTAAAAGCCAGCAAGGAGTCCCTGTTAAGCAAACAGGTCCTAGACACCATCACAGGGACCAGAAGGCCCAGCACCAGAAAATCATACGCAGAGAAATGGAAAAGATTCTGCTCCTGGAACCAGTCCAAAGGGGCCAGTACCTCCCATCCTTCCATCCCTCTTATCTTGGATTACATAACCTAGTTGCTCAATAATGGCCTCTCTTTCTCCTCTATTAAAATCTCTGCCTTGGCCATTTCTTCCCATTATGATTTAGACCCACCCCTCTTCTCTAACCCTTTGATTAAGCAATTCCTCAGAGGCACTTCTAATATCAGACCTCCCACCCCACCCTGGGACCTGAATTATGTTATAGAAAAACTAACCTTACCTCCTTTCGAACCTGCTGCTTCTGCAGAATTAAAATGCCTGTCCTGGAAGACTGCCTTTCTACTAACTATCACCTCAGCCAGAAGGGTATCAGAACTTCAGCCTGTCATGGCTGTTGAGCCCTTCATCATTTTCCATGCAGACAGGGTCTCTCTGAGGACTAACCCCTCCTTTATCCCCAAGGTGGTATCTGATGTGACCCTCAACCAAGCCATACACCTACCCACCTTCTTTCCCAACCCTCAAAACAAGGGGAAAGGAATTCTACACTCGCTTGACGTGCACAGACCACTCAGATTCTATCTAGAGTGTACTAAATCTTTCATAAAAACAGACTAACTAATTGTCAGATTTGCCCTTGAGGCAGAGGGGAAGCCCATTTCCAAACAAACAATTTCCAAATGGATATCACACTGTACTCATTTCTGCTACAGACTACATGAGAACCCCCCCCTAAGTCTTTCCATACACATTCCACTAGGGCAGCCTCCACTTCCACAGCATTCCTCAGAGGAGTCCCCACCAGGAACATCTTGAAAGCTGCCACCTGAACCTCTGTCCATACCTTTACAAAGCATTACCACCTGCCTCTTTTTTTCTAAGTCTAGGGCAGGGTCTGCCTCTGCAGTTCTGCAGTGCCTGCCGACCCATGCCTAGGACTCTAACCTAGGACTCTAACATATCCTCCACCCCTCTCCTCAGCTTTGGGAATACTCCCACAGGTGATGACTGCAACAGTGAAACACGAAGAACATAGTACAGTTGTGTACACTTGCCATAAATGTAGATTTTCGAGTGTATTCACTGTTGCAGTCCTGGTTTCTCTCCCTCCATCCCCCATATAGCATCCGCCCCTAGGGGGACAAAAGCTTCCCACGGTGGCTTTTTGCCACCAGGACCACTTTTCCTTATCTCCTTGTGCTTCTGATGGGGTTAGAGCAAGAAAAACTGATGTAATGACGTCAGCTGCCTTGCTTTATAGCACTGACGACCTGACGTCAGACTACAGGCAACTGCAGTTGATGCAAAAAAGGATTGACTCTGGTATTCGGGCTGGCCAAGGGCTACCACAGCAGGGAATAACCCACAGGTGATGACTCCAACAGTGAATACACTTGAACATCTACATTTATGATAAGTGTACCAACTGTACTTTTTTCATACTGTGAGTTCTGTTTTTGTCTGTAAGTTGTTAATCTGTGCTTTTTTGTGAGTTTTACTGTGTTCTTAACCCGTAAGTTGAGTAACATAGTCTCAATACAAGTTTGCTGCATCAAGAGTTGTTTTATTTGCCTTCTGTGTTTCTGGCAGCCATCTTGTGTTTGCCTTCTGTGTTTCTGGCAGCTACCTTGTGTTGGTAGGGCCTATTTCCTCTGCTAGTGAGAGTAAGTAGCAGGGCTGCCTGGACCTTGTCTGGCAGAAGCTGATTGGTAAAGAAACCATGGACTAGCAGGATTGGCTAGATTTCTGTGTTACTAGAATCTATTTTTTTGTGTTTTTTAAACCCCACGTTTGAGCTGGTTTGGGCTTGTCTGCACATCACGCACAGCAGCTGCAGTGTTTTAAACCTTTTGTGAGGTGTTCCAGCTACACATTTTCCCTTAGTAGCACTTGTTTGATCACCTAGTAGTACTACTCTTAGACCTTCCACCCTTTACCCTCTTAGCTCTCTCTGGTCTCTTTCCCTCAGATTCTGACAAATATGGATGGACAGTTTCTTACATTTTCTCCTGCCAGTCTGGTTGATATGAGCATCCTGAGACAGTGTAGCAACTGCCTCATACACACAGACAGCCCTCTATTACTACCACCTAGGAACATAATTTGTGTGAAATGCAATTATATTAAGAAACTAGTGTCTATGCTCCCTCTCTCACAAGTCAGTATATCTGGCACTGAGAAGGTTGTCAACACAAACACCACCCACACGTACACAACAAACACCGACATATGCACAAGTCCTCAACAAAGACATATCCAACAAAACAGACCTCTGAGACAAAAGCACACACAAACTCCACTGCCCACCACACCACACACTTGTATCTCACAGCCACTAAGGCCTAAACATAAACCCAACATATTAGTCATAGGAGACTCCATTGTGAGACGCACAGATTGTACCCCTCACCAGGCTGGATAAGGAGAAAGTCACAGTTAGTTGTTTGTCAGTTACCAGAATTAACTATATTACCCATGCACTCAGGTCTCTCAACAACAGGTACTGTTATGACTCTGTCATAGTCTATGTTGGCATGAATGATGATTGAGCTAGCTGAATTTGTCCCAAGTAGGTATGTTCTTAGCCTTAAGAAGCATTATACTGTCACTCCGAATGATGCCTCAATATAATCAGAAAATGATTGACTTTAACAATTAGCTTAGTATCTGGTATCATTCCAAGGGGAATCCAGTACCTGACAACCTGGGAAGACATGATTGACAAACCACGATGCTTTGCCAGAGATGGCCTGCATCTTTCTCCCTTGGGCTTCAGATTCCTGGCAAAGGCTCTTGCCTCCCCCATACTGCCTTTTTTAGGCAATGACATGAGTTCAAAACTGCCAACATGAATATTTCATCAAAAGGCAAATTAAAGGTCATGCTGCTAAACACTAAGAGTCTATACATGAAACTGGACTCATTGCAAGCATTCTTAAACCTGGAAGATGCTGACATTTGTCCAGTCACATAAACTGGTTCATAGCTGCGTAGAGAACCCCAGCCATACCAGGTTACTCATCCTATCATACATTCAGACCCCAAACCATGGACAGCAAAGCAAAAGGAGGTGGAGTTGCAATGTATATAAAAGACATACACACCTCCAGGCTGGTCAAACAGTATGATGCACAGGAGACACTCCGGGTGCAGTTAACCATTGACAAGACCCCTATTCAAATCATAGCTATCTACAGGCCTCCAACTTTGATTCAAGATGCCCACTCTACCTATCTGGACCTCTTCAAATCTATCAAGATTCAACCCTTTACCTGATCCTGGGCGACTTTGACTATCCAACTATAGATTGGAAGAACTTCTCATGCCAAAACACAAATACCCAGAGATTCTTTGATTTCGTCAAGACAAATGCCTTGGACCAGCTGGACGACACCCCCACAAGAGGTGAAAATATCTTGGACATGGTATTAACCAACGTGAGTAACCACTGCAGCATCCCTACAGTGTCATCCTCCCTGGTAAGATCCGACCACAAAGCGGTCACTTTCAAAGTCACCATCTCCCCTAACCCCCCCAGCTAGGGTCAAAAAAAAAAAACTTCTCAAAGCTGAGTACAACCTCCTAAGGGAAGGTATAAACAGCTTCACAGCCCCTTCCCCTCCATAGGAACTGGCACATATGTGGAAACCTACACCAAAGTACTAGACAAGCATTTTATATAGGCTGCATGCAATCAGGAACACCCAATAGGACAAAATCATCTTCCTCAAGGAAGAGTAAATCTGTCTGGTGGACATCTGTAATAAATAAACTCTACAATAAAAGGGAAAAAATTGCTGTCCAGGACCAAGAAGGAGCAGGTGCCTAATTGGAAGCAATCTCTCCTCAGCCTGAACAAGCAAATAAGAGCACTAGTGAAATCCTCCAAAGCAAACTTTGAGCCCAAACTTGCCACATCTACTAAAGACAGTCATAAGGCCTTCATCACATATGTCCGGAGTCTCAAAGGAAACACTCAGATCTGCTCAAAACTGGTGGTCAAGGACACCACATACACAAACGCAGTAGATGTAGCCAACCTGCTGGTAGACAGGTTCAGTGAAACTTCATCCAATTGTCCCCCCATTAGTAAATCAGGACATCCCCAGCACCTGCCCCACTCCCCTTATCTCTAAGGAGCAAGTCATCACTGCCCTCTCAAAGGCAAAAAAATACAGCCTCCATGGACTTGATTACATCCAAGGTTACATCCTACATGAACTCAGCCAGAAACTTGCAGCACCATTAGGCCTGAGTACCGACTTCATCCCAGCCAAGTGGAGAACAACCAGTGTCATCAGTTTGCAAAAAGGTGGAGCATCCACCAATCCAAGAAATTATAGACCCATCAGCCTAACTAGCCTGATCTGCAAGGCCATGGAGCAGATTATCATGGACCTCATTAATAAGGACATTGGCAACCTCCAGACACTCGACCCCACACAGTTTAGTTTCGTCAAGGGGAGGTTATGCCTGTTCAATTTGGTTGACTTCTTTGAGACAGTCACCAAAGCTATGGATGAGGGGAAGACTTTGCACACCGCCTACCTTGACCTGGCTAAAGCCTTTGATACTGTTCCCCACTGGGATATAATAGATAAACTCTGTCAACTAGGCATCAATCCGTATGTTACCAGATGGGTAGCAAACTGGCTTACTGATAGAACCCACCTAGTCAAAATAGGGGAAGCCACCTCAAGCAGTAGACCTTCAGTGAGCAGTGTACCCCAGGGATCTGTCTTGGGGCCTCTATTGTTTTGGGATATACTTTTCAGAGGTGCAGGTCAAAACCACTGAGCTGTGGCTGGCCAAGTTTTCAGATGACTGCAAGCTGGGAGCTGTCATCAATTCCCCTAGTGATGTGGACATCCCTCAAGAGGTCTAACCCAAACAAATGACCGATGCCAGAAACATGGCCTCAAACTTAATGACAAAAAATGCATCATCATCATCCCCTTTGGGGAGAGTGACTTCCCCACAAATTATCACATTAATAACAAGGTCCTAAGTACTCAGTCAGTCATGAGGGACTTGGGCACCCAGGTGACTGACTTTTAACGACCATATTGTGTCCATTGTACGGAAAGCTTCCTTCATGGCTCAGCTCATTAGTAAGGGTATCTCATCCAGGGACAAGGAGGTCATAACATCCCTGTATTCTTCCCTTATAAGACCCATTATTGAGTACAATGCCCCTTTCGGCATTTACCTCACAAAGCATGTGCAGCAGCTGGCGAGACCACAGAGGTTCCTCACCAGGAGAATCCAGGGTCTCAAACATCTGCTCTACACAGATAGCCTTAAGTCCATGTCCCTCTACTCAGTCTCATACAGACTCCTCAGAAGTGATCTCTATCTGGCATACAAAGCAATCTCAGACCATGACTTGATGGGACTGCTGCATATCCTGCAAGTCAAGCTCCACTCGAGTAACCCCAACAGGTGACCTCAACCTCGTCTGTGACATCAGCAGGACTTGTTGGAGGGACAGATTTGTGTCCCAGAGACTCCCCCCTCCAAGTCAAGCAGAGTACCTCATTAACCCTTTTTAAGCGCAACCTATATAACTGGATGGGGAACAGAAAATACACCCCTGAGATTCCACCTGTGTCCCTTCTGGACAAGGGCATCAGGTGCTGACTTGTTGGAACATGGGCTAAATTCTTGGCAAGGCTTGTAAGGGGTCTATATTAGTTTGCAGAAATGTTACTCTGGTGAACACCTATTCATTGACCCTCTAATCAGTGAAAATCACGTCAGCAATTCGCTGAATATACTAAGGGCAACAAAATACTTGCCCGAAGCACAACTGACCAACTTGTAATTGACTTGAACCCACCCAAGTGGGGGCTTTGCCCCCCCCAACTATGTATACCATCTCCGAGATCGCATTCCAGTGGAGAAAAGGGCAAAGTTCTGTAGTCTGTTGTGCTTCAGGCAGCTATTTCATTGCCCTTAGTAAATTCAGTGAATTACTGAAGCAATTTTCGCTGATTACGGGTCGATGAATAGGTGTTCGCCAGAATAACACTTCGGCGACCTAATATAGACCCCTTGTAAGTGCCTCAGGGCCAATAACCTAGTAACTTCCTATGAAGAGAAGAGTACACTGGGTCACAGCCCATCAGAAAAACAAAGGCTGTTATTTCAGTTTCTGTCATATATATGTCTCTTTTCAAGCAATTTATCATCACAAAAAAGTGAAAAAATCCTTTGACTGTTTTGAAAATTAAATGAGCATATTTACCTGCTACAGTCTTGCAATTCCACATGAATTTTTTTGTTTAGCACCAGATGTTCAGCTCTGTCATTTCAGTTATTTACAGTTCCAAGAATGTTTTGTAAACTGCTCAGCTGCAGTATTTTCTCATCTAAGAATAGCTTGAAACATTTTTCTCTTGGGCTATTTGTTTTGTGGTGGCTTCCTCTCAAAGAAGATCTCATCACCATCTTTTTCTTGTGATTGGCTGTTTCAGAAAACAAGTCATAACCTTGAGTGGGTGTTGTATTTAACCTTTTCCTGTCATAAGCTTTTTATGAGCTATGTTGGACACTTCCCTGGCAGAAGTTTTCCTTCTGAATAAAAAGTAAAAGAACTGGCTTTAACTGTATGATACATGTCTTCTCTACATAAGTACTTTGCAGTTCATTAAACGTGAGCATGTTTTCCATGCATTGTGATAGTGCCACATGCAAAACTTCACATAAGAAACATTAGTGCTCATAAGTTACACAACAGCTTGTAGGACTGTATGAGAGAATCCCTGGAGACTATGGGGTGTGTCTTTCGTTTGGTGAAAACATAACTGTGTTGAATAAAGATATTGCAGTCTGTCCAGGGGAATGCCATAGTACACCTCATTCTCTTCCTCATTTTCTAGTAACAGATACTTCAGATTGTACATGGGTAGCTGTACTTAGAAACCTCAATCCAGGGTTTCTGCTTTCTTCTGGATCTCATCCTAAAGGTCAGCATCAAAGAAAGGCAGTAGTCACAATACTTACAGCTGTTCAAAAAAGTTTCAGTACAAGATGCTACTGAGTCTGCAGAAATGAAAGGCAATGGTAACGTGGCCCTACAACATACTAGGGTACCAGGTGTTCAACAAACACATTGCCTTACCTGCATATGGATAGTAGTGCCCTATTACCCTCTCTCTGGCAGTCTACCAAAGCTCAGAGCTCCTCCCACTGCCCTTGTGTTGGTCTTATGGGACCAGTCACCCGGCAGTACTGAGATGACTTTCAGATCCACAGACAGGACCCTTCAAGTTTTTTAGCTCCATAGTAAGAGAAGGATTTATTAGATGATTTCTCCTTACTCTGGATATCTTCAGCTGCTGAGCTGAAATAAGAAACCCTTTTGGGATGTCTTCAGCTACTGAACTCATATAAGAAACTATTTTGGGTTTTTATTTCCTTCCCCTGCTTTTTCTGTGAGTGCTTGAATAGTGTATTCTTCTGCTTTGACCTTTTTTCTGATTAGAAATGTATATGCTTCTGTGTTTTATTCTGACTAGCAAAGTCAAGCTTATGCTGTTGATTAAATCCTTAATTTGGAAGCTTTGAAAGGAAAACTTGCTTGTATTGCATTTTTACTTTGGCGTTATAGTTATTTGAAGTGATTGAATAAAATGAGATAATGGATGCTCCACTTGCTTCTGATTGTGTGTTTGGTAAAGGAGCTAATCAGTTCCTTAAACACTTGTATGACAGAAGTAAACTGATGCAAGAGGTATCAAAAATGTTTCATATTCCCAAGTTTCCCTCCATTTTCTGTGGCCCAACAAACAGAAGTCCCAGACAAACAAAAACAGGGCTCCAGAAGGAAATGGCAGGATGAAAACTGTGCCAAACCTGACAATAGGAGTTCTTTCCCAAGTGGATAAACCCCCCTTACAACCTATGACTGTGAGAGGTGTGACACCCGTCTTTCCCAAGTCACCCTTCAGGTTCCCTGTTTTGAAAGTTAGCTCTCAGCAAGGTGGCCTGGTCGTCAATGGTTTCCAACAAATGGGTGCTCAACATCATTGCTAGAGGTTACAGGTGGCAGTGGAAGGGACATCCATCTCCATTCAAAGGTGTTCTCCGTCACCCACCGGACCAGACTTTGTACTTGGGCAAATGCAGGACTTGTGATTCATAGAACCAGTCTCTCCTCCAGAGAGAATGAAAGGTTTGTACTCCAGAATTTTCCTGTTTCCCAAAAACACAGCTGTCGTGGAGACTGGTGTTTGACAAGGTCCTCTAATTGAAGATGCCCACCCTGCAGGCAGTAATCCTGCTTTTGCCATACTACTGCTTTGTGGTAACCTGAGGGATGTATGTCACCATACCCCCATTGCTCATCACTTCAGGAGATATGAGATTTATTGCGTCAGTTCACACTGTCACTTCTTTGCATTTCCCTTTGGCTATCCACTGCACCTCAAGTGTTTAACAAATGCCTTGCTGTAGTAGTGGACTACTGTTGGATTCTTAGCATTCACATTTTTTCTTACTTGGACAACTTGCTGATCTGTGACATATCTCTATCCAGGTGTTTGGAATCTCTAGAGAAGGTCTCAGCCTTACTCTCTCAGCTAGGGTTCAAGTTGAACCTTTGGAAGTCATGTCTGACACCCTTGAAAAGGCTTGTCTTCTTGTGGTGCTTGATCGATACCAATAAAAGATCAGCCTTTCTTCCCAAAGACAAGGTCTTGTGTTCCCAGACAGCATTTCAGGAATTCTCCAGGAGGAATGTCACCTTGGCAAGAGAATTCCTAAAAGTTGTAAGACTGATGGGATCTGTGATTTTCCTGAAACCCTGACCTGCCTCCTCATGAAAAAAAAAACAAATTCGGTGGTATGTACTGAATTGCTGGACCAAGCACCTGCATTCCCTGTAGTCTCAGTTGTCGCTGCTGCCCTTCATTAAGTAGGAGTTAGTGATGGAGAAGCTCAGTTGAGCCTCAGTCCAATGACTTCCCTTCTTCCTTCCTGTTCCAGTGCAATCTGTGCAGACACATTTGGCCTGCGCTAGCACTTGCATTGACACAGCCCAAGCTTGAGGGCCTAAAGATGCATGGAAGCACATCAGTATCAAGGAAGTGTTGGCAGTGATCAGTGCCTTGAAAGTGCTTCACCACCTGTGTACTATGGGTCTCCTCCCTTCCAGTGGTTATGGACAACACCACAGTGATGTGGTATCTCAGCAAACAAGGGGATACAAGGTCATACTCTGTGCTGGTTGGCAGTAATGGCCTGAGAGCTAACTGTGCAGCATTCTATGATTCTTCAGGCATCCTACATCTGATCAGAGCAAAACATTGTTGTAGATAGACTAGACAGATCCTGGGCAGACCTGCGTGAGTGGCAGTTCAAGCTAGTGGTGTTCAAGGATGTAGCCCAGATGTGAGGAACCCCTCAAATAGATCTGTTTGCCTCCTTTCAAAACAGACAGTTGAAGAAATTCTGTTCCAGACAATATTGCAGCCATGCTTGGAGGACAGACGCATTCATATTGACTAGGAGGGGAATGTTCCTGTTATGTGTTTATAACCTTTCCACTGAATCACAAGGTACTTCTGCAGGTTCAGAAACAAATGCCAAAGATTGTGGTGAACCCCCTATTGGCCCAGGCAGTTTTTGTTCTCCCCTCTAATAATACTAGCCAAGGGCAATTACCACAGAATTCTTCAAATTCTGAATTTGCGCTCACAGTCACACAGGCAACTGCGGTGCACACCATTTTGGAGCAACTACAACTGACACCCTGGATGATTCAGTCTTGACTCTGTTTGGGTACTTGTTTCATGAGGTTGTGCAGCAGGTATTTAAAGGAGGTCAGAAAACCTACTACTAGAAAATCTTTTGTTTACAAATGGATGGGGTTTTTAGAGTGGTGCCTAAATGGGAACAGAGGGTCCCCTGAGGTTAACATAGCTCTGGTTTTGAAATATTTGCGTGCTACTTCAGGATGACTTTTTATACACATGTCTATTAATGTGCATTTATCAAACATCTGTGCTTGTCTGCCACTGGATCCCCATCTTTCTTCTTCTCTTCTGGTACACAGTTTATGAAAGGAGCATTTCAAGTAAGACCCCTCCTCGCAAGCAAATTATTCCTTTGTGGGATCTCAACTACATTCTGGAAAAATTAACCTTGCCACATTTCAAAGCATCTCCTTAGGCTGATCTGAAGTTTTTAATATTGAAAACTGATGTCCTTCATGGATGCATCTGCAGTCATAACAAATGGGTTGTCCTGTCGTCAGGCAGCCCTTCGGTCGGCCGGATTCCAAAGTCTGGGTCCGGCTTCGGCTGATGTCGCACTTCACCCGACGTCATCTCTGCTGGTCTTCGGGTATAAAGGCATCAGCCGACGCCATTTTCCTCAGTCTTTCTTGCCGCGTGGCGCCCGAAGCAGAAGCTGTTCGCAAGTGCTGGTCGGTCGGATCCAGAGATTACTACTACCGAATACTACTTAGAAGACTTCTAAAAAGCTAAGTACCCGTTGGGGACTCTTTCTTGCCTCAGCCGATGTCAGAAAAAGTCAATAACTGTTTAACTTGTGGGAAACAAATACCTCATAAAGATTTCCACTCTTACTGCCTGCCTTGCTTAGGCCCAGACCACGACGTAGCAGCCTGTTCGGCCTGTGCTTCCTTCAACCGACGAACGCTTAGGCGTCGGTCGGAGTTTGCTGAACAGTTTTTCGCTCAGATTTTGCGTACATTATGCCGTCGGATCCTCCGACTACCCAAATTGTTAAAAACGCAAAGAAAAAGACCGACACTCGCGGTCCGCGGTTTTGGCGAAACCACGGTTAAGCAAGCGAGTGTCTCGGTTTCAGCGAAACCGAGAAACCGGTCAATCTACAGCGGATCCATGACTACTACTGAGGCTCCTGCTACCTTAGTTGAATCGGCCTCAGAAATTTTGCCTACAATTGTGGTTCCTAGTGATTTATCAGACACCATCCCTTTGGATGTCTCTACCCCAGCACGTGGTGCTGCTAGGCCTCCTGCAGCCATGTCTATTAAGGCCTTTGCCAGGGCTAAAGCAGCCAAATCTGTTAAATCAGTGCCTGTTAAGCGCCCTCACACAGGCCCACTTCAAGTTCACAAATGCTTACTCTGGCAGAGGATTTAATATCCTTAATTAGGGGATCCCAATCTCACCCAGACAGGGCCTCTCAGCCCCCAGAAAAGAGACCTAGAGCAGAGCCCCCCGAGCCAGTGTCCTCTGATGATTCTGCGGATGACTCAGACATTACAGACCAGCCAGAGGCTCCTTTTTCTACTTATGAAGATTCCGATGCTGAAGAATCCATTCCAGCTGCCTCTCCACCAGAGGAATTTTCCTTTGGGGAAACCTTACATGCCATGAGAGAACAATTCCAGTGGCAGGGACAAGATTTCTCAGATTCCAGAAAAAGGCTTAGAACTTTTCTGCACTTACCACAACATAGGCCCTTAGCTATACCTCCTGTACTGCCTGTTGTGGATGATGCATTTAATGATGTTTGCACTGCTCCTGATTCTTTACCTCCAGCCCCTGCCAAACCAGATAGATTTTACAGGGTGCCAGACACTCATCACCACCTATACAAGGCCCCACTTGCAGATCCTGAAACTATATCCCAGGGGCCTAAGGCAGTAGCCTCGACCTCAGCAAAAAACCCTATTCCTTCTGAAAGGGAATCCAGGTCCTTAGAGATGGGGAAAAAGTTTACACCTCTGCTACTCTCTCAGCTAGAGCTTTAAACTGTCAGTTTCATATGATCCAATACCAAGAGTTTATGCTTGATCAGTTAACTAAAAAGCTGTCCTCTGATGACTCCTTAGATAAGAAATATGTATTAGAAATGGTGAATAACATCCAACAGGTTAGTAACCATTCTTTAAAATGTGGCTATGATGCACTGGAGGCTTCATTTAGATCAGCCATGACTGGCACAGTGATAAGAAGGCATGCATGGTTGAAAGAACAGGTCTTACCGGATCATGTTAAAGCAAAGCTGTTAGATGATCCTATGGATAAGGCCAGTCTATTTGGTACACCTGCTCAGCAAGTAATGAAGAAAATGGAAGAGAAGGCAAAATCTGTACAAACAGTTAAAGATTTCTTACAGGTTCAGCCCCAAGGTTTAGCAGGAACTGGCCTGCCAAAATTGGTCCTTTCCAGACTCCTCAAAATCCCAAAGAGGCAGGAATAGACGCTCTAGAGGCAGAAATCAATCCAGAGGAGGTGCCTACAGAGGACGACAGTGGCAAGGCAATAACCGAGGCACAGACACAACCACTGCCACTGCAACAGGACAATCACAGTGACTTGGCTCTGACACCGCCTACCAGAGAGCAAATAGCAGCACCTTTAGGCGGAAAGTTAGCCTTATTTTCGAAAAATTGGCACTATATCACAAAAGACAAGTGGATTTTGCAAACCATAGACCAAGGCTACAGGTTCCACTTCCACACCTTACCAGTAAAAAGAGGAATGCCAAACCTACCTCCAAATCAAAAAACAGAAGCTCTACAGCAGATAGTGGAATTAGCAAAGATGAGAGCTGTGGAAAGAGTACCAATAACAGAACAGGGCAAAGGATTCTACTCCAGACTCTTCCTAGTACCAAGAAAAGAGAAAAGTTGGAGACCTATTCTCGACCTGTCCGTCTTAAACACATACATCATTGTCCCAAAATTCAAAATGCTGACCCTACAGCAACTTCTTCCCATGCTGGGCAAGGAGTGTTGGCTGGTAACTCTAGATCTCAAGGAGGCATACCTGCACGTCCCCATACGACCAAATTGCAGAAGATACCTCAGATTTCTTGCAGGATCAGAGCATTATCAATTCTCAGCATTGCCCTTTGGCTTATCTACTGCGCCCAGAGTATTCACAAAATGCCTGGCATTAGTAATCGCTCACTGCAGACTACAGGGAATCCAAATTTATCCATACCTGGACGACTGCCTGTTACAAGCGGACAGCAAAAGCAAGCTGACAACAGATTTACAAAGGGTCATTTGCTTACTACAAGCCCTGGGATACACAGTCAATTTACAAAAGTCAAGGCTGATACCATCCCAAACAAGAACATTCTTGGGTGCGGAATTGGACACAGTAAAACAAATGGCATTCCTAACTGCAGAAAAACAAAAAGAACTTCCTCTTTACTTCTTGGCATTAACAAAGCAGAACAAACTAACAGCAAGAAAAGTTCTGCAGGCCTTGGGCTTCATGGCATCATGCATAATCTTGGTCCCACATGCCAGACTGCATATGAGAAAGCTACAGTGGTACCTAAAGAATTTATGGTCTCAACACAGGCACAGCTTAGAAACCAAATCCCACTAATCCCATGCCTAAAACAGGAGTTCCTATGGTGGGCTCAAGCATGCCAGTCAAACCCAGGCTTACCCTTCCACAACTTTCAAGCAAGCCAAACCATCACAACGGACGCCTCAGACCTAGGCTGGGGGGAGCACATGTTGGACAAATGCATACAAGGATTGTGGACTCAAGACCAGCTGCACCTGCACATAAACCAAAAAGAAATGCTGGCAGTAAAACTAGCAATCCAGAAATTCAGACCATTCCTCAAAGAAGGCCATTTAATGATAAGGACAGACAACACCACAGTCATGTGGTACATCAACAAACAGGGAGGCACTCATTCATACCCCTATGCAGAATGACTCTGGACCTTTGGAATCTGGCTCTGAGCTACAACATCCAGTTACAGGCAATATTTGTGCGGAAAAGAGAACACCCTAGCAGACATGTTAAGCAGAACCACCTCGGATGCTCACGAATGGATGCTACACCCGGACATCTTCAAGGCCATCACAAAGAAATGGGGAATGCCACAAATAGACCTATTCGCTTCCCCACTCAATCACCAGCTCAAAAAATTCTGCACAAGGACATTCCACCCACTTGCATGGAAGGTGGACTCTCTATCCTTCAGTTGGAAAGGCCTGACAGCATATGCATTTCCACCTCTTCCCTTGATGCACAAGGTACTACTGAAAATCAAAGAGGAACGTCCAAGGATAATCCTGATAGCTCCGAATTGGCCAAGACAACACTGGTACCCATTGCTAAGGAGCATGTCTCTGGGGAGAATCTGGTCAATACCCCTGATGCCTTTGATGTTAACTCAGAACAACTACAACATCATGCATCCAAACCTAAAAACCTTGCAACTGACTGCCTGGAACATCACATAGCAGCAACTAACCCAGACCTATCCCAAAGGGTTAAAGACATTATCCTTGAAGCCCGCAGACCTTCAACAAGAAGGAACTATGCAGGAAAATGGAAAAGGTTTGTCATTTGGAGTACTGAAAGAGGAAAAGATGTGTCGAACATAGATATTGCTAACATCCTGGAGTACTTGGCAGAGCTTCTACATACAGGCCTGTCCTATTCCTCCATCAAGATACATGCATCAGCTATTTCAGCAGAATACAGCTTGATCCACCTGTCTTTTCATCCTCTACTTAGGCAGTTCCTCAGAGGGATCAAGAATGTAAAACCTCCTAGGAAACCACCATTACCAGCATGGGACTTGAACTTTGTGCTAGAAAAGTTGACACTCCCTCCGCTTGAACCAGCAGCAACAGCAGATCTGCAACACCTATCATGGAAAACTGCTTTCCTACTGGCAATTACTTCAGCAAGGAGGGTTTGAACTACAGGCCTTAATGGCAGTGCAACCCTTCCTAATCTTCCATCAAGATAGGGTGTCCATGAGAACTAATCCTACATTTATGCCTAAGGTGGTATCCAGAGTGTCTTTAAACCAGGCAATCCACCTACCTACCTTCTTTCCCAATCCACAGAACAGGGGAAAGACTGCTGCATACCTTGGATGTACATAGGCAGTTACGCTACTACCTGGACAGAACCAAAGGTAACAGAAAAACTGACCAGCTTTTAGTAGCCTATGCAACAGGAAGGGAAGGAAAAGCAATTTCCAAACAGACAATCTCCAAATGGATAGGAAATTGCATAAGATTCTGTTACTCCTACCATGGAAAACCAATTCCACAGAACATAAGACCTCATTCTACAAGGGCTACAGCCACTACCACAGCTTTCTTACGAGGAGTGGCAACCAAGGACATTATTGAGGCGGCTACTTGGACCTCCGTGCATACATTTGCCAAGCATTATAATTTACCTCTATACCCTAGATCCCGAGCAGGGTTTGCCACTGCTGTACTGCAAGGGATCCTAACTACACCATAATTTTTCTTCCTCCACCCCTAGTTTGGCTATGGTATTCTACCCATTTGTTATGACTGCAGATGCATCCATGAAGGGCATAGTACAGTTTTGTACCTACCATAAATGTAGATGTCCGAACTGGATAGCATCTGCAGTCAGGCTTACCCTCCTTCCCCTCTGTGGTACTCCTAGGGTATTTACCCACCTAATAGCTAGCTGGGGGGGAGTCTTATGGTGTATTTGTTTGTATACATGTACATACATGCTTATTTTTTGTGTTTGCCTTCTACTTTTTTGGAAACATTGGCATTTATCCAAATTTAGCTTTCCAAGAGGGCAACTGGCATCTGGGGCAAGAAACACTGAGGAAAATGGCGTCGGCTGATGCCTTTATACCCGAAGACCAGCAGAGATGACGTCGGGTGAAGTGCGACATCAGCCGAAGCCGGACCCAGACTTTGGAATCCGGCCGACCGAAGGGCTGCCTGACGACAGGACAACCCATTTGTTATGACTGCAGATGCTATCCAGTTCGGACATCTACATTTATGGTAGGTACAAAACTGTACTTTTTGCCTATTGCTCTGACATCTGCAAGTTGAGTTGCTGAGCTGCACGCTGTCTTGGTGAGACAACCTTACCTGATTTTAAAGAAGAATAGGTTTGTGTTACATACTAAGCCCTTCTTTCATGCTGAAAGTGGTCTCAGAATTTACTCTCAATCAAGGCTTTTTATTTTCTACACATGGGCAAATAAGGGTCAACCTGTTACTTAGAAAACCATTTCTTATTTGTTGTCCTCTGGTATTATTTGATGTCCTTCTATTCTCATGTTTCAGTATTCATTACAGTAGGGAGGTTGCTGCCTACAGCGCCATCTGGCCAGTATACCAAAGTCTTTGGTGCAGGAGGGTACGTGTGACTTCCTGTGTCAGAGCCATAAACTGACTTAGGCTGTAAAGGTGACATCTGTACATACCCTCTTCAAAAAATTTCTCCTTCAGTGAACGTCTGACTCCTGTTCGCCAGGTTAGGAAGCAGATCACTCGTTATTCAAACGATCATGCTTCCTGCCCCATTTGTAATTCCTTTGTTCCTAAGACTCTCTGCAGCCATCTGGCCGCGTTAAAAACTTTACCTAGGAAAATCAAAGGCTCAGACATTTCACTCTCAGTATGGAGGGTGGGGTAGGCACGTCCGATGAGCCACTGTGGAAGAATGCCAAGAAAATCAGGCCGGATTCCCACGCTGCGCCTCAGGTGTCTGGAGAGATTCTTGAGGCAGATGAAAGCCTGGGATCTTTTCAGACCTCTGTTTCCCAACCAGGCCCGGGAACCTCTATGGAACCTGGGATGGCTGAAACAGTGAGTACGTCCGCTGAGGTTAGTCAGCCATCAGATCCTGACGGCGGAGAGGAACCACGACTCGTACAGTCAGAAGGGCCTACTCCTTCCCTACCATCCACCCAGTCATCAGCTCCCTCACATACTCAGCCTTCTGCCCCTATTAAAAGGGAACAAAAACTTAAGCATTCTGAGCCTCAACCTGTTCCTGAATGGGAAGTTTTATCCCCAGAGTCTTTTAAGACATTCCAGGCTTTACAGACCCAAGAACCGCCAACTGCTGCTCCTTCAGTACACCCTCTAGAGGTATCAGAGGAAGAGTACTCCTCTTCTGAAGAAGCACTGACCCACGGTTCACAAATCGATTCCCCTAAGGATTTTATCACCCCAGAGGAAGAGGAGCCTGTCACCCCGAGTCTTCTGGGAAGAATTCACCTTTGGGGTCACCATCTCCCTCATGAGGGAACATTTTAAATGGCACTAAGAAAAGGTACTTTGAACTGCTGCAAATGGAACAACCATCCCCTTCTGCTGTTCCTCGTTTGCTACCTGCCTTCCAAGATGCCTTCTTGGCTGCTTTATAGGCCCCAGATTCCCAACCCCCAGAAACGTCCAGACCAATTTTACAAGGTGCTTCAGGGGTTTCACTTTATAATCTCAAAATTTTAAGACTATAAAGCTGAATTTCAAAATGTGGAAGGTGCATAATCATGAATTTGAATATCTCGAATTCGCGGTTATGGCTTTGATGTCCTTCAAGGATGCATTTGCAGTCATAACATATGGGTTGTCCTGCCTCAGGCAGCCCTTCGGTCGGCCGGATTCCAAAGTCTGGGTCTGGCCTCGGCTGATGTCGCACCTTCCCCGACGTCAGAGCGTCTGGGGTATAAAAGCATCAGCCGACGCCATTTTCCTCAGTCTTTCTTGCCGCACGGTGCCCGAAGCAGAAGCTGTTCGCAAGTGCCGGTCGGTCAGATCCAGTGATTTCAGCTACCGAAAACTTTGAAAAAGCTAAGTACCCCGTTGGGGACTTTTTCTTGCCTCAGCCGATGTCAGATAAAGTAAATAATTGTTTAACTTGTGGGAAACAAATACCTCATAAGGATTTCCATTCCTACTGCCTTCCTTGCTTAGGCCCAGACCACGACGTATCGTCCTGTTCAGCCTGTGCTTCCTTCAACCGACGAACTCTTAGACGTCGGTCGGAGTTTGCAGAGGAATTTTTTGGGGCTAATTTTGCATATAAAATGCCGTCGGAGACTCTGACATCGCATTTGGTGAAAAAACGAAAGGACAAGGACCAACACTCGCAGCCCACGGTTTCGGCTAAAACCATGGTAAGGCCTACCGCGAGTGTCTCGGTTTCGACCGAAACCGAGCCCTCGGAGATTCCTTCATCCGAATCCACTCAACCGACCACCGTGGCCCGGGAGGCCCCGGCTGAGTCGGCTACCGAGCTACCTACCGAAACCAGTGCCCAGGATATGTCCGACACCATACCTTTGGACATATCTACTCCACGTGGGGCAGCTAGGCCCCCTGCTTCCATGTCCATTAAGGCCTTTTCTAGGGCTAAAGCTGCTAAACTTTCTAAAGCTTTGCCTCCCAAGACTACATCCCAGAGGCCTACCTCTAGTTCTCAGATCCTCAGCCTTGCAGAGGACCTTATTTCTTTAATTAGAGGTTCACAACCTCACCCGGACAGGGCCTCTCACCCTCCACCAGACAAAAGGCCCAGGACTGAGCCTTCTGACCCACACTCTTCAGATGAGTCCTCGGATGGTTCTGAGTTGTCAGACCACCAGGAGGAGGCTTATTTGCCCTATGAGGATTCTGATGCAGAAGAATCTATCCCTTCGGCCTCCCCTCCTGAAGAGTTTTCCTTTGGTGAGACTTTACACTCCAGGAGAGAGCATTTTCAATGGCAAGGTCAGGATTTCTCTGATTCTAGAAAAAGATTAAGGACCTTTTTACATTTGCCTCAGCATAGGCCCTTAGCTATACCTCCTATTTTGAATGTAATTGATGGTGTGTACAATGATGTCAGTACAGCCCCTGATACTCTCCCCCCGGCCCCTGCCAAACCTGATAGATACTACAGGGTCCCGGATTCTCATTTTCATCTGTATAAAGCCCATTCTACAGACCTAGAAACTATTACTCTGGGCCCTAAAGGTGTTGCGGCTGCCACTGCCAAAAATCCTCTACCTTCTGAAAGAGAGTCTAGAGCTTTAGAGAGATGGGGAAAGAAGGTATATACTTCTGCAACTCTTTCCGTCAGGGCACTAAATTGTCAATTTCATATGATACAGTACCAAGAGTATTTGTTAGATGAACTGAACAAGAAGCTTTCTTCTCCTGAGCCCCTTGACCGTAAATCCCTTCAGGATTTGGTACACAACTCACAGCAGGTTAGTAATCATTTCTTAAAATGTGGTTATGATGCATTGGAGGCTTCATTTAGGTCAGCTATGACT
Source organism: Protopterus annectens (assembly GCF_019279795.1). Taxonomy (NCBI): domain Eukaryota; kingdom Metazoa; phylum Chordata; order Ceratodontiformes; family Protopteridae; genus Protopterus; species Protopterus annectens. Next base: position 1,707,021,328 of record NC_056728.1, read on the forward strand.
GGGGCAGTTATTCGTAGGCATGCCTGGCTGAAGGAACAATCTTTGCCAGACCATGTTAAAGCTAAACTCCTGGATGCTCCAATGGAGAAACAAAATTTATTTGGATCCTCTGCTCAGGAGGTCTTAAAAAAGTATGAAGAAAAGGCAAAATCTGTGCAAACAGTTAAGGATTTCCTACAAGTACAACCACCGAGATTCAGCAGAAACTGGCCTACTAAGAATTGGTCCTTTCCAGACTCGGACAGAGCCCAGAGAGGCAGGAACAGACACCCCAGAGGCAGAGGCCAATCTAGGGGCTCTTACAGAGGCCGCCAGTGGCAGCCTGCCAACCAGAGAGGTAGTGCAGCAGCAGCAACAACAACTACTACACCAGGGCTGGCTCAATGACTTTACTCTGATTCCGCCCACCAGGGCTCAACTGGAAGCACCCTTGGGCGGAAAGCTTGCTTTATTCTTGGAAAATTGGCATTATATTACAAGGGACACATGGACACTGCAAATAATAGTCAAAGGATACAGGTTCCACTTCCACACTTTGCCAAAAAGAAACGGAATGCCAAACCTACCACCAAATCAGAGGGCAGAGGCTTTAAAGCAGATCAACAACTTGCTTCAAATGAAAGCTATAGAAAAGGTACCACTTTCAGAGCAAGACCAAGGATTTTACTCCAGACTATTCCTTGTACCAAGAAAAGAAAATCAATGGAGGCCTATTCTCGACCTGTCCACACTGAATACTTACCTCATTGTGCCAAAATTCAAGATGCTGACCCTACAGCAACTTCTTCCCATGTTGGGAAAGGAGTCTTGGCTGGTGACTCTAGATCTCAAGGAGGCATACCTGCACGTCCCTATTCGACCAAACTGCAGAAGACACCTCAGATTTCTTGCAGGATCAGAGCATTATCAATTCTCAGCATTGCCCTTTGGCTTATCTACTACGCCCAGAGTATTCACGAAATGCCTGGCATCAGTAATTGCACACTGCAGACTTCAGGGGATTCAAATCTACCCCTATCTGGACGACTGCCTTATACAAGCGGACAACAAGGTAAATTTGATAAAAGACTTGGCCTATGCCATCCACCTATTACAGGCATTGGGATACACAGTCAACATCCAAAAATCAAGACTGGTTCCATCCCAAAGGATAACCTTTCTGGGTGCGGATCTAGACACAACCACCCAAATGGCCTTTCTCACAGAAGAAAAACAAAAACAACTTCCGGATTACTTCATGAATCTGACAAGACAAGCTCAGCTTACTGCAAGGAAAATCCTGCAGGCCCTGGGTTACATGGCATCCTGCATAATTCTGATACCGCAGGCCAGGCTGCATATGAGAAAATTGCAATGGTACCTAAGGAGTGTATGGTCTCAACACAGTCACAGTTTGGAAACCTTGATACCAATCATTCCTTGCCTTCAAAAGGAATTCCTGTGGTGGGCTCAGGCCTGCCAGTCCAACAGAGGGTTGCCTTTCAACAAGCCAAAAACAAAACAAACCATCACCACGGACGCTTTAGACCGAGGATGGGGAGCACACATGGAGGGCAACTGTATCCAAGGCTTATGGTCTCAAGGACAGCTACACATGCACATATACCAAAAGGAAATGCTGGCAGTGATGCATGCAATCGAGGCTTTCAAACCCTTCCTCCATCAAGGCCACCTGTTAATAAGGACAGACAACACCACGGTCATGTGGTACATAAACAAGCAGGGAGGCACACACTCCTACCCTTTATGCCGACTGGCTATGAATCTATGGGAGCTATGCCTGAAACTCAATATCCAACTGCAGTCCCAGTTCGTGCCAGGAAAGGAGAATGCACTGGCAGACAACTTAAGCAGAACTACCATGGATGCACACGAATGGATGCTACACCCAGACATCTTCCAACTCATAACAAAGGCATGGGGAACGCCGGAGATAGATCTGTTCGCCTCCCCCCTCAACCATCAATTGAGGACATTTTGCTCAAGGACATACCACCCACAAGCATGGAGGGTGGACTCTCTTTCAGCTGGAAAGCTCTAAAAGTATATGCCTTCCCACCTCTCCCTTTAATGTACAAGGTTCTACTGAAGATCAGGGAGGAACAGCCAAGAGTGATTCTGATAGCTCCAGACTGACCAAGGCAACACTGGTGTCCACTATTGAGGAGCATGTCACAGGCAAAACCATGGCCTCTCCCCCTATGGCCTCTTCTGACGCAGAACAATTTCAAGATCATGCATCCCAACTTAAAAACATTGCAGCTAACTGCCTGGAAAATCCCTTAAATCCAAAACAAAATGTTTTATCACAGAGAGTGAAGGACATTATCATGGAAGCTCGCCGGCCTTCCACAAGGAAGACATACTCAGCTAAATGGAAAAGATTTTTCATTTGGAACACATCAAAGGCTTAGATGTGACTGTGGCAAGCATGACACATATTCTGGAATACTTAGCAGAACTGTTCCACAATGGCCTTTCCTATTCTTCCATTAAGAGTCATGCCTCAGCAATTTCAGCAGTTTACAATGTGGATCCACCTATCTTCTCACACCCTCTCCTCAAGCAATTTCTGAGAGGGATCAAAAATATCAAACCTCCAAGAAGACCCCCTTTACCTGCTTGGGATCTCAACTTAGTCTTTTAGAAACTAACACTTCCTCCCTTTGAACCAGCAGCAACAGCGGATCTTCAGTTTCTGTCTTGGAAAACTGCATTCCTTCTGGCAATAACTTCAGCAAGAAGAGTGTCCGAGTTACAAGCATTAATGGCAGTACAGCCATTTCTTATCTTCCATCAGGACAGAGTTACACTAAGAACTAATCCTACTTTTATGCCAAAGGTGGTATCTAGGGTATCCTTGAACCAAGCTATTCACTTGCCTACGTTCTTCCCAAACCCACAGAATAGGGGGGAAAACTTCTGCATACCCTGGATATACACAGACAACTACGCTACTACTTGGACAGAACTAAAAGTAGCAGAAAAACTGACCAACTATTTGTAGCACATGCTGCTGGGGTGCAAGGAAAAGCAATTTCCAAACAGACAATTTCAAAATGGATAGGAAATTGCATTCGATTTTGTTACTCCTTTCATGGAAAGTCAGTTCCTGCAAACATCAGGCCTCATTCCACAAGGGCCACAGCCACCACTACAGCCTTCCTACGAGGGGTGGCTACCAAGGACATTTTAGAAGCTGCTACTTGGAGCTCCGTGCATACATTTACCAAACATTACAATCTACCTTTATACTCCAAATCCAGAGCAGGCTTTGCTACTGCAGTCCTGCAGGGGATCTTAACTACACCATCTTTTTCTTAGTACCTCCTCCCCCAAATTGGCTATGGTATTCTACCCATATGTTATGACTGCAGATGCATCCTTGAAGGACATAGTACAGTTTTGTACCTACCATAAATGTAGATGTCCGATAGGTATGCATCTGCAGTCAGGTTTACCCTCCCTCCTACCCCTCTGTGGTATTCCTAGGGTGCTTACCCCTCTTTTAGCTAGCTGGGGGAATCTATTATGGTGTATTTGTTTGTATATACATGTGTGTGTGTATATATATATATATATATATATATATATATATATATATATATATATATAATTTTGCAAATGTTTGGAATTCTATTGCATTTATCCAAATTTAGCCTTCCTAGAGGGCACCTGGCATCTGGGGCAAGAAAAACTGAGGAAAATGGCGTCAGCTGATGCTTTTATACCCCAGACGCTCTGACGTCGGGGAAGATGCGACATCAGCCGAGGCTAGATCCAGACTTTGGAATCCGGCCGACCGAAGGGCTGCCTGAGGCAGGACAACCCATATGTTATGACTGCAGATGCATACCTATCGGACATCTACATTTATGGTAGGTACAAAACTGTACTTTACGTGACATGCAGTATTTACATTGGATGCAGTTTGATGTGGTGTATGGATTTGTGTGGAGTGTAAGGTAAGTGACCATTTTTTAAGGGTTTTGGGTGGGAGTTTGAGTGTGTGTTAGATTGTTTTTAAGTTGTATGTGTGGGTTAGGATTGGTAGGTTAACGTATGAGTGTGTAATTGTTGGATGTGTTGGTGTTTGTGTGTGTGTGATGTGTGCACGTGCGCGAGGGACTGTAGAATGTCTGGGTGTGAGTGTTCTGTCTGTTACTGTTTGTGCAATCTCGGAGTTAGTATATATAAGTAGGGGGGAGTGTAGGTATTTGCATGTTTGGTGTTTTTTTTTTGTGTGCATTTGTTTTGTGGTGTGGGCGTTGTGGTTTGTGTGTGGTGTATGCTCTGTGCTGGGGTTTATGGTTTCGCGTTTGTGAAGTTTCGGTTTTGTACGGTTTCAGCTTTATGGTCTTGAAATGCTAAAATTCGAGATTTCAGCATTTCGAGATTATGAAGTGAAACCACCTCAGGACACCCAATTCCTATTCAAAAATCCACCTCCAGACCCAGCAGTTATTGCAGTTTCTGTGGATAAATCTTACAGACAGGTGCCCTCTGCTGTTCTCAATCCTACTAATGTTGTTGTGTCTTTCGGCTTTTCCCAGTTAGGGGTCGCCACAGCGAAACTCCGGTCCGCTAATGATTGGTAGTTGATTTTTACGTGCCGAGTTACCAACTCTGACGCACAACCTTCAACGAAGGTATGCCCATTCATGCATGTCTCCACACAAAGGCGCTCTAGCTGAGAATCGAACCGGACAGCGTCTTACTGTGAGGCGACAACGCTACCGCAGCACCACCACCATCATTGACAGACTAGGAAAAAAAAAGTGTATACCTCCTCCTCTCTGGTTGTAAGAGCTCTCAATTACCAAACCCACATGGCTAGGTATGTCATGGACACCCTTTCCAAAGCTACTACTTTCATTTCTGAGGTTCCTGATTCACCAATAAAAACCCAACTAAACACCCCACGTTCCATAGCATCTCAGGTGACTAGGCACTCCAAGTGCAGCTGTGGTGCTGTGGAAGCCTCCTCAAAATCTGCTGCATCAGGTTCAGTGCTGAGGGGATATTCCTTGGTGAGAATTCAGCTACTACCTATGGATGTGCAAACTAAACTGCTTGATGCCCCCCTGGACAATAAAGCCCTTTTTGGACAAGCTTCAGCAGAACTTCTTAAATCCCTTCAAGAAAAGGGAAAAGAACTGCAAAACCTGAAGTATTACTGGTGTCTCCTATCCTCTGATATCACAGAAACTATCCACAAAACTTCCTTTGTCAGGAGACAGTCCTCCCACTCAGCACCTCAGCCAAAGGGACATAGGCAAGCTAGGAAAAGCTCTGCTCCTAGGTTTCCTTCCACCCCTTCGTCTACCCCCTTTTGGAGTCAGTCTGATCAAGCCAGACCACCTCCACTATGATTTCCAGCCTCTAAACTCCAACACTCCCCTATCCCTTCATCTCACCCTTTCCCTATCTCCCTGGTGGAAAATCACATGAGAAAACTGGGTCCTCTCCATCATTCAGAGAGGATACTTCATGATGTGGTGGATGTTGCCCCCTTCCAGGGGATTCCTCAACCTCCATCAAACCAAACTCATCATTTCCCCACCATCATTCAACAATTGGTAGCTCAGGGCATCGTAGAGCAGGTACATACTCCACAAAGAAACAAAGGGTTTTACTCAAGAATGTTTCTGGTACTAAGAAAAAACTGTCCATTGAGACCAATTCTGGATTTATCTTTCTGAAACTTGTTCCTCAAGGTACCCAGTTTCAAAATGATTACCTTAACTCTGCTCCTACCACTCATACCAACACAAACCTTCATTGTAGCTCTGGATTTGAAGGACGGCTACCTTCACATTCCTATACACCCAGATTACAGGAAATTCCTACACTTTGCAGTAGGTCCTTGCATTTGCAATTTTCTGCATTGCCCTTTGGACTCTCCACTGCTCCTCGAGAGTTCACAAAGTGTCTCGCACTTTTTATTGCTTACTGCAGAACTCAGGGTATACAGATATACCCATATCTAGCCAACCTGTTAATTCTTCATCAGGGCCGTCAAATCCTCCTCCACCACCTACAACAGACGATTACCACCCTGACTCAGTTAGGATTCACTATAAACAAGGAAAAGTTTCTCCTGATACCCACTCGAGACCTGGTCATCTTGGGATGCAGAATAAAAGCTGACAACATGAAGGCTTTCATTCCAGACCAAAAGACCATGGACCTCTCCCTCTACTTCAACAAACTAATCACCCTCACTTCTTTGTCAGCGCGAGAATTCCTAAGGATATTAGGCCACCTGGCATCCTTGATATCCATGTTGCCCCTGGCAAGACTCCACATGAGAAAAATCCAGTGGATCCTGAAGAATTTATGGAGCCAACACTCTCATCACCTGGCCACCCCCCTTCAGTGCCTGAAGAGGGAAGTTCAGTGGTGGATGTGTGCCATCAATCTCAACCAGGGAACCCCCTTACAGGTACCTGCCCCTTACAACAAATCTCTGCAGACTCCTCTGACATGGAATGGGATGCAGTGCTACTACACAACCAGAACCAATTCACTGTGCATGGAAAATGGTCCACATTAAGACAGAGATCATATCAACATCAAGGAAATAAGGGCACTTCTTCTAGAATTACAAACCTTCAAACCAGCCCTACACCCAGGAACCCTGAAAGTGATCACAGACAATATGACTGTCCTGTGGTACATAAACAAATGGGGGGGGGGACAATATCCTACCCTCTTTCCAGCCTAGCCACCCAGATCTGGACCCTAGAGTCATCACTGCATATTCATCTGATAGTAGTGTACATCCCCTCCACAGAGAATGTTATGGCAGATACTCCCAGCAGAACTTCAGCACCCTTTCATAAATGGATGCTTCACAGAGATATATTCCTAGCTCTTATCCATAGGTGGGGTATTTCACAAACAGATCTATTTGCCTCCTCCCAGAACAGACAGATGCCCATGTTTTGCACAAGGGACCCACATCCTCAACCCTGGAAAGTGGACATCATCTCTTTTTCTTGAGTAGGGATGTTTCTCTATGCCTTCCCACCCTTCAGTCTAATTTAGAAGGCCCTCCTGAAAATCCAGAGGGACAAACCCAAAATCCTTCTGGTGACACACTTTTGCCCAAGATGGTATTGGTTTCCCCTTCTCCATCTACTAGCTAAGGGCAATCTTCACAGGTTACCCCACCGAATAGACTTGTCACACAGGACAGGGGATCTCTACTTCACCCTCAGGTAAACAATCTAAAAGTGACCTTATGGGTGATAAGAGTTCTAATCCCCTTCAGACACCTACACTCAGAGGACGTACTCAATGTTCTGCAGGAGGCCAGAAAGCCTAGTACCCGGAGAAATTGTGTATCAAAATGGAAGAGATTCTCCAGGTGGTGTAAAAAAAACAGGATCCTTTCACTATTCCTGTACCCTTGGTCCTTTCCTACTTGTGTGAGCTCCTTCAGTCAGGACTAACTTATTCTTCAGTTAAGGTCCATTTTTCTGCCATCTCTGCTTGTCTGCCCTTGTTACCTCCTCTGGCTTCTAGGTTTGAGTTCAAGCTTTTCCTGAGTCCTCTGGCTTCTAGGTTGGAGGTTAAGCTTTTTCTGAAAGGAGTACTCCATATTAGACCCCCACAGAAGCCTATACCCCCACCTTGGGACTTGAATTTTGTACTAGAAAAACTTACCTTGCCACTTTTTGAACCAGCACACTCAGTATTCCTGAACCTGTGTACCCTAAAAACAGTTCTGCTACCTGCCCTTTCATCCACCAAGAGAGATACAAGCCCTTATGGCTATCCCTCCTTACCTTATCTTCTACAAGGACAGATCTGCTTTTAGGAGTAACCCCTCCTTCATGCTTAACATGGTTAATGAGCTCTCATTAAACCAGACCATTAACCTATCTGTTTTTTTACCCTCAGAAAGGACACTTCATACTTTAAATGTCCACAGACAACTGAGGTACTACGTCGACAAAACCAAACCTATTAGAAAGTTTGACCAGCTGTTCATTTCTTTCCACCCAAGGGCTTTAGGGAAGGCAGTCTCTAAACAGAGCATTTCTTTGTGGATCTCTAAGACCATTGGCATATGCTATTCCAGTCATGAAAAACCTTACCCGGACATGTCAAATTCCATTCCACCAGGGCAGCTGCTTCCTCAGCTGCCTTTTTCAAAGGGGTGGACTACACCTCGATTTTAGAAGCTGCTACTTGGGCTTCAATCCACACCTTTACTAAATATTACAAACTGGACCTAGCCTCCAGAGCTAGAGCTGGGTTTGCCAGATATATTCTACAAGGTCTCATTGACCAGGAACCTCATTCCTCCACCCAGGCTCATACCTAAAAACTTTGGTACTCTCCCTGCTGTAATGAGTACTACAACATGAGAATAAAAGGACATAGAATAGTTGTGTAAGAACTTACCATAACGTAAGATGTCCTTCTCTTCCATGTTGCATTATTCAGTCCTTCCCTCCTACCCCCCTGTTAGTTACCCTCTAATCTCCTATTACTTACCTGTGGGGACATAGTCATCCTCTTAAACTCTCCGCTACACACACAGGCTATCAGGTACACTATGGTCTAGTCTACATGTGAGCCTTAAGGGTCTTCCCTTTATGACTCTCTTTAAACCTTCAGGGAGGTACTACTGTATGCAGCAGTCCATTCTGAAGAGAGTACTTGCAGACGTCATCTTTATAGCCTACGTCGGTTTATGGCTCTGACATAAGATGTCACGCGTACCCTCCTGCACCAAAGACTTCGGTATACTGGCCGGATGTCGGCGCTGCAGGCAGTAACCTCCCTACTGTAATGAAAATACTGCAACATGGGAGAGAAGGACATCTAAGGTTATGGTAAGTTCTTACACAACTATTCTTCACACTCAGTATGGCAAGGTGAAATATCCAGACAAGGTAAAGGCACATTCTACCAGTGCCTTTTCCTCTTCAGTGGTGCATTGGAAAGGAGTGGACTCTGTATTCTGGAGGCAGCAACTTTGTCCTCTGTCCATACCTTTATGCACATTACAAGCTAAGATGCTTTTTCCAGATCTAGAGCTGGCTTCAGTAGGACTGTTCTCCAGGGGATGTTGGACCCTTATCATTCTTCCTCCCAGGTAGGGTAAGCTTTGGAAATCTACCCATATGCTATTAAGGTAGTGTGTTTCTTTAACATAATGCAGTTACAAGTCCTGCTTACATATAACAGTAAATATTCATAGAACACAATGTCTTACTGGCAGTATCCAACCACCATTCCCTTTTTTGGATGCACATAGTTGTGTGGTGTTGGAATTGCCGTTGAGTTATACTTAGCAGTCCTTATTTTGTGTGTGTGTGTGTGTGTGTGTGTGTGTGTGTGTGTGTGTGTGTGTGTGTGTGTGTGTGTGTGTGTGCGTGTTTGTTTTTGGAACAGTACATGTTCGCATTTCATCTTCCTGCTGAATCCTAGAAAACTGAAAGGTTCCTGTCTGTGGATCTGAAAGGCAGTCACTGTACTGCCAGATGATTGATCCATCACATCCACAAACAGGTAGTGGGATAGCTCTGAGCTTTGAAAGACTGCCAGATTGAGGATAGCTGGAAGCTACTACTCATATGCCGTCAAGGAATTGTGTTCTACAAACATCTACTGTTAGAGGTACATAGGACTTGTGCAGCTGTACTGTCCTACAGTCTCCACCCAGAAGCTATACTGATTTGACATTGGGTAATACAAAACATTTATCTTATGGCTGTGCATCTAGCAGGGAACAAGACTCATTGGCAAATGCTCTAAGCAGATATCTTTCTTTGTATAATAAACAGCAACTGTGTGCTTATTTTTTTCTCTCAAAAAAAATTCTGGAGTTTGCAACAGCCTCCACAAAAACTTGTCCTTCCATCCTACTTCCCTTGGCACAGTGTTTAACCTGTTACTTAACAAACACCCCTATAGTCAGAGTTGGGACCATAGCTTCTCATGTCCCTTACCTACCTTGTGGATTTCCTTACCCTGATAAGTCAGAGAACTGAGTTCAACCAATATATTCTAAGCCTATTTAACAGCTTGCCTCATATCCACAGACAAGTGTGCCAGTTTACCCATTTGACACAGTGTCTTGTGCTAAATATTTTATACCCTTCATGGGACTGTCTAAGGTGTTATATGATGACTTAATTTTAATTTATCTGTATAACTGCCTGTTAAGTCTTAGTGATGTTGAACATTCTTACATTTTTTTTGTGTTTGTACTTGTTCTTTGTGGGGAACCTAAACCACTCCCCCTTCTCAAGTCCCCTTAAAAGTAAGTTGTAGTCTTAGTGGGTCTTTCTAGTTAGCACATTTAAAATAAAGTAAATTGCTGTTTTGAAAATGGTGAAGATGGCACACTTTGCAACACATCAGAATGAGACATTTTGTTCACCATTTCCGTACTAAAGCTTGGAAGAGGGAGTGTTTTCTTGCTCGTGGAAAAAAATCTGATGCATCCCTTTCTTTCATTTCCTTTTTCTCAGGATGGTAGGACAGTAAGGGCAAACAACAGAAGTTAACTTTGTGCTTACATGTTGGCCTAGTTGGACATGGTTTTCATATCTGCTTCATCTAAATTCTCACCCCTCCTTAAAATGACAGCTGAAGAGCACCATATTGTCTCAGTAATAGAAAGCAGTTCCTCCATCTCAATTTACTCACTTGGTCTGCTGCTAGAGGATATGATATTAATTCCAAACAGTGACTTGCTCTCCTTGGGGGACTTGAGTATCTTGAATAAAGCTGAAAGATGAGCCAGTAGAAAGCCATACTTTAAAAAGTAGAAAGATTTGTAATGACCTTAGTTTGCTATCATTTTATCGAGGACCAGAATATCACTGGCCAGGATCCCAAGAAAGCTGCACAGATAAACTAAAATGTTGGAATTGACAAGAGACAAAAAGCACCAAATGTTGAACCTTCCTACCACTGCGGACTTAAGAATGAGTGCTACTATGGGTCATGCAGGTGGCAAGTCTAGGTGTTCGATATTGCAGATCCCAACATTTTAGTTTGTTGGTGCAGTCATCTTAGGTTTGTGGTTCATAGGTTCATAGGTTCATACTAGGCTATCTGCCCAAGGGCATTTATAAGCCTAGCCCATAGTTATGTGGCTTTCGCCACCCCTTTAGTTTGAATAAAAACTATGCCTATCATTTTGCTGTGCCTCTGTCAAGCAGTGACACTGAAGTAATCCCTGGGGTATATCTGCAATCTCCCATCCATTGGTCAAGATTCCTCTTGAACAAGGCCAGAGAGGTGCTCTGCCTCTCATGTACCGGGATTTTGTTCCACAGCATAGGGAGTCTCTGGGTGATGAATCTGTCCCTCCAGCACGTTCTATTTATAACCGTGTCAAGGTTTAAGTCTCCCGCCCTTGTGGTTCTGAAGGATCTAGATTTTTTGAGGTGAAGCATATTCATCAAATCTGGGTTTGACATGGCCTTATATGTCAGGCACAGGTCACCTCTGAGCAAGCGGTATGAGACTGAATAGAGCTGGAGTTCTTTCAGTCGGGCAGCATAAGACATATTTTTGAGACCCTTTATCCTTTTGGTGAGGAACTTTTGGGGCCTTTCAAGCTGCAGCAGGTGTCTGGTCAGATACATTCGAACGGGCACTGTACTCAATCATAGGTCTAATGAGTGATGAGTACAGGGGACGATGACCTCCCTTGATCTAGATGTGAATCCCTTCATGATCAGGTGGGCGATATAGAAGGTTTTCCTAACTACTTTAGCAACATGAGTGTCAAATGAAAGGCTACTGTCAACCTGGGTCCCCAGATCCCTGATGACTTTTTCTGTGCTCAGTGGATTGCCACCTATATGGTAGCTAGGGGTAACCTTGTTTTTCCCAAGGGTATGACTATGCATTTTTTGGCGTTTAACTTCAGGCCATGGCTCTGGCACCAGTTATCCGTTTCTGTGAGGCCCTTCTGGAGGATATCTGTGTCAGATGTGTTTTCGACTATGGCCCAGTTTGCAGTCATCTGCAAACTTTGTCAGCCATAACCCTCCTGTGTTTGCTTGTACTTCAGAAAAGTAGATGCCGAACAAGAGTGGACCCAGGACTGAGCCCTGTGGGACACCACTTGTGACAGGCTTTGAGTCTGACATGGCTCCAGCAACTCTGACCCTGTGGGTTCTGTCACTTAGCCAGTTTGCAACCCATCTTGTGATGTATGGGTTTACATTCAAGCTGATGAGTTTTTCGATGATACCTGAGTGGGGTATTGTGTCAAGGCCTTTGCCAGGTCGAGGTAGGCTGTATGGACTGCCTTTCCCTCATCAATGGCCTTGGTGACTGTCTCGAAAAAGTCAACCAAGTTTAAGAGGCAGGATCTGCCTTTGACAAAGCCAAACTGGGTTGGATCCAAAGTCTGCAAGTTCCCTATGTCTTTATTTATGAGTTCCATTATGATCCTCTCCATGGCTTTGCAGATAAGGCTTGTCAAGCTAATGGGGGTAATTTCCAGGGTCTGTGGAGGCACCGCGCTTATGAAGTGGGACCACAGTCGCCGTGCGCCACTCCTTGGGTACGTATCCTGAGGTAAGGCTAAGATTAAACAGCTGTCCTAACTGTGGGTTTAATTCCTCGTTGAGTTCGTGAAGCACACAGCCGGGGACACCATCCGGTCCCATGGATGCTGTGTTTTTTGCCTTGGTGAGGCCATTTCTCACCTGGGTGTTGGAGATGTTTGTGTGGCTACAATCCTCTGGAATAGATATCTCTCCTTTGGGGAGAGAAGTTTGCACTGAACCTGTCAGCCAGTATGTTGGCAATGTGTGTAGGTTCAGTAATTTTCACATCATTTTGAACTAATTCTGAGCATATCTGGGAGTTTCCTCCTAGGTTTCTAACATAGCTAAAGAAGGCCTTATGATTCTCTTTAGAGTCCTTGGCGACTTTTCTCTCAAAATTTGCCTTGGATGATTTTATGAGAGCTCTTAGTTTTTTACTTATAATGATCAAAGGTGTCTTACCTTTCAAGGATTTTGCTCTATCTTGTAGTAGCTTCATTGATATTCCTGTCCTGCATAAAATGATAGTAAGCCACTGGCCTTATTTGCATCTGTTCCAAAATACTTTCACTATATATAAACTCTTCAGATGTAATTTACTCCTTTCTTCAAAATTCATGTTGCTGTCTCTTCTTTCCTAACATCCCGTGTACCTGTGGAAAACTGTCAAGATTACACAGGTTCACTAGTGAGTAAACCCATATGTTATAATTTTCTGCTGTAGTGACTCTTCATCGCAGATCTATTACGATGATTTTTTTTTGTGTAATTGTATTTCATTCTTATTTAAACTCTTCATTTTTAATGCAATAACTAATGATTACAGGCAGCATCTGAAACAGTAAACTGGCAATGAAAACCGTCACTGTGTAGCATATTCGTTTGGTAAAAATTTGCTAGGCAGGTGAAGAGATATTTCTTAAGAGGCAGAAAGATTGCAAGATTCATCTTATTGATCATGGGGTTCCATATGTTCACACATTATTTTGGAGCATAAGTTGCAAGGGATTATGAAATATTTATCAAACTGCATTAGAGTACCTTTTTGCATTTCTGCTTTAGGGGCAATGGGCAGTGTGTTCTTTGTGTGAACTTGTGGAAATATTTATTTCCCCACCATGATTTATACCCATGCAGAAGTTTAATACCTTGTCAGTGAGTACTGAAAGAAAAATGTAATTTATACAAACAAACGTACTGATCTTTTTGCCAGGATTATTGAGAGATCTTTCAAAGAACTGAAAAGGTTGTAGTGTTGTGAAAAGTACGTCATGGATGCCGTTCAGTATTAGCATAACAGTTAATTAAGTCACAAGTGTAGAAGCTTGGTTTTGAACATCATCTGTTGTCAGTTTTACATGCAGTTTGATCCTGAGCAAGGTGTCCCACTTTCCCTTGCTTGCACACACTCCCTCTAAAGGGACTTCTGATTCCCAGTGAGTTTGTGCAATTAACAGTAGATGACTGACTACCAACCACTTTGAATAATTTATACGCACTTTGGATGAGTAGGGGTGGTTTGTAAGGGAAGCATCCTGAGTCATAAAAAAAATTAAGAGAAACTATTGTTGTGTAAAGTCTTACCATAATGATGGATGTCCTTCTCTTCACTGTTGCAGTATTCTTAACATGAGGGATTCCCCATCAAGGATGGTCTGACATCTGGCCAGTGTACCAAAGCTTTTGATTACCTTAAAGTACTCTGTTTGTTGCATGTATGCTCCGTGTGTACATAGGGCTTAAAAGTGATGTCCAGACATGCCATCCTCAGAACTGAGACCCCTTTTGTTTAACATCTTCACCAATGATCTTTACACCTCATGCAAAAAATCCTCCCTTATTCATTATGCCAATGACTCTACACTTATATCCATCTCAAATAACATTCGTGAACTACACTCCCTGACCCAACAAGCCCTACTATCCACTGAACAATGGCTCTCACAACCTACTGATTCTAAATCCCAAAAAGACCAAACTCCTACATTTCCTTCCCCGTTCTCTTTCTCATCACAAAACCTCCTTTTTTATTAAATCTTCTAACAATACAACTATCCAACCTGACACCCACACAAAACTCCTAGGGGTCATTATCGATGATGAACTAAAGTTCAACCTACACATACTCCAGTGTATAAAAAAAAAAACAAAACAAAAAAAACCCAGGAACTAGGTCTGCTATATCAGAACAAAAAATTCCTAACCCTTGAATCTAGACTTACCCTGGGCCAGGCACTCCTCCTCCCCTCCCTCTTATACGCCGCCCCAGGTCTTACCAATATCCAGGCCTCCACTCTAAACAAACTTCAACAGACTTACCATAAAATAGACAGATTCATTACTGACTCCCCATACAACTCACACCACTGCATTTCTTTAAACTCTCTTCAATGGCTTGAACTTCCCCAATTTCTGCAATCTTATCAGTTTCATATGCTACACTCTATTCTTTATAAAACCTCCTTCTGTCCATCTCTATCTTCCTTAGTCTCCATCTACTTCCCATCTCGGACCCTCCGTACGTCTAACCAATAATTACTTGGTCTACCACCCAAAAAGGTCAGTAGTCTAACTACTCTACAAACACTCCCTTGCCCATGCTTGGAACAAACTTCCCCTTGACTTGTGTTCAATCTCCCACACCTCACACTTTAAAAATGAACTAAAAGCTTATTTTCTCAATTCCAGGACATTCCCTTGTCATGACCCCGCCTAGTCTTCCTTCCCTTTATTTACCCTCTATAGGACCACTAGTACCTCATTGCACCTCTCTCTCAAATGTGTCTACTATGCATTTGCATAATTTTATACAAACAAAACATTTTTGTTGTTGACTTATTGAACTATATCAATGCAAAATTATGTTACTAAGCTTTTTTTAATGCAACTTTATGCATGTAACCCAACATATGTGAATCCTTTTGCTATAACTGCTATTATATCAATATTGTTTAAAATTATACTTATTTAAAAATGTATTACTGGAGCTTTTCTCCTCTGGTCTCCACTGAAAATGGGTCACAAGCCCAGTTGGACAAACCCGGTTAACAAATGTCAATAAATAAATAAATAACTGAATGCCCCGGTAGGAATGCTAGTCCAAGGAAGAGGAGGTGAACGGTATATCCAGAACAGAAAATGAACCAGGGGGTAAGAGGGAGGGATTGAATACCGGAACAGTGAAAAGGACATCTGTCATTATGGTAAGATTTTACACAACTATACTGTGTCCTCCTATTCTACTGTGGCATGAGGGAGAGTGCCAAAGTTCAGGAAGAAACTTGTGGGAGGGAAGGACCAGTAGAGCTCCCTATAAAGCGTTGAAGAATGGCCCTAGCAAAACCAGCTCTAACTCTGGATATTCCATCCAACTTGTAGTGTTTAGTAAAAGTATTTACAGAAGTCCTGGTAGCTGCTGCAAGAATGGAGTTAGTGTCCAAATCCTTGAAAAAAAGCTACAGAAGAAGCCACAGCCCTAGTAGAAATGATCCTTGACAGAAAAAGGAAGGGTCTTACCATGAAAAACATAAACTGTAATAGCTTTAGAAATCCAAGCAGAAATTGGCTGCTTGGAAACGGCCAATCCCAAAGACCTGGGATGAAAAGAAATGAAAAGCTGGTCATCTTTCCTGATAGCCTTAGTCTTATCCAAATAAAATCTGAGTTGTCTATGCACATCCAAGGCGTGTTGTACCTTGTCGCTAGCAGATTGTGGAGAAAGGAAAAAAGTGGGCAAATGAATAGATTAAGTAACAATTCATTCACCACCTTGGACATAAGAGGAGGATTAGTACGCAAGGACATCTGTCCTTATGAAAAACCAAAAAAGGAGGACAAGCCATAAGGGTTTGAAGCTCAGAGATCCATTTGGCTGAAGTAAAGGCTATGACAAAATAGCAATCTTCCAAGAATAGTGTTCCAAGGCATCTGAAGCTCCAGGCTCAAATGGAGCCAGAGTCAGTTTCTCCAAAACAACATTAAGATCCCAGGGAGGAGAAATATGCTTTTTTGGAGGTCTAATGTGAAGGACATCTTTTAGAAATAGTTTTGACTCAAGCCTAGAAAGTTAAAAGAGGAGAAAAGTGCAGATAAGCAGAGGTAGCAGATAAATGGGACTTAACTGAAGAATAAGCCAACCCAGCATTGAGCAATTCTCACAAATAAGGAAGAACCACAGGAACATTCACCAAGAGTAGTTCCAGGTTACGTGAAAGACACTAGACAGAAAACCTCTTCCATTTGGATAAGTAGGATTTCCTAATATTGAGTTTCCTGGCCTTCTGCAGAACCCTAAGCACTTCTTCAGCGAAATGGTGTCTATAAGGAATCAAATTCCTATCACCCACAGAGTCAGATGAAGAGTGGACAGGTGGGGATGGATTGGAGATCCTTTGTCTTGTGTCAGTAAGTCCACTCTGTGAAGTAACTTGTGATGACTGCTCCTGGCTAAATGCAGAAGAGGGAGCCAGTGCTGTCTTGGCCAAAAGGGAGTCACCAGCAAGATTTTGAGTTTGTCCTCTTGAATCCTGAACAGAACATTTGGAATGAAAAGAAGGGGATGCATATAGAAACATCCCCTTCCAAGAAAATGGGAGGGTATCCACCTTCCAAAACAGAGGACCTGTGACTCTGGCAGATAATTGAGGACATTGTTCAGAGGGGAGGGCATAGATCTGTTTGAGGAGTACCCCACTTGTGGACATTGCCCAGAAACACATTCCTGTGAAGCATCCATTCATAGGATTTGAGTCAAGGACCTGCTCAGAGTGTCTGCCACAAAGTTTTGACCTGAGGGAATATAAACTGCCTGAAGAGTCACATGATACTGTTAATTAAGCTCCCAGACCATGAGAGATAGCCTGCAAAGAATGCAAGATTTTGATCTCCCCTGATTGTTTACATACCACAGGACTGTGTTATTGTCTGTAAATACTTTGAGAGATCCTGGTAAGAGAAGAAGATGGAAAGCTTGAAGGTCCAGCAGAAGCTTTCTCATCTCTTTGGTGTTGATGTGCTCCTTTTACTGAAGAGGAGACCAGACCCCCTGTACTTTCCTAGTGTCCGAGGCTACTTCCCAACTTATGTCTGAAGTGTCTGTGAACAGTTCTTGAGATGGCAGAGGGGGATGGAAAGGAAGGCCTGGGTTGAAAGACAACTGCTAAATCCATCAGAGAAGTTCCTTCTTAGACAGGGAAGAAGAGGAACTGTAAATTTAGGGGACATGCATTGTTGTTGCAAGCCTGATTTCTGGGACCACTGAAATTCTCTCGTGGAGTTTGAATAAGGGTAGCATAGGGATGGTGGATGAGTCTCAAAAACTTTCTGGCTGTGACAGATTTTGAAGGAAGGAAATAAGAGTCAAGACCTTTGGCAGAGGCAAGGGTGCCAACATAGGCACTGTATGAATCCTGCACCCCAGAAAAACATGATCTTGAGAAGGTATTAAAAAAGACTTTTTGAAATTTATTCTGAACCCCAGACTTTGCAAAAGAGTAATGGCAAAGTGAAGACTTTGCAGTAAAGTGTCTGGAGAGGATGCTTGAAACAGGAGATTTTCCAAGTAAGGGAATACTTGAATACCTTGAAGCCTGCAAGATGTAATCACAGGAGTTAGGCATTTGATGAATATCCCTGGGGCAGTAGAGAGGCCAAAGGGCAAAGCAGAGAACTGAAAATGCTAGGAAGCAACAGAGAAACATAAACATTTTGTGAAAAAAGGGTGAATAGGTATGTGAAAATAGGTCTCCTTGATATCCAGAGAAGCCATGAAAGCCTAACTAAAGAAGGAGTAAAGGGAACAAGGTTTGAAGAGGTACACAAAAGGAAGGAACCTTCAGAAAGGTATTTAGGTGTAAAAGATCCAGAATAGGTTTCCAAGTACCCTCCTTTCTGGGCACCAGAAACATTCTGGAATAAAACCCTTTTCCCCTTTGGACCTGTGGAACCTCTTGAATAGTTCCCTGATGTAACAGTTCTCAAAGCACCTCTGGAAATGAATGTAACTGTTCCTTAGGTGGCTGAGGAATGCCTGTGGAGGGAGGAAGGGATTTCCAAACCATGAAATACCCTTGTTGAATTATGGAAAGAACCCATGAGTCTTGGGTTATGATTGACCAAATTGGAAGAGAGAGAGAAAGCCAAAGCGAGAGAGGAATGAGGCTGGAAGGCGTGTGATAGTCATATACTACCTGACTTGCCAAGAATGGGCTGCTTCTGAAGTCTGAGTGGTTTTAGCTGGAGGAACCCTCCTTCCACATTTTTTTTTTTACTTTTAGGAATAGGACAGGCCTGTCTTAGAACAAAAGCTGGCTTGGAAGGATAGTTCCTTTGGAACTTAGGCACAGATGGAACAAAAAGATGCTTCAAGTCCTGTAACTCTTTGCCTTTCTTCTGCAAGGACTTATACAAGTAAGCAGCAGCAGTACAAAACAAGCCATTGTTATCCAGAGGAGCATCCATCAACTTAGCTTTTATGTCATCTGGCAGAGGTTGAAGCTTTAGACAGGAATACCTCCTCAATACAGATCCTGAAGCAGCAGTTCTAGATGAAGCTTTTGCTTTATCATAGCTGCACTTAATAGAATGGCGAGCTACCTGAGAGGAATCCTCTAACAAAGACAAGTTTGAAGTTTTGCCTTCAGAATCTGGAAGGTCAGAGAGAACTTGAGTAGCATGGGAAAGGACAGTCAAAACATATCATCGTATGAGTTTGGAAATTAATAGCATGAAAGACAAGAGCAGCAGAAGTATAAACTTTCTTTCCTAGCCTTTCCATAATCCTGCTTTCCTTATCAGAAGGAAGACGTTTAGCGGAGGGTAGTAACCTGGAAGGTTTATCTGAAGCAACAGAAACTGCTGAAGGGTCAGTAGATGAGCACATGTAAAAAGAAATTTGCAATGATGAGGCACTTTATAAAAATGATCAGGCTACTTAGGAGCAGGGGGCTGTGAATCTGGAGCCTGAGATGCTGAAGAGAAAGCATCCATTAAAGTGGGCAAAACTGAAGGAACAGCAGATGGTTAGAGAGACTTCATTTGCAGGAGCTCATAATAGCAATTCCACTTGAAGAACTCCCTCATCATAGCAAAGTAATCGCCTCACTAGGAGATTCTGGACTGGTAGGTTCCCCTTCAGGAGAAGCATATGCCAGAGGGAATGGAATCTGGGAATAAGCCAAGGATTCCTCATCTGAAGAAACCTCTTCATCAGAAGAATCCTGGTCCCTAAGTATCTTGTGAGGGTAAGATGTCCAATGAGGAGAAGGAAAGAGGCGCACGAAGGAGGCTTCAGAGCCATAAGAGCTTTAAATAAGCCCTGGGTAAAATTTTGCCATTCCCTTTGAGCGTCCCTGGGAGAAGAAATGTACTTTGTTTTTTGCTTCTTTTTTAACTGGACATCTGCTTTATGAAATGTGTAGGGGCCTGACGACAGCCTACACTCAATAACTGTCATTGGAACTTCCTCCCTCACCAGAATTTGAGGACCCCCCCCCCAGGCCCTTCTGTGATAATCAGTCTTGGTTCCCCATCACTATCCAAAATAGACATCTGCAATGCCTCATTAGGACGTGTTGTTCATAGGCTGGTACTAGGCTATCGGCCCTAGGGCCTATACAAGCCTAGCCATAACAATTCCCTGGATATTTCTTCCCACAATACTGACTTCCCTGGACTGCTGTCTAGCAGGGTGACTGACATGATCCCCAGGGTGAATTTCCTATCTCCCATCCAATCATCAGGGTTCCTTTTGAAGACGACCAAGGAGGCGCTCTGCTTGATGTGTATTGGCAATCTATTCCAGAGTGTGGGGAGTCTTTGGGTCAGGAACCTATCCCTCCAGCATGTTTTGTTCATTGTGATGACAAGGTGTAGATCCCTGGAACGTGTGGCTCTGAGGGATTGGGATTTCTTTATGTGGAGCTTGTCCAACAACTCAGCGTTTGACATGGCCTTGTATGTTAAGCAGAGATCGCCTCTGAATAGACGATATGCCACAGAGTATAGCTGGAGTTTTTTTTTTTAGACGGTCAGCATATGGCATCTGCTTTAGGCCTGTAATTCTTTCAGTGAGGTATTTCTGCGGCCTTTCCAGCTATTGCAGATGTCTTGTGAGGTACATACCAAATGAGGCGTTATACTCTGTAATGGGTCTAAAGAGGGATGAGTACAGTGGGACAATCACCTCTTTTTTTCTGGATGAAAAGCCCTTAGTGATGAGGTGTGCCATATAGAAGGATTTCCTGACTGTTGTGGCGATGTGGTTATCGAAGGTGAGACCATTGTCCACCTGTGTCCCTAAGTCTCTCATCACACTTTCAATGTTTAGTGGACTGCCACCTGTGTGGTAATTCATGGGTACATGTTTTTTTCCAAAGGGGATAACTGTACATTTCTTGGCATTAAGCTTGAGCTCATGGCTCTGGCACCAGGCATCTGTTTCTGTAAGGCCCTTTTGTAGAACATCCACATCATTTGGGGATTTAATAATGGCTCCCAGTTTGCAGTCATCTACAAACTTTGTTAGCCAGAGTCGCTTAGTGTTGGCCTGTACTTCAGAGAAGTAGATGTCAAACAAGAGTGGTCCCAGGACTGAACCCTGAGGTACTCCACTTATCTGGAGCTGGATTTGGAGTCAGCTACTTTTACAGTCTGGGTTCTGTCAGTAAGCAAGTTGGCAACCCATAGAGTGATGTAGGGATTTATGCCCAGCTTAGTAAGTTTATCTATGATTCCAGAGTTGGGGGATGGTGTTGGAGGCCTTGGCGAGGTCCAGATAGGCTGTGTGGACCGCCTTGCCCTCATCCACAGCTCTGGAGACTGATTCAAAGAAGTCAATCAGGTTCAGGAGACAAGATCGGCCCTTCACAATCCTAGACTGGGTGGGGTCCAGTGTTTGAAGGTTGCCAATGTCTTTGTTTATAAGTTCCATGCCCTTGCAGATCAGGCTCGTCAGACTGATGGGACGGTAGTTCCTGGGATCCAAGGTGGATCCCCCCTTGTGGAGTGGGATAACTGTAGCTGTGCGCCACTCAGTGAGCATGAAGCCTGAGGTGAGGCTATGATTAAACATGACACTTAGGTGAGGTTCCAGTTCATTTTGTAGTTCATGTAGTACACAGTCTGGGATGTCATCTGGTCCCATGGATGCTGTATTCTTAGCTTTGGAGAGTGCGGTTTCTACCTGTGTGGCCATAATTACCGGAATTTGGCAATCTTTTGGTATTGAGATGTGCCCTTTAGGGGTGAGAGAGGGGTAAAGTTGGCACTAAATCGATCTGCCAGGATATTGAAAATATCCTTGGGATCAGTATATTTAATGCCATTCTTTTGTAGCTCAGAGCAGATCTGAGCATTGCCATTTAGATTCTTAACATAACTATAGAATGCCTTGTGGTTGTCTTTGGAATCTTTGGCAATTTTATTTTCGTAACTAGCTTTTGAGGAATTTAAGAGAGATCTCCGCTTCTTACTGAGGCTGGTGAGGGAGTTTTTTGCATCTTGGGATTTTCCTCTTTTCTCCAACAGTGTCTTCCTTCTGTTGTATAAGGGACCACCAGATTGGCTTTCTTTTTTTGGAGGAGAGCTTTGGGTCAGGAACCTATCCCTCCAGCATGTTTTGTTCATTGTGATGACAAGGTGTAGATCCCTGGAGCGTGTGGCTCTGAGGGATTGGGATTTCTTTAAGTGGAGCTTGTCCACAAGTGGATGTGCTCGTAAAGTGCCTTAGTGTAGGATTCAGCAGTCGAACTTTCAGATCCCATCTGCTTGGGTATCATGAAGTTTGTCACTTCTGACTTCAGTAGCATGACGTTGGCTTTGGAGAAGTTTTTTAAAGAGGTTTCCTTACTGGGATGGGGGAGGGATGTGGATGTCAAGGGTGATTTGCTTATGGTCAGACCTGACCAATGAGGGGGTTACTACTGGTGTGGAGCATCTATCTCCCATGTTGGTAATGACCAGGTCTAGGATATTGGAGCCCCTGGGGGATAATGGATTAGTTGATCTAGGGCGTTGGAGTTTGTGAATTCCAAGAACCATTGGGAAAAGGTGTTGGTACCCGAGTAGTTTTCCGAATTAATGGCAAGGTAGTTGAAATCACCCAGTATTAGGGTGTTTGGTTGGATCCATGGTGGCCTTGAACGGTCCCAGCTAAGGATTCCAGCACTAGAACTGGGCCAGCCTCTGGGCTTTCATCAGCCTTGAGTGAGACGTCTGATGTGTAGGAGGCACTGTGAAAGAGTCTGACCTAGGTTTTTTGGCCTTTTTTTTAATGAAGACTCCATATTAGGCCAAGAAGTTCCCTCCATAGTGTCTTTCCCTAAAAGTTTTGGAAAGACGACTTCACAAAGTGTTAGGCACAAAGGCCTGACAAATACTGCAAGTTTTATGGTCGCGAGCAGGCTCTAAGCAAAACAAGCACTGCTCATGACTGTCCTTATTTGGACTCTGTCTCCCACACTGGCATTTGCCTTTTCTGGATGATATGTAAAACCCCACAACAAAAAGCAGCAGAAATAAGGAAGAGAAAATCCCAAAGGGGTGCTTATCTGGACAGCTTGATACACCAGCAAGTAACTCGGGTGAGCAGACCAATCGAAGATGGTGTTTGGACTGGTGACAGAGAAGTTCTGAAGTTGGTATGTCTGGACATCGCTTTTATCCCGTACATACATGAGGAGCATACGTGTGACATGTGGCATACCTTATGATAATTAAAAGTTTTGGTATACTGGCTGGATGTCTGGCCACCCTTAACGGGAAATCCCTCATGTTAAGAATACTGCAACAGTAGAATAGAAGGACATCTTTGTGTCGTGCATGATTAATGTGTGAATGCAGCGGATGAGAATTAAGAATTATTTCAATGTGTGTTGGCCTTATATTTTAAGCAGAATATGGTGTTTTTCAGTATGCGTAAATGTCTGCTGTAAATTTATTTTATTTTTGTATGTTGCCTTTCCTTCTGATTTAAGCAACAGTGGATGAACATTGTTCTTGTGTTGTGCCTCAGACAGAAAGCAGGTATATGAGTTAATGTATGTAGTTGTCTGTAATTTTAATGGTTGTCTGACTTTATCCTAGATGAGATTGTGGCTTTAAAGAGGTTAAAAATGGAAAAAGAAAAAGAGGGATTTCCAATAACATCGCTAAGAGAAATTAACACCATCCTGAAAGCACAGCATCCAAATATTGTCACTGTCAGAGTAAGTACATTTAGAAGTATCCTTAGAAAGAATTTCAGGTTATGTGTTAGAAACATACTTGGAGATAGAAAGTTTGAAATTCTTCCCATTACAGTGTGCTACTTTTCTTAAGATGCATAAATGTTCATATTAGATCACCATTGAAGTACTGCTAATATGTAAGGATAGTGTACAAAAGCTTAGGCACCTTCCTCTTGTGATATATGTCTGACTTCCTACCTGTGCACAAGACTACATGCTGGTACTTGAGGGATGAAGGTGTCCGAAAATCCTCAGAATTTTCTGGAAACCAGTCCATGAAGGAAGACTACATCTAAGTTGCAGTCAGTCAGCTGTACATCTCTTGTGGCCAGCTAAGTATTCCATTAGAGACCCTTCCTCTTTTTCTTATGACAAATTATATTATTTCATGTCATCTAAGAAAGGAAACTGACTGTGGTCAGCAGATCTCAAGTAAGGATAAACATTCAAACTTATTTTGTCTACGACCCGAACATAAATGTATAGTTTGTCAATCTTTTGAACTTAAAACTATACAAAAGCCATTTGTCTTCTCTTAAACTGTATATAGAAAAATATCTACAAGCTTTGGTGTGTGCTAGAGAGGTCTGTGAATCATGTGCTTTGGCATCCTTCAACAGCCTAAAAAAAGTCTAAAAGACTGAATGAAGACAAACCTATTCACTGCCTTCAGTAGGTTGCAGTTGGACATCTCCATTGAGGTACTTGATCAGCCTCTGGCTGCCAACTACAGTGCCTAATCTCACTGTAACAAACCCATCAGGAGACTGACAAGGTGTAGGTTGCGAACAAATCCATCTCGACTGACCAGACCACTGATCAGGCCACAAGGGAGAATCATGTCTGATTTTCTCAGAGGAACTGGGAAGGATTCTTCTTGTCCAAGATGATGTAACAGGAACCCTTATCAAGGTACATCAGGTTTTGGCTTCTCCACATACTGCATCTTTGACACTCCTAAGAAACGAAAGCCAAAAAAAAAAAAAAAAAAAAACACACACACAAATGTGCCTCCCCTCCTCTTTCTTTAGGGATCCCCAGCAGGAGTGGTTTAACTTCTGCCAGGAACTTTTTACATTCCTTTTGTACTTAAAGCCTCCCCAGTTTTATTCCCCCATAATTTCTACTTCCAAGAAAAAAGTTGTCTTCTGAGCTGTTTTTAGAAACTGAATCTGAATCTTTGAATTGCTCTTCCCAAATTCGTTCATTCATAGGCTGAGTCAGAAGTTGATGATACCTTGTGTTCAGACTCTCTTCAGGAGGACTTTTCCTTTAGTGGTACCATCTACAAAATAATGCAGCACATTAACTTGCAGGGCAAACGAGTCTCAGAAGCATTACAGGTGTTATGACTTATTGCACATAGACATTCCAAAATTCTCTGCTATGTGCCCTGCTTTGGAAGCATTAGAAGACATCTCTCTTCATCTACGTCTGTACCACCAGAATCCCAACGTTTTGCACCTGAGACACCAGACAGGTTCTGTAAAGAACCTGGCTCTCACAGATGTGTACAAAAAATGTACAAAGGTGTTTCGTCTGACCCAGCAGTTATTTCTGTTGAGTCAGATAAAGCTTCCATACTTTTGTCCTCTCCCAATGCTTTACCAAACAGCAAGGATACCAGGGCAATGGTAGGTAAAGAAAGAAGCTCAACACTTTCTACCATTAATTACTGCACTTGCATGACAAAATACATGCTTTCTGTTTTTGACAACATGGCAAAATTAATTTCAAGCATCCCTAATTCTGATACTAAGGCTGCTTTACAGATTATAATCAGTTCTGCCACAGAGGTAAAGGGATTCCATAAAGTGTGGACATGATACTGCCGACGCCTCCTCTAGAGCAGTTGCCATAGGTTCAGGCCTAAGAAGATATTCCTGGCTTTGTCTTCAGTCTTTGAGTGATGATATTAAGACCCAACGTCAAGATTTTTCTTTAGACAATTATAACTTGTTTGGGCACTGTACTGTTGAAGTATTTACAAAACTAGAGGAAAGATAATGCAAGTTTTTTCAACAGTTTTTTCTTTCCTCCATTCTTCAGTTTGAGGGGAACTTACTCCTCCAAGTCTACCCCTTTTTCAAAAAAAATAAATAAATAAATTTCTCAGCTGAAAAACTGTCAAGAAAAGCCAAAGTCTGATTTCAAGGGATCCTTCTCTGACAAAAGTTCCATTTTCTGACTATTCCCTTCTTCCATCCTCCCTTCTGTTATCCCTGCCCAACCTTTCCTGGAGACGATCTCATTGCCTTCTGTTTTGGAGAAGAACAAACTATACAACAGAAGGAAGAAACTGTTGCAGAAAAGAGGAAAATCCCAGGATGCAAAAAACTCTCTTACCAGCCTCAGTAAGAAGCTGAGATCCCTCATAAAATCCTGCAAAGCTAGTTACAAAGATAAAATTGCCAAAGATTCCAAAGACAACCACAAGGCATTCTATAACTATGTCAAGAATCTAAATGGCAATGCTCAGATCTGCTGTGAGCTACAACAGAATGACATTAAATACACTGATCCCAAGGACCTTGCCGATATCCTTGCAGATCGATTCAGTGCCAACTTCACCCCCTCTCACTCCCTAAAGGGCCCATCTCAGTACCAAAAGATTGCCAAATTCAGGTAATCACGGCCACACAGGTAAAAACTGCACTCTCCAAAGCTAAGAATACAGCATCCATGGGACCAGACTACATCCTGAGCTGTGTACTACATGAACTTCAAAATGAACTGGCACCTCACCTAAATGCCATGTTTAATCATGGCCTCACCTCAGGCTTCGTGCCCACTGAGTGGCACATAGCTACAAGAGGGGATCCAGCTTTGATTCTGGGAACTACCGTCCCATCAGTCTGACGAGCCTGATCTGCAAGGCCATGGAACGTATTATCATGGAACTTATAAACAAAGACATTGGTAACCTTCAAACACTGGACCCCACCCAGTTTGGGTTTGTGAAGGGTCGATCTTGTCTTCTGAACTTGATTGACTTCTTTGAATCAGTCTCCAGAGCCTTGGACAAGGGTAAGGCGGTCCACCCAGCCTATCTGGACCTTGCCAAGGCCTTCAACACCATCTCCCACTCTGGAATCCTAGATAAACTTACTAAGCTGGGCATAAATCCGTGTGTCACTCGATGGGTTGCCAACTGGCTTACTGACAGAACCCACACTGTAAAAGTAGCCGACTCCAAATCCAGCTCCAGACAAGTGGAGTACCTCAGGGTTCAGTCCTGGGACCACTGTTATTTCGCATGTACTTTTCTGAAGTACAGCCCAACACTAAGGGACTCTGGCTAACAAAGTTTGCAGATGACTGCAAACTGGGAGCCATTATAGAATCCCCAAATTATATGGGCATTCTACAAAAGGGCCTTACAGAAACATTCCTTTTGTACTTATACAGATGCTTGGTGCCAGAGCCATGGGCTCAAGCTCAATGCCAAGAAGTGCATAGTTATCCCCTTTGGGAAAAAACATGCACCCATAAATTACCACGTAGGTGGTAAACACCGAAAGTGTGATAAGAGACTTAGGAACACAGGTGGACATTGGTCTCACCTTCGATAACCACATTGGCACAACAGTCAGGAAATCCTTCTATGTGGCACACCTCATCACTAAGGGCTTTTCATCCAGAAAAAAGGAGGCCATTGTCCCACTCTACTCATCCCTCATTAGACCCATTATAGAGTATAATGCTCCATTTGGTATGTATCTCACAAGACATCCACAACAACTGGAAAGGCCACAGAAACACCTCACTAAAAGAATCACAGACCTAAGGCAGATGCCCTATGCTGACCAACTAAAAAAACTCCAGCTGTACTGTCGCATATCATGTGCTCAGAGGTGATCTCTGCTTAACACACAAGGCCATGTCAAACCCAGAGCTGTTGGACATGCTACATTTAAAAGAAATTACACTCCATCAAAGCCACATGCTCCAGGGACCTAAACCTTGTCATCACAATGAACAAAACATGCTGGAGGGATAGGTTCCTGATCCAGAGACTCCCCATACTCTGGAATAGACTGCCCATACATGTCAAGCAGAGCACCTCCTTGGCCCTCTTCAAAAGGAACCTTGACGACTGGATGGGAGATAGGAAATTTACCCCGGGGATCGGAGTCCAGGGAAGTAAATATTGTGGGAAGAAATAGCCAGGGAATTGTTATGGCTAGGCTTGTACAGGCCTTAGGGCCGATAGCCTAGTACCAACCTATGAACCTATGACTTGGGTTTTGGGTGTCATACTGAATGGATGCAGACTACAGGGGAAGTTCCATCCAGTACTTTCAGGAACTTTTCTATCCAAGTCCACAACCAACTTTTTCCTTCAGGAGATAATAGAACCTGTTGCTCTCCATGAAATAGGGAAAATGTTTTATTCCAGGTTTTTCCTTTTTCCAAGAAAAGAAGAAACTTAGTGAAAAATTCTGGACATATCTATTCTGAACTCATTTCTAAAGGTCCCAAATTTCAAGGTGCACCATCTCCAAAATCTGTTTCCTCTGATCTTACCCCAAGCTTTTTGGGTACTCTGGACCTAAAGGATGTATGTCTTCATATCCCTGTTCATCCAAATCGCAGAAAATTCTTAAGATTCTTGGCTTTATGGTATCACTTTCAATTTACTCCTCTGACGGCACCAAGAATTTTCAGGAAGTACTTAGCTCCTGCCATAGCAGATAAGAATTGAGTTATTTTTGTGTTTTGATAGCTCAACCAGGTCTGCCTTTTCCTTCTTAAGTAATCATTCTTGTTAATGTAGGAGGCACCCCTGTAAAAGGATGGGCGTGGATGCTTCTTTACATTTTGAAACAAACCAAATATAGCTCCATGAACTGAAAGTATAGCCTCCCAATTTAATACCTTCTTTACAAACTCAGTGTACTCCTTAATCAACCCTCATCAAAATACAGCTCCATCTATCCCAGCCACTAATAATCCCAACAGTAGCAGTCTGTCCTTTAAACTGGTTCCAACCCACACCATCAAAAAACTACTCAGAAAACTCAGGCCCAGTACCCTAGCAGCAGACAACCTACCATCTGAATTTCTAAAGATAGCAGCAGATACCATTGCCTTCCCAGTCTTAATCCTAATTAATCGATCTATCCTCGAAAACTACATTCTATTATACTGGAAAATATCATACATTATTCCCTTACACAAAGGGGGCAATAACACTGAACTATTCAATTATTGACCCATTGCCATTCTGTCACCCCTCTCCAAAATATTAGAAAAATGCATTCGTACCCAGCTCTTAAACTACTTACTTGCCAACAACCTCCTATCTCACACCCAACACAGATTTCGCCCACACTGCAGTACCACAACCGCACTCCTTAGCATCACTGTCACTGTACACCAATATAGAAACTAAGGTAAAAATCTCTCATCTGTCTTTCTTGATCTTTCCAAAGCCTTTGATACAGTTTTCCACCAGAAACTGCTCATTGAGCTTGCCAACCTTAATCTCAGCCATTCCTCTCTGATATGGTTCCACAGCTACCTTACCGGCCAAAAGCAAGCTGCCATATGGCAACAGGAGCTCTCCACTCTACTTCCTGTCAACATTGGTGTTCCTCGAGGTTCAATACTCTAGGCCCCATACTCTTCTCTGTCTTCACTAACCAGATACACAAGTCCACTTCTCTTACTTCGGTCATCCAATATGCAGATGATTCTACCCTCATCTGGGTTAAGTGACATCATCAGGTTTGTATCCCTGATGGTCTCCTTCAGAGACTGACATATCTAGAGCTTCCCAATTTGGTTAGCTGCTTGGTTATGGCATTTGCAGTATAGACAGGAGAAAGCCATATAGGTATTTTCCTTGCATACACTAGGAAGACTTCTTCCAACATAGACATATCTCCAGATTCTTTAGCCCAGGACAAGGAGTCTCAGCATGAATATTCAAAGAGCTGTTCCATAACAGAGTCCCCTTGCTACAGTAGGTGTTCATAGATAAGAGTGTGCTTTTCTGTACGATGATTTGGTTTTTAATGACATTTCCGAGGAGATCATTGAGCAGGTAGACTTCTGTGACATCACTGTGGCCATATACAAGTGGAAGATGGCTGAGTACTTGAATCTCTATGAAAATACTAGCCTCTTCTGTATGTCTTTATTAAATTTAAGGTCATACTAGCTTAGGTGTTCCCTGACAGGCTTCTAGTTATGGCTTAGAATATAGATATTATAGAAGTACCAGTCTGTGTGGGTACTCCATTTTGGTCCAGTACCCTGCATCTTAATTATGGCACATATTGTGCCACACTAACCCCAGTTCCTGTATGAATTATCCTCAGACAGGGAATCCAGGCACCTAGTTCTTTCTGGTGAAAAGGTAAACCATTTTGTTTTTAACTACAAGCTCTTCCTTGGCATTTACAAGGGTCTTTTGCAGAACATTAATGAAAAAAAGTGATTGATAGTTTTTTTTCTTTTAATTTGGACACTAAAACCATATTGCTTTAGAACCATATGTTGAGAATAACTCTGTCAGTGATCTTGTTGTTCGATGTTTTAGACTTTCAGGTCATGGCAGCTGCATCTGGCAGTTGTGTTAAGGTGACACAAGCTGTTGGAATAAGTGACTTTTTGCCAGCTTGCCAATTCTGGGGAGGGAAGGAGGGAAGATTTCTTTATGGGCTACAACTTATAGGTTCATAGTTGTGTACTAAGCTAATGGCCCTGGAACCTTTACAAGCATAGCTCATAGAAGTGCCCTGGCATTGTGCCGCCTGATGTTAGTTCCCAGTGCCTCTATCAAGTAGAGCCACTAGAGTGATCCCTGGGGTGAACTTTCTATTACCCATCCTCTCATCAGGATTTCTCATGAAGAAGGACAGCGAAGTGCTCTGCTTGACATGTATGGGAAGTCTATTCCAGAGGATGGGCAGTCTCTGGGTGAGGAACTTGTCCCTTCAGCATGTTCTGTTGATTGTGGTAATGAGGTTGAGGTCTCTGGAGTGTGTGGTGCAGAGAGACTGAGATTTCTTTAAATGTAGCATTTCTAACAGACCTGGGTCAGACATGGCTTTGTAAGTCAAGCAGAGATTGCCTCTAAGTAGGCGATGTGAGACCGAGAATACCTGGAGTCTTTTGTCTGCCCATGTAGGACACGTGTTTAATGCCTAGGATCCTCTTTGTGAGGTTATACTTTGGCCTCTCCAGCTGTTGCAGGTGTCTAGTGAGGTACATGCCAAATGGGGCATTATACTCGATGATTGGTCTAATGAGGGAAGAGTGGAGAGAGACAATGACGTTTTTCTTCCTGGATGCAAAACCCTTGGTAATGAGATGTGCCACATAGAAGGACTTTCTGATCACAGTGGCAATGGCAGTGTGGTGGTTGAAGGAGAGATTGCTGTCAACCTTACTCCCCAGATCTCTTATAAATGCCTTCAGTGTTTAGTGGGCTCCATCGATATGGTAATTAATGGGAACTGAGTTTTTCCCAAAGGGGATGATGACACATGTTTTGGCATTAAGCTTAAGGCCATGGTTTCGACCTCAGTCATTAGTCTCAGTGAGGCCTTTCTGCAGGATGTCTGCATCACTTGGGGAGTTAATAATGGCTCCCAGCATGCAGTCGTCTGCGAACTTGGTCAGCCAGAGTCCCTCCGTATTGGCCTGGACTTCTGAGAAGTAGATGCCAAACAGGAGTAGACCCAGGACCGATCCCTGTGGGACTCCACTTGTGACTAGTCGACAGTCTGACTTGGAGTCTGCTACTTTCACACTGTGGGTTCTGCCTGTGAGTCAATTTGCAACCCACCTAATGGTATAGGGGTTAATGGCTAGTTTGGTGAGTTTATCGATAATTCCTGCGTGAGGAATGATATCAAAGGCCTTGGTCAGATCGAGGTAGGCTGTATGAACTGCCTTACCTTCATCCACCGCTCTAGTGACTGACTTAAAGAAGCCATCTAGATTGAGCAGGCATGATCTACCTTTCACAAAACCAAATTGCGTGGGATCTAGAGTTTGGAGAGTCCTTATATCCTTGTTAATTAAGCCCAGATGATGCACTCCATAGTCTTGCATATCAGATTCATTAGGCTAATGGGGTGATAATTTCCAGGATCTGTAGTCGCTCCTCTATAGAGAGGGATGACTGTAGCAGTGTGCCATTCTGTAGGGCAAAGCCTGAGGTGAGGCTGAAAGTGAACAGGGCACACAGATGTGGTGCCATTTCACTTTTTAATTCATGTAGAACACAGGTAGGGATATTGTTGGGTCCCATGGAAGCTGTATTCTTGGTCTTGGACAATGCAGCTTTAACGTGTGCGGCAGTAATTCTGGGTGCTTGGCAGTCTTCCAGTATTGAGACTGGTCCTTTTTTTTGGGGGGGGGGGTAAAGTTGGCACTGAATCTCTTGGCCAGCATGTTGGCAATATCTGTTGGCTCAGTATAGGAGGTACTATTGTGCAGTAACTCAGAGCAAATCTGGGTATTGCTGGGGAGATTCTTGATATAACTATAGAAGGCTTTGTGGTTGTTTTTAGTGTTTGTTGCAATTCTGCCTTCATAGCTGGCTTTGGAGGTTTTGATGAGGGAGCTCAACTTTTTCTTGAGGCTGATAAGGGAATTTTTCCAGTCTTGGAAGTTCACCTTTATCTGCAACAGTTTCTTCCTCTTGCTGTAGAGTTTATTAATGGCATGAGACCACCAGATTGGCTTCCTTTTTTTTGGAGGAGAGCATCTTAGTTCTGTTGGGAATTTCTAGTTCCATGCATTTATGTACATGTTCATACAGTGCATTGGTGTATGATTCGGCAGTCATGCATCTATTTTCCATTGGCATGGGTGCTGTGAAGTTAGCCACCTTTGTTTTTAGGAGTCCAAAGTCAGCTTTGGAGAAGTTTTTCATGGTGGATACCTTTGTGGGGGGTGTGGGTGAGATATGGATTTCCATGGTGATTAGTTTGTGTTCAGATCTAACCAGGGAGGAATTTACTATTGGTGTAAAGCAGCAGTTGCCCATGTTAGTAATAACCAGGTCAAGGATGTTGCTTCCTCTAGTGGGGGTAAGAATGAGCTGGTCCAGGGCATTGGAATTGATGAATTTCAGGAAACAGTGGGCCATTGCATTGGTGCATGAGTAGTTTTCCCAGTTGATGGAGGGGTAGTTGAAGTCACCTAGCATGACAGTGTTGGGTTAGATCTCAATAGTTTCCAGGGTGCTTAGGAATGTGGAGTGAGAGTCTTTGGACATGGTTGGGGGCCTATAGCCGGCTACGACCAGAATCGCCATCCTACCCAATGTTAGTTGTACCTGGAGTATCTCAGATGCGTTATGCTGGGCTACTAGTATGGGGGTGTGCATGTCCTTTATGAATATTGAGACACCACCACCTTTGGAGCTTCGGTCCCTGCTCTGGGGCCGAAAGGTGTGAAATAAGTTATAGCCCGGTAGCTCAGGGTGCTTTCTGCTACTTGAAACCTGGTCTCCATTACAGCACAAATGTTGATGTTCTCCATTTTGAGGAGCGCTTCAAGTGAGTGCATCTTGAGATTTAGACTCCTACCACTGAGCAACATGACCCTCAGATTGCATTCATTCATAGCTGTTACGGTGGTAATTTGGTCTTTGGAACACCGCTTAAAAAGGCGCTATAGTGGTGGCAAGAACCTTAGCCAGTACACAGAAACCCAGGGGTGACAGATGCAGGCGATCTCTGGCAAAGCATTGAGGTCTGTCAGTCATGTCATCCCAAGCAGACAGATACTGGATCCCCTTAGAATTACACCAGAAACTTAGCCAATTGTTGAAGTCATTCATTTTCTGTTTCTACTGCGGTATCATTCTGGGCGACTTCAGGATGTTGTTCAGGGCTAGGGTCATACCTGCCTGGGCCACATAATCCGGGAGCTCCACCATGTCCCTTTTCATGTAGTCCAGGAGGTGCGTTTCAGGTCATTCACACCCACATGGACAATGACAGAGCCATACTTGTACTTGTTGTGGAGTGACCTGAGTGCCTGTGTTATGTGTCTGATTCTGGCACCTGATAGACAGCTGTTACTTTCTCCTTATTCATCCTAGTAAGTGGGACATCAGTGTGCCTCACTATTTAGTCACCCATGATTATTGTATAAGGCAAGCTGTTTTGCCTTAGGGACTTAGGTTGAGGGGCACACTGTGTAGGTGAGCTGTGTGTCTTGTGGTTTGTGCTGTGTTGTGGGGCTTGAGTGAATTTCTGCATTGGAGATCTCTGCTGTTTGGGTAGATTTATATTGAGAGCCTCCGCGAAGGTGGGTGTGTGGTTTGTGTTT
The DNA here is from genome assembly GCF_019279795.1 of Protopterus annectens. Taxonomy (NCBI): domain Eukaryota; kingdom Metazoa; phylum Chordata; order Ceratodontiformes; family Protopteridae; genus Protopterus; species Protopterus annectens. The sequence continues at coordinate 1,707,055,385 of NC_056728.1, forward strand.
TTATGTGAGGGCTGTGATGGTGGGTGTTCTTTAGGGCTATGTGTTCCTTGTGGTGTGGTGCAAGTGTTGACCTTCTCCTCTTGACCAGCTATTCCGGTCTTGGCTGGAGAGTGCATGGCTTCCAGTTTGGAGATATAAGTGAATCTCTCACAAGTCTGAGTGCTGGGAGGTAAGAGTATAAGTTTGTCTGTGTATATGAGGCAGTTGCTACAGTGCCTCAGAATGCCCATTTCACCAGGTTAATGGGAAAAAGCACAGGAAACTGACCTTTAGACATGTCAGTCATCATCGCTAAGTACTGGAGCTGTTTCCTTATAGGACATCTAGTGCTGATAGCACTTGTGTTCATCAATAATTGCTACAAAAACCCTGATGAAATGCTAGGTAAGTAAGCTAATTAAAGTAGAAGAGAGGAGAGCTCTAGCAAGATCTTAAGGAAAAAATTATAAAGCAGACTTTCTGACACCGGTAATATACTTTAAGTGCAGTGCAAGCTAGCAAACATGAGTGTGTGTAGCATTATTAAAGCAAATACAGTTAAAATAAATGCAGTTAAATGAAAAAAAAAAAGACAACTTAAAAAAAGTGCAGAACACTTAGTCTCTCTCTCTCTCTCTCCTTTCTGTTCCTCTTGCAGTGTGCAGTACTCCAAAACAGGATCCGGGAGCTTTAAGCGCAAACCTGCACAAACACGAGCTTTTAAACCAGAAAGTTGAAAGGGATAGAAAAACTTCTCAAATGGTCAATAAACTACAATTTAGAGCCATAGGCTAGCTAGTGCTTACCACTCCCACTGATGAGCTGGAAGGCTTCCCTCTAACACAGAAAGGTCTGGGGAACTCAGAAACTTGCAAAACAGTCCTGGATGCAGCAAATCTGTACCTGGACTACTCTAGTAACAGGAAAGGTGGAAAAGAAGCTTAGAACTTTTTTTGTTTGTTTGTTTTGCAGAAACAACAGTTAACTTGTAGCTGGAATACCGCAAAAAGGATTTAAAACCGTGCAGCTGAAGCTCTGGATGCTGCAGACCTGTATTTAGACTATGGTACTCACTTTTAAAGGTTAAGAACTTAGTAAGACAAAACTCACAATGAAGCACAGATTAATCACTTATTGGAAAAAGAATTGCACTTGCAGTATAAAAAAATACTGTTTTCAGCCATCTTTTGAATATGTGAGTCACATCAACAGACTACTACTGAGACTTTTGCTGCAGAAGATCTGATGTCTGGCCAGACTTCTAGAGCTTAACACCATTACCCCTCCAGGAAGGATAAATGCCTCCCTCTTATGGACCACCAGTGCATTTCCTGTATAAAATTGGCATTTGCCTGTAACATCTTTAGATCTTTTGTGCTGCAGTTCTTATTATTTGAACTGTTAATATAGTGTCTGTAATCTGACTTTGTTTGACCTGCTCTAGAGCTTGGTGCATATAAGTACCCTGCTGAGGAAGTCTTTCTGTGTTTTTTGGTATAGTTATGTGTTGAATTGTATTATGAAGGTGGGGCAAGAGGTTGGATGATCAGTTACATATAAGGAGTATGTCTGCTTCTAAGACGGAAGAGAGTTGTGTATGCTGAAGGCAAATTATTTATAAATATAATAGGATGTGTGTTCTGCCTACGACTGGAACATTATGTTGAAAGCTGCCCTGTTTGCCAGAGTTTTACACTGAAAGCACGTAAGAGAAGAGAGCATTTCCTTCAAAACTGTTGAGACAGGAAGAAACTTGAGGCCTTGACCCACAGTACGGTCTTTCAATGTTGAATAGACCCCCCCCCCCAAAGAAGTGTAAGGAGAAGCAGTTTAAAGAGAAGCTGTCCAGGGGTACAGTAGATCTGAACAAGGTATTGTTTTTGAATAATAATTGTTAACCAGATAACTAGAATGGTGTAAGGTTCCTTTCCAACCTTGATTCATGCTATCCAGTGTTCTTGCTTGGCTAAAGTGTGCAGGTCCTGAATGATGTGATTTCATGGACAACAGCCCAAGCATTTCAATTTCTTAAGGCATCTGACAAAGCCCTTTAGAAGTCCACTGTGCCTGTCGACCAAAGAATATATCATCAGGTCAAAGGTTGTCTCAAGGAACTCTGTCCAAATAGTCCACCATTAATGTCTTTTGCCAAAACCTGTTTCCTAGTTTGGGGTTAAACAGTGATTTTAGATAGGGAAGATACCCCTTGTTGAGAGGAGATGGTATTAGTCTGAGTCAGGACTTTCAGGGTGGATGCCTGTCGCAAAAAAGCCAAAATTCTAAGCATAGGATGTCATCCCCATTGAGCTCACTGCTATTACTTGGGCCTCAGATAACTGATGGGCTGTGCCACAGAAATAGATCTGCTTGACACAAGAGTTTTGATGTGTACTGCAGACCGTACAGACCAGTACAGATCAGTCCATGGTGTCTATAGTACCCTTTTCTAACAGAAGGAGGGATCCCTTCCCATAGAGACTGTGGGGGAAGAACTGGAATATGCAACCTGGATGTCTTTCCCCTTAGGGAATGATACGAGTACTGATGACAACATGTCCTCTGTTTCTTTCATAGAAGAAATTTCTTTTGAAGATAGTCTGCAGAATGAAAGAGCATGTCAAATGGGAATCCAAAGAAATATCAGATTCCCAGAAAAGATACTTTCATTTGCTGAGACTTCCTCCGGTCTGAGGGGTTAAAGGCTATCTTCTTGGCTGCTTCCAAGGTACCTGATTCCTAACCCTTTACCCCTGAAAAGCCATATAGATTTTACAGGGTCCAGGAGTCACAAACTGCTTTAAAGGATCCCAGTGGTGGATCAAGTAGTGGTGTATATGGATCCTGACAAGGAGTCTAAATTGGGTGCTGCTCCTAACACTCTTCCCAGTGAAAGGGAAAACATAAAATGTCCTGACTGAGATTACTGTTGCAGTAATCCAAACAGATGAGTTTTCACCGCTGACATCTGGATGGGGTGCCAAAGCTTATTCTTCCCTCGACCGTATATACAGTATATGACCACTGCACACAAGCATAGGGTATATAGGCAGAGGTATGAACATAGATCCTCAGACTATCTCACTGCCAGTCTGAACAGAGGTCTCTCACCTATTGTACTGATCTTTGCATGGTCGTTGGTTCTGTAGCTACTAAAGAAAATCACTTAACTGTCCTATTGGGAAACTTTTTTTTACTTATATAAATTGTTTTACCATATTTGTGTTAGATGTCAGCTAGGAGGGATAAGTATGAGTGCAGTAGACAAATTCCCTACAAAGACCTCTATACCCCCCAGTGTATTTTCTGCTTTTCCATTTACCAGTCTTTTATGCCCAACACTTTGCAATCTATCAACACCTTCTTCATAACCTACCATCTGAAAACCAGACCCTCTTTGAGTTGTCGCAGACAACACCACTGTCATGTGGTACATAAGCAAGGAGAGACCAAATCATACCAATTATGCAGACAAGCTCAGATTACTTGGGACCTAACTACCCTGAATAATATGTCTGTTCTCGCTGTGTACATTCCATCACACTACAACTTTCTAACAGATGCAATAGATTCTCCAGGAAGCACAGAGACCCACCACCATAAAATCCTACATAGACAAATGTAAGAGATTTTCCTTCTGGTGACATAAAAATAATCAGGACCCCACAAAATTAGAGGTTCCTTTTATCCTAAAGTACTTGTGTGAATGCATGAGTACAGGTCTGGCATGTTCCTCCATCAAAACTCACCATCTCTGCCATTCTGCCTCTCAGTCCATTTGTTATGTCCAGGCCTGAAGTTAAACAATTCCTAAAAGGGGATACTGCACCTAAGACCCCCAAGGAAGCCTATGTCCCCTCCCTGGGACTGCACTTTGTTCTGGAAAAGCTCACTGTGACACCATTTGGACCATCAGCAACAGCAAATCTCAAATTCTGCACTTGGAAAACGATCTTGCTACTTGCCCTCACTTCTGCTAGTAGAGGTTCAGAACTTTAGGCACTCATGGCCATTCCACATTTCCTAAATTTTAACAAGGGTGGGATGCCCATGAGGATTGATGCCTTCTCCATGCCTAGGTGGTGAACAAGATGTACCTCAACCAGGCCATCGACCTGCCTACTTTTTTTCCCAACCCAAAGAATGGGGGAAAAGACTCCTGCACTTCCTAGATGTACACAGACAGCTGAGATTTTATTTGGATAAAACTAAATCTATTCGTACATTAGACCAGTTTCTTGTCTCTTTCATGGACTCCAGACTTGTCCAGTCAGTTTCTAAACAAACCATTGTAAGCTGGACCTCTAACTTCATTTCCTTTTGTTATTTGCGCCATGGCAAATCCTTGCCATCTGTCCTCAAGCTCACTCTACCAGAGCTGTGGCATCCTCTGGGGCCTTCTGCAAAGCGGATGATGTGAGGGCAGTCCTGGAAGTATCACCTGATCTTCTGTATGCACTTTCATTAAACATTAGAGAATTGACACCTTTTCAAGATTTAGAGCCATCTTTGCTAGATCAGTTCTCTCTGGACAGTTGTTCTCTCCATTAACCATCCTCCCTTCTGTTCCCTCAAACTGTGGGAATCCCTCATCTGTTTGCAATACTGTAACAGTGATCTCATTCAGGACATAATACTGTTGTGTAAGAACTTACTATGATGGAAGATGTACTACTAATCACTGTTGCAGTATTCCTTCCCACACACCTTCCCCTTTAATACCATCTGTTTCTGTCTTACTGCCCTGTCTGGCTTAACTCACTTCCTGCTTGGCCTTTCCTAGCTGACTTATCTTTCTTAGAGGTCTTCAGGCACTGGCTTGGAGATAATTTAAGAATCTACGCTCATACATCCACCTGTATACCCCTGAGCTTGTGAGCTGAGGTCATAAGTTAGAATTGTGATCCAAGGAAGGTTAAGCGTTGGTACCCCAGCCTGACATCAGTGTTGAAAACTCATCTCTTTGGAATACTGCAACACTGATCAGTAGGACATCTACTGTTATGATAAGTTTTTATAGAACTGTACTTTCTTGATTGTATTGGGAAGAAAATGTACACAGCTGCAGTTCTGGCCTTCAAAGCCATTAACTATCACATGCACATAACTCTGTTTTGGATTATTTTCCTAGACCTTATGAGGGAAAAAAATGGGGAGGTGTCTAATGTAGGTCTGAGGATGAAATCACTGAACTTTTACTAGGCCATTAACCAGCTGGCAAAGCACTCTGTAAAATGACTGTGATGCTGTGGATCCAGCATTCAGGGTAGCAGCTTGAGGAGTCTTTGGTTAGGTGCATGCCTGGCTGAGGCTTCAACACCTGCCAGAGGATATCAAAATGCAGCTCCTCAGTTCCTCACTTGATAAGGATCTGCTTTGTGGAACTCCTCCTATTGAAGTTTTGAAAATGGTGGAAGAAAGGGGGAAGACTATGTGGTTAAAGACCTTGACCACCTCCCTCTGCCTAGGCTTGACAGGAATTATCCAGCAAAGTGTGTGGGCTAGTTTCATAGGCAAAGGGTAAAAAGGCCAGAAAAAAAAGAAATAGCAGTGAGACCAGAAGAAGACTGACGGCGCACAGCTCCCTACTCAACCCATTGCCCACCCCCAATGTAGCAGGAAGGGTAACCCAGTCTGTATGGAAATGGAAAAGCAGTACAAGAGACAGGTGGGAGCTGCAAGCTAATCTCTCAATATTGTTGATTTTCTTAAGACATGGAGTTTGCAATGCCCAGTACATCTCCCCTGTGCCAGGAGACCAAATGCATCTGGTCTTCGTAATTTAATAAGAAATCCTGTAGCTAGTGATAACAGGATCAGTGTCAAAGCACAACCAAAACAGAGAACTTTCTTCAAGGCTGTTCCAAGTGCCAAGTAATGAGGCTTCTTGAAACCCTCTCTTGCATATTTCACTACTAAACACTTATCTCATGGTCCCAAAACTCATAAGTGTTGACATTAAGACCTGTTGCCACTGTTATTCCATCAAGCTATGATGGTTACCGTGTACCTCGGGTATGCTTGTCTCCATATCTCATTTCACAAGGACCATAGATTCTCAGTGTCAAGGTGGGGTGCTGACACGCTGATTTGACCAGATTGACATTTGGAGTGACTGCTTCACCCAGTATATTTACAAATTGTCTTCTTCCAGTCGGTGTTATTTCATAAACTGAAGATTATTTTTAAAACCTGAGATTTTTTTCATCACCCCCAAGTAAGTTTTACCCCTTCAAATAGAGTGATGGCCATAGGGATCTTACTGGACTCTAGCAAGTAGAGACATCTTTCCTCAGGAATGAGTGGAATCCCTTGCACAATACTTTCAGACTCTGGGACACAAGACTGCGGTCTTGGTCAAGGAACTGTTTAGGCCACTGGGATTCATAGTGTCCACCGCAATGATAGCCAGTTTGGCGAGGGTGTACATAAGGAAGCTTCATTGGTACCTAATAAGCACCTGGAATTGATGGTCTGTGGAGGAGGTGATCCCTAAAGCTGGATTGGTGGCCCAACCAGGTCACACAGAACTATAAGATGCTCCTCAGATGGAACCCACACAAAAGACCTCAAAGATGTAAGGAGTATGGGATCAAACTGAAAGGAGGAAGCATGTAAATGTAAAGAAAATTATTGCCTTGATCCAATCCCTTAAAGCTTTCAAGGCTGTCGGATAAAGGGTTTTGCAAGTGATAACATCCTACACTACTGTAATGTGGTGTCTAAACAAGAGGCGACTTGATCTTATCTTTTGTGCAAGCTGGTCATGACTGCCAGGAATATGGCTGTTTAAACTGAATGACCAAAAAGCAGTCTATTTCTCATCTTTTTGAACTCTGTGGTGGACCGACTAGGCAGATAGCTGCAAATCCCAATAAGTGGATATTACACAGGGATATTTCCTATAGGTAATTCACATGTGGGGTGTCAAAGATATATCTGTTGCTTCTCCACACAACACACACATGAGGAAATTCTGTTTTAGAGTGCCACACAAAAAAACAAAGAACCTTAGGCAGTGGATGCCTTCTCCTTCAGATGGACAGGTCTGATTCAGCATGCATTCACTCCAGCACACCTTTTTCCTAGGTTGATCAGAAAGGTAGAGAGGGAAGGGCCAAAGGTGATGCTAATAGAATCTTTCTGACCCAGGCAGCACTGGCGCTTCCTCAACATTCAGATGTCCAGGTTAAAAAAAAATCTGCAGCTGCCGTCATAGTTGGACCTCCTGAATAAAGCAAGGGGGTTCTAATGCACCCTAGTGTGAAGACTGTGCAGCTTTCTGCCTGAATAATTTATGGCTCCACTACTGTTTTAGACACCAGTTCACTGAAGATGTGCCACCTGCAGTTAAAAAGGTAAGAAAGACGGCTAAAAGAAAATCATACCCATCCAAATGGAAACATTTTTTTGTCTGGTGCCACATAAGAAAATGGGGCTCTCTGTCCACACCACTGTCATTGATTCTGCAGTATTTAACAGCTGCTCAACTCAGGTCTGACATGTCTTTGTGAAGGTGACAGCTTTAAATTACAAGACTCTGAAGTGAGAGTTCTTGCTTTCTATTACTCTTATGAGCAAAGACTCGTGAGTGTGAAAGTCCATAGTACTAAGGGTACAGCAAGCTACAGTGGCTTTCCTGAAGACTGATGAGCTACACACTCTTCAGGTTAGGGTGTATTACAGGGTGGGTGAGTTCTGTCTTTACCTTGTCTAGACGCCATAGAATAGACTTTGCCTCAGTGTTAGTGCTGAATTTATTACTGTTAGTCTGCTTGAATTGTTACAACATATCCCTACCAGTTATTCTACCTCCCAGTCTTTCTCAGCTCTGTAAATTATCTCTGTACTTCTACAAAAGTGATCTGTATAAAGAAAGTAGTACAATTCTATAAGCATTTGCTATAATAGTAGGTGTTCAGATAGGGCACTTCTGCAGTTTACTGCGAATCTAAGTACTCTGTTTGCATTGTCCGTCTGTTAACTTCAGCCTGAATTTGGTGTTCTGATAAGTGCCTTATAGTATTTGGCTATATCGTTTCATTGCAAGTGTTTGGGGCTAAGGTGTACAATTATTTTAGGTGTAGGAAGAAAATATCTCCCAAAGACTTGTACAGATTTGTCTGTTTTTTTTTTATTATTTTTTGTTTGGGCCAGGTGCTTGACATTAGTTGTCCCCCAGTTTGCCTTATCCAGCCAGCAAACCTTTAAACATAAGGTCGAATCCATCCAAAAATGATTTTCTTCACAAAACCTATCTGGTCTGAGTCCCCCATGGCATCCCTTTCCATTTACCCTAGGAAAAAAAAAACCCTGAAATAAGCACACAGAGAAGAGATTTCATTTGGCAGAAAATACAACTTCTGAATCTGATACCCACCCATACTTGAGGATACTGGTGTCAGCAATGCCTTTACAACTCCTGTATCTGTTAACTGTTTTGGCCAAGGCCTTTGATGTAGCCATTCTGGAGGCCTTCAGTGTCCTGTAAGTCTTCACAAGCTGAAACTGCTTTGCTGTCTGGTGACCAGGGCCTCATTGCAACCGTGAGCGTACAACACATGCATCAACGTTTGGTCTGAAGAGGGTGGCACTAACATGCTGCTAATACAGGAGGGTGTCAAGGGTCACAGGATTAAAGTCTCTTACATATATTTCAGCACTGAAGCCTCCAAGGCTGACTGTACATGCAAGTATAGCCCCAGTACGCCGAAGCCAAAATTGTATTTTGCTCATCTTGGGCAGTCCCCAGCTTGCCAGGCATACCTGTGAAATATGGCTGTGATACTGTAGATGCATCTTGCAGGGGAAACTGCTGTGAGATCTGTGGTTATGAGGATGCCTAGCTGAGGACATTCCAATGAAAACCTTCTGCAAACCAGGAGAGAGAAACAATTCTTCTCTCCTCTCATGGACATCTTAATTCACTGAACAAGAGTTAAGCTTCTAAAGTCTTATTAACTTTCCCATTGGATGCAAAGTTTAGTATGAAGGTTTTTTTCTCAGTGATATCCTGCTGTTCAGGAAGAGATGCATTCCTGGCTTCAGACCCCCTCTTAGTTTGCCTTTTGAGCTTAGATCTAAATGGAAAGTGGATACAAGACAATTGGCCTGCCAGACTACAGCATCTACACATATCAACATGAGAGAGAGATTTTAGCAGTTGTTTTTGGTTTTCTGGATCTTCATGTATTTCAAAACGATTCTTCCTTTTCTACTTTGAAGGAAGGTCAGTTTATCAGGACAATGAGGGTGTGTCTGTGTGTGTGTGTGTGTCTGTGTCTGTGCGTGTGTCTGTGCGTGTGTGTGTCTGTGCGTGTGTGTGTCTGTGTGTGTGTGTGTGTGTGTGTGTGTGCCTGTGTGTGCCTGTGTGTGCCTGTGTGTGCCTGTGTGTGCCTGTGTGTGCCTGTGTGTGTCCACCGTAGTCAGTAACTTTCCTGACTGAGACCCTCTGGCTGCCGAATATGATGCGTGAGTACCATCTTCATTCTGGTCAGTTGAAGCCTGTGGTAAGCAAATTGGCTCATGTAGGAGGACTGGTGTTAGAGTCTCCTGATCTGTTACTTGGGAGTCTTTTTTAACGTTCTGACAAATGCATATGCTCTTCTTGGGGGGGGGGGTGCATCTGCAACATTCCTTGTGTGAAGCTTTATTCTTAGCATTCGTAGTGCTCCTAGTTTTTCCACACCTCTTACCGCTTTAAGGAGCTAGATAAGCATCCTGCCCTTAGGTGGAATGAGGTGGACATTGCTGCCCTTAATAGATTGGTCTCCCCCAAGTCCTTGTCAAATTATTCCCTCATTTTGCTGAGGGTGAATTAGGTTCCCCTAGACTAGATTTAGCAAGGGATATTGGAAACCAGTAGATTGCTTTCACCTGCTTTTAAGTGGGGTGGATTTTCAGGGTAATGGTTTACCTTCAAGTGGAAGCAGTTTTCCAGGGGAATAGTATAAAGTCTATACTTTATTAGTCAGATAAAGTTGAGCATCCAAAGGGTTTTGAGCACCTGTTGCTGAGTCTTGCTTTACTCAAGAAGTGTATTAGGAACATGATCTTCTTTATTTCCTTTGTGGGAGTAGGATGAGAACCTAACTGGGTAGCCTGTTTAATTTGGGTTGCCTTGCACTGTTTGTAGAGGCCCCCCTTTCTTTGGGTGTTGAATTTCTGGTTCAGTAGGCATACCTGTCGTCTCTGGGTTCCCATTTATCTGTGGCTCAGAAGTTCAAACAAGGGTAATTCCAGTCCTGGTAGCTGCTTCCCCAAATATCCCAGTGATACCCTTCTACCTCATATGGGACCCATCTTCCCTGTCTGTTCCAAATTTTCCTACTTAAGGTAATTGTGTTTGCTTTGCTGCTGCTCCTCATTTTCAAGGGCAAAAAGAAACTGAATGTAGGATTTCTGCATAACATGCTGCTTTTTCTTGGTGTGGGGGTCCCCCAAGAGTGAGTAGACACTGTGTCTGACTTGTAGGTTATGCCCTAGACACTGATTAAGAGACTGAATGCCCCTTGGTTCCATTAAGCACTTTGTGTTCTAGTATGTCCTTTTACTGTAGCTGATTCCAGTGACTGCTTTGTCTGCCCTTGGATTGGTTGCCTCCACCTTTCAGTCCCTAGTGCTTGCTTCTCAGACAGCTTTTTTATCCTTGTCTTTCGAGTCAGGTGCTTTTGTACTGTGTTCCACAGTGTTCAGCCTTCTAACTGGTCCTCATAGAAATCTCTTGCTTCTTTCATCAAAGTGATTTTACTGCCTGAAAGTTAAGTACAGAACTGATGTCGAGAGGGTCTTTTGATATTAGCTATAACAGATGTGTTCCTATATTATAATTGGTCTACAAAGTGGCTCTTCCTTGGTGGGATAGAAATTCCTCCCTCTGTTTCCCTGCAGATAGATGGATACATTTTTCAGCTGACATTGACTGAGGAAATGCCATAAGATGAACAAGTATATATTTCATTACATGAATTGATAGGAAGTATTCCATCCTTGGTAACCAGTAGGGTTGTGTTTTGCAGGCAAAAGGTCTGCATTGGCTGGGTGAACTCTTGCATATTCTGGCATCATCTTTTCTAAGACATCACGAAATGATGGCAGTGCTGTCATCTGCCAGGTATGAAAAGTTAATGTTTCCATCATACCCAGTGGCACCATATACTCTGTCTTTGCAATGTCTGATGTCAGCTGTGCAGGTATGTGTGGTATAGCTGTTTTCTGCCCCAGATACTTTGATAGTAGACCCTTTGGTATAATACAGCAGTATTTATTAAATACCACCCCCTTCAGTACTAACTGAAGTGGTTACAGCACCAGCTCATCTTTTGCCGGTGCTATTAGGCAACCATGTTAGGAATTTAAGTATATAGATTTTGGATCTGTGTGTCAGATCGAACTTCTCTGGCAAGTCTGTTGCAACTCCCTTCTGAGTGCCCCCCCAAGAGTCTTCTCTTCTTCAGAGTCACAGGAGTGTTTCTGCAAAAAGCCGCAGAATGCAGTCAAGAAAAAGGAGTACCTGGAGTCATCTCTGAACTCTTAGTAACAGACCTGCATTTATTATTTTATTTATTTAACATTTGTTTACCAGGAAAGTCCGACTGGGACAGAGCGCATTTTCAGAGGAGGCCTGGGGAGAAATGCTCCATGCATAAAGAGGAAGGGAGAAGAGAAGAACTTTAGAAGGTCACCGTTTGTTGTCCTAAAATTTTGGAGAATATCTGCATTTAATGCAGGAAAAAGAGATGACCCACAGATCCCATCCCACTCCCTTAAAGGAGGTTATATCAGGCATATTGCTTCAACTCATAGTCCTCCTTGGTGGTTCCCCCTTTGGTAGATATCTTATGAAATGCTACCAGGATAGCTCAAGAAACAAAAAGAAAATGCCCCAAAACAACACAGACATGGTAGCACTGGTTTCTTGTAAGACCTATTACTATTTCGATCCACTGAGACACTGCAGAGCATTGTGAGATACTCCCATACCTGGTCTTACCTCTGAAGCAACCCAAAGGAAGGCTGCTGCCCTACCAAAGGGCTTCACTTTCATCTTCCAGAGTGGCACTCAGAGTGGTGGTCAGGTGTAGTGAATTACCATTTGCACATGGTGTATTTCCAAAAGATTTAGCTGATGAAATGTTCCTTTCAGTAGAGGAGCTACTGAATGAGCTCCCAGAAGGGAAATCTAAGGTCCAGACCATTATCTCCTTTGAGCAAGATGTATACATACAGTGCAGCCAGAGTTGTAAGATCTGGCATAGCTTTACACTGGCATACCTGTTTCTGTTTAACATGCTTCGCAGAATGTAACAAGGTGGCATTCTTGGATTCTCTTTTTCTGATCATCCCCTGTATGCAGACAGTGTCAAAAGGCACCAATGACATACATAGGAGCAGGGAAGAACCCTTATCGTAGTGGGAGTTGAATTTCATCTTCTGCAGTATTCTTGTAACAGAATACGAAGAAGCTAATGTAGGGTGTTTTTTGCTAAGTATTCCCTAAGTATACCCAGAAGGAAAATGTTGAATGTTGCCAACCTCAGTAGACCTACACCCCTGCAGAAGTCAGTGTAGCTGCCATTCTCCAGAAGGCAGCAGTCTGTCCAAGGATGGGAATCATCACCTCTGATTTCTCTGACTGATCCACATTGGAGGAATTTGAGGTAAATTTCTCTCTTTCTCTATCATAGTGATTGAAGCTCACACTCACCAAAGACAGACGAGTCAGAAATGGGATATTCAGTGTGTACACAATATTGTTCCTGAGCCCCCAATTTCTGTCGCTAATGCCTTTGTCTGGCATTTAGTTCCACTAGAAATCCATAGTAAGAAAGATGTTATGCCTGTTGTAAAAAGAGTTTTCCAAGAGGTTTTGCCATACCAGCTAGGAAAAGGATACTGCTGTAGATTCCCTTTTCATGAAAAAGAAAACAGTGGACCATGGACTTCAAATTCTTTGTAGATGTCAGTAACCTTGACCCACACATTTCCATAGAAATCTTTAGTACAGTCTCTACACAACATTCTGACTTGCCTATTGCAAGGAGATTAGCTGTCCTCTTTGGACATCCAGAACAAGTGCCTTCATGTCCAAATAATGAAGTCGAACACTTTTTTTACTGCTTCAGGGTTAGAGCCAATAATTACCACTTCAGAAGCACCTTCTTTTTGATTTCACCACAGCCCTTATGGTGTTCACCAAGTAAATGCCAATAGTGGTAGCCCAACAGAGACTGGAGAGAATTGAGATTTTCATATACCTAGGCAAATGTCTCCTTGCTGTTTCAGAACAGGGATTCCATGTTTGGGTTGTTTGCACCACGAGATTACTTGTCTGACTTGTGAATTACTACCTGGATCCATCCCAACACATTACATTTAAAGGCTGTTCCATGGACCCAATAGTAAGCATGGAGATCCCTCTCACAGACAGGATGCATGCACTTTATACTTGCCTCAGAGTATTAGATCTTATGGTATCAACAGTCTTCATGGTGGTCAATCCCAAACTAAACATGCATTTGAGAATTTTGCAGTGGCTTGTATGTGTATCTTAGAGCCAGCATGATTAGGCACTTTCCCAAGTTATCCAAATCAAAACATTCAGGTCCCAGTTCAGGTGTGGCTGCATTCAGATAATCTTATGGCTGCTGACCCCTTTCAGGAGTCTGTCTGTACATGTTTGTTCACCAGGGATGCATTCACCCTAAAATGGAGAGTGCAGAGACAGTACAGGGAACGTGGAACCTGTTAGAAGCACAAATCCCTATCACTGTGTTGGAAGTGAGTGGTGCTACTTACATTGAAGATATTACAAAAAAGCCTTCTTCAGAGAAACATTGCAGTCCACATGGACTCCATGGCAGTAGTTTGTTAAATCAACAAGCAGGGAGGTACACACTTCTGTCCACTTTGCAGGAAAAGTGTGACCCTGTGGCAATAAGCTGTGGTGAACATCTGCTTTCTCATTTCTTCCCAGAAACATATGTTGCCATTTCTCTGGAGAGAGAAGCAGCCGGTGCCACCTCCTTCCACATATATGGTCCCTAAACCAGATAATGTCCAGGAGGATGTTTAGCATGTATAGGGTACCGGTCCTCAATTTCTCTTCTTCTAGTCATTTGGCAAGTAGTATTTTCTGAACATTATTTATCTGTTTAATGTTCATTTTCTGTGCCTTGTGAAGTTTCTACTGATAAATTATCTATAAACGAAATAGTTTGTTTTAAGCACCTCACTACATAAAGTATAATCATAGTATTGTTTGTTAGCAACCCTTGTTATGCAGTGTTTATTATGTGTTTGCATTTGTTCACTGGTAAAGTCCAACTGGACAAGAGCCCCTTTTTAGGTTCATAGGTTACTAGACTAATGACCTCTAGGGCCCTTTCCAGCCTAGCCTCATACCTCAAACCATTTGGGTCCCAAGCGTCATACAGGGAGATGTGTTAGTAGGCATGGAGCTAATGATTTTTAGTGTGGGGGTGGGGGTAGTTAGGATAACTAACTTTTTATTGCCGGCCTCTGTCCATAAGGGACATGGGGGCCAGACCATGGGTAAATTTAAGATTTCCCATCCAGTTGTCAAGGTTTTGTTTGAGTAGTATCAGGGATGAAGTCTGTTTTACATGTTTGGAGAGCCTATTTCATAGAGCGGGGATCCTTTGGGACACACATCTCTCTCTCTCCAGCACATTCTGTTTGTCAAAAGCGAAGTTCAAATCCCTGGATCTAGTGTTTCTGATGCTGTTTGTTCACATTTGCAACAGATCAATCAGGGCTGAGTCTGAGGAAGCCCTGTAAGCCAGGCAAAGATCCCTCTCAGCAGCTTGTAGGAGACTGAATACAGAGACAGAGCTTTTAAGTGATCAGTGTAGGACAGGGTATTCATGCCCTGAATTCTCCTGTTTTGTAGGTGTTCCAGCTGTTGCAAGTGGCTGGTTAATTACATGCCAAAAGGGGCCTTGGATTTAATAGTAGTTCTGATGAAGGCCAAGTAGAGTAGCACTGTAACTTCCTTGGACCTGGATGCCATACCCTTACCTATAAGCTCAGTGACAATGAATGATTTTCTTATCTTAGCTACATGTTGGTCAAAGGGCAGATTGCTGTCTACATTTGTTCCCAGATCCCTTACTACTGGATAGACTCTTGGGGGCATTTTATTGATGGAGTAATTAACTTGGGGAGACAGCTTCCCAGAGGACATTATAATGTATTTTTGGCATTGTGTTTTAGGCCATGGCTTTGGCACCAGCCATTTATCTGTGTTGAACCCACTTGCAAGATGTTTGTGTCTTGGAGGAATCTATAACAACTCCCAATTTAGAGTCATCTACTAACTTGAAGAGTCAGAGGCATTTAACACTAGCCTTGACTTCCAAGAAGTAAATACCAAACAGGAACAGGCCCAGCACAGAGCCCTGGGGTACTCCACTGGTGACCAGTCTCTTGGTGGAGGTGGACTGCACCAGTCCTGACTACTTGGATCCTGTCTTTAAGCAAACCAGCAATCCAGTGGGTTATGTAAAGGTTTCCACCTAGCTCAGAGAGCTTGTCAATGCCTGTATGTGGTATTGTATCAGATGCCTTAGCCAGGTCAAGATACACAGTATGCACCATTTTACCCTCTTCCATTGCCTTTGTGACCCTGTAAAGGTAGGCATGACCTTCCCTTAACAGAGCCAAATCTGGATGGGTCTAGTGTCTGTATGCTGCCAGTGTCCTTTTTTTACTATTTCCATGAAAACTGGTTCTTTGACTTTCCATGTTAGTCTTGTTAGACTGATTTGTATGTAGATCCATGGGTCAGTTGATGCTCTGCCCTTGTGGAGGGGAATGCTGTTGTAGGCCTACATTCAATTGGAATGTAGCCTGTTTCACGGCTGTAGTTGGAGTGCCTCACTTGGTTTTGATGTCTCATGTTTTAAACTGTTTAGGAAGCAACTGGGGATGTTGTCAGGACCCATGAAGGTGGTGCTCATGGCTGTAGTGAGTGCTGCCAACACCAGGTCCCTGCGTATATCTGGGAGACGTAAGCTGGAGGAGATTTCAGCTGGTAGAAGGAGTGGAGGGTGAAGTTTGGGCTGAATTTATCAGCCAGTACATTTGCTATGGCACCCTGATTGGTGTAGGTAGTACCATTCACCACCAGTTCAGCACACTGTTGTGTGTTATCCCTAAGGTTCTGGACATAGCTGAAGAAGGTCTTCTGATTGTCTTTAGCCTGCGAGGCTATCCTCACCTCATAGTTCACCTTGTTGGACTTAATTAGACCTCTTAGCTTCTTGCTTAGTTGTATTAGAGAGCACTTGCCTTTAAGAGAATTTATTTTCCTGATTTTAGCAATAAGTTTTTTTCTTTTTGTATATACCCTCTTTAAATGAGGATTCCACCAGTGGGGTTTGTTTTGGGTTTATTTCTGGTAGGTATGGCAGACTGTATGCATCCATTCACATGTTTGGGCAGTGACTCTGAATAATTCTGCATAGCTGTAGTCACTTGGGTTGGGGGAGCTTTGAATTTTGACAGTGCGTCACTTAGGATGTAATTTGCCTTTGCATTGTACTGGTTTAGCTGGATTTCTGGGTTGATTTGTACTTCAAATGAGACAGCTTTGTGATCTGACCCAGTAGTGAGGAAGTGACACGGGGGTGAGGTTCAGTGGTCTCCCATGTTACTGAGTACCAGATCCAGTATGTCTAATCCTCTGGTTAGAGCATGCAGTGCCTGTTTCAGGTTGTTTGTGTTAATAAGGCCCAAGAACTGTTCTGCCTGTGAATTTGAGGCAGTATATGTTTCCAAATTTATAGAGGGGTAGTTAGCCACCCACGAATAAGGCATTTGGTTGGATGGTGAACACCTCTAGTAGGTTTATATAAAAGTCATGAGACTCCAGGGCCATAGTTTGTGACCTGTAGCTAGCCACGATATTGTGAGGGAGCTTACCTATAATGACGTGCACATGGATGAGCTGCATGGTATCATCCTGTTTAATTAACCTGGAAGTATGGTCTGCGGTTACTAACACAGATTGAAACAGCTCCACCTTTGCTCCCAGTTTGTTTAACACTGTCACACGTTTTGACCAACAGCAGCACAAAGTCTCAGTTACAACACAGATGTATACATCCTCTAGAGTGAGGAGGGCTTGAAGGACATTAAGTTGTTTTTTAGGCTCTGAGCATTGAGCTGTAACACCTTAAGGTTGCTTGTAGACGAGTTCACTGTGCTGCTAGTTTTGTCTTTTTGGTATTGTCTGAAAAAAAAAAAAAGCTCTAAGGGGATGGATAACAGTTTAGCAATATCCAAAACACTGGGGGGGGGGGGGGGGGGGCAGGTACAACCCATCCTTAGCAAAGCAATGTCGTCTTTTCACCATGTTTTCCCACACTGACAGATACTGGATAGCGCTTGAATGACACCAGAAACTAAGTAAATTATTAAAACTAATCATTTTATGTTCCTACTGTGGCATCATCTTTGGTGAGGGTAGAATACTACTCAGTGCAAGGCTCATACATATATATATATATATATATATATATATATAAAACACGTATTCTGAGAGATCCATTGTACCGGTTTTCATATAGTCCAGTGAGATATGTCTCGGGTCATTTACATCCACGTTGACTATGGTAGCACCATTTTGGTACCTGTGGTGCAGTAACTTGAGTGCATGTGTGTGTGATATTGTGGATCCTGGCTCCAGATAGGCAGCTAACAGTTATATTTTCCTTGTCAAACTTGGTGAGTGGGTGTCTCTGTGTCACACAGAGCCACCCTCACTTCACTTTTTTATCTAATGTGAAGTCCTCCGGTACTTGTTTTTTGTTAGTTGCGAATGTTCGTATATTAGGTTTTTTAATCTAATTAACTCTTGATTCTGAACTATTTTAAATGGTGTTTTGGAACAGGGGGCCTTTTGCTCCATTGAAAATATTGGTCACGAATTTTATATTTTGATGTCTGTATGAGCTTTTCAGAGCTCGTTTAGGTTTGCTATTTAGAGTCGTAGGATTTAATCCCTCTTTAATGCCTGTACTGAGAAGCAAGCACTTGATCAGTGGGGTGTTTAACCAATAGCTATTCTAGTTTATTTTTTTATGCAATGTGAAGTATTTGAGTGCTGTATAGATGCGAATGCTTGTAGGCTAGATGTTACTAGTTTTTTAATATAATTTGTATTTGATTGGATGTATTTCTACATTCTTAGTGATTTTTCTTATAGGTTATTTCTATCTCTAATTACCATTTTTAATTGATGTTTTAAATGTGATTAAATTAAGAATTTTTGATTGGTTTGTGATCTTTTTAAATATGTATGATTAGTTTGCTTATTTTATGGTCTGAAGAAGCGGTGTGTGCTCACTGCAAAAGCACTTACCAATAAATATATATCTTTGTGGTCTTCAGCCGTGGTAGTCTGGAGTTTTTACTTTACATTGTGAAGGTAGAATACTGCTCATTGCAAGGCTCATACAGATCTATAGCACATATTCTGAGAGCTCCGTTATGCCTCTTTTCATATAGTCCAGTGACGTATGTCTGAGGTCATTTACATCCACGTTGACTGTGATAGAATCATATTGTTGCCTGTTGTGCAATAAGTTGAGTGTGTGCGTGATATTGCAGACCCTGACTCCAAATAGGCAACTAGCAGTTATATTTTCCTTGCAAAACCTGGTGAGTGGGGAGTCTCTGTGTCACACAACGGAGTCCCCAATGACAAGAGTATAGGTAAAGTGTATGCTTGCCTTATGGGCTTTACACTTGGGGACCATTAGGTGTAGACTTATGTGAGATGTTTGGTGTTGATTTTGTTCTGTGCTTTAGTGATTGCTGAGGAGCAGTGCTGCCATTAGGTGACTTTGTTGGTCTTTGACATTTGAGATGGTTTCTATTAAGCTCCTCTGTATACGACAGTGTGTGTTTGTGGTGAATGGTATGTGTGAGGGATGTAGTGTGGGTATTCCTGACAACCTCTGTTTTATGCTAGATTTTTGCCTCCAAGAAAGTTTTGTATTTACATCTCTTACATATCATGTTATTTTCTTTAATGGTTAACTGGTTGTCTGAGAACATTAAGATGGCCAAATCTACCAAGCTGGCCACAGACATGTTTGGAAACTGTTTATCCATGTCCTCTGGACCTGTAATAGGGTTGGCTGTTTAGAATTAAGGACTGGGTTTTAACAGGGGTCTCCTAGGATAGTTTCTGGGGTCAAAGGCAGGATGTTATATAATGCTAGGATATGCTAGTGCTATTCATGTACAAGCTAGCTACTCTAAGCTTATTTCTTCACAATGCCACGCGTTTAACAGGTTTTGGATCTAATCCTAACTTTATTAGAAAATGTTACTGTGTAGGCGTTTGCTACCCTATAGGGCACTGCTTACTGCTGCAGGCCAGTGTGCAGTACCACACACAGAAAAAGCTTGAAAACTGATTTATGTGCCCTCTAGCCAATAAACAATCACACTTTGAGCTTCCTGCAGTGCATCCCAACTCAGGGAGACCAGGTGGATACCTTTTGCCACAAGATGTCTGATCCTGGAATTTCTTAAAAGTAAATGCACAGCAAAAGCAGCTTTCAGGTGCAAATTAAACAACAAACAACTGCCAAACACCAAATTCCCTGGCTAATTTGCCCTTCTACAAAGAGATTTGGAGTCACACAAACTGTAAAAGCCAACAAACAGAGAAATGACTATTTTTGCCACAAAATAAACATGCGTTAACAAATGCACAGAAAGAGTAGGGATCAATGTATACAGGTGCAGTTCATCAAGAAAATATTCCTTTAAAATAAAATAACTTTATTAAAGTATCACTTATGGAATAGGCAGTCATGCATTTATAGAAATGAAAACAAACCATATTAACATATTTTCAGTTGCAGATGTTATACATGGTTTATAATCTACCCAGTCATTTTCAGTCAAACATTGCTAAGCTCATTTAATTCCTGCCTTCCCTTAAACCTCATTCCTCCTTCATAATATTCTGCATGTATTGTTCCCACAATTCCCATATATATCTATATATATATATATATATATATATATCTATATATATATATATATCTATATATATATATATATATATATAATTTGTTTGCTCCTACCCTTTCTAAAGATCCCATTTCCAGTTGTTGTGTCTGTGTTACTATATTCCCTACTTCTAATACAATTGGTTTAGACTTTGATTTCCATTTTGTAGTAATTGCTTTTTTTTTTTGGCAACCACCAGAATTAAACTCAGCAAGGCCTTAGTATGTTTAGGCAATTCGGATTCTGTATCATAGCTCAAAAAATCATTTCCTTAAAGTAATTTGCTTACCCAGTATTTCTGTTAGCATAGTCTTCAGGGAATTTTTAAAGTCTGCCAACTCATAACCCAAAAATATGTTCCCAGTTACCTCTTTGTTCCCCATCACACCACCAACATTTGCAATCTACCTGAAGAAAAATTATTTGGAGTCTGCTTGGGGTATAAAAATACCTGTGCAAACACTTCCAAACAAAAATCTTAATTCTTCTAGAAAATGTTTCATATTTGGGAGACGTACATGTATCCCCCATTGTTTCTTTGTGAATTACTTATCCAGTCTCTCTTCCCAATCTTTCTAACCTCATCTGATTGGGTCATACAGTTATCATGCAGTATTTTATATGCCCTACTAATTATCCATTTTTAACAGCCGCTTCATGTCTTGATTCTACTAAAAACTCTTACCACTAATGGTCTTTTGCTTAAGACTACATCTTTCTCATTGCTTATAGTCTGATATCAATCCTTGATAAGTAGGGCAATCTCTATCCTGCAGTCCAAATGAATTCATGGCCTCTTCCCATTCTGTTAACTTTCCCTAATTATTTGCTCCCAATACCTCGGTTCCTTTGCCAGTTTTCTGCAGTAAATTTCAGTCCCCTTTGCCTATTCTCTGTACCCCTAATTACAATCATCTCTATCAGCAGAAGTCATTTCTCCATCCCTGTGCTGGTTTAGTTCTTATAATACTTTCTGCTACATTATGAATACAATATTTGGTATAATTGTTGGTCTCCTCGCATCTAAAATGCTAGTCTCTCCTTGTTTCTGGAGCTTTCCCTGTTTCATCATCCTGCCCTTCCTCTTTGAATTATAACTTTCTGCATGTGCAGTGTATTGGACCCTTAACTGTGTCACACTGAAATACCCCTTTAAATCAGGTAATCTAAAACCACATTGTTCTGTTGGCAGGATCAACTTATTCCACTTCACTCTTGCCCTTTTCTTTTCCCAGATAAAATATTTTAACTTGTTATTAATTGCTGTCCACAATTTCTCCTCTGGTTGATAAAAAAATACTCCTGACCTATGTATAGTACTAAGTGGACTAAAACCTTTTGTACACAGTTTTGTGTGTTAGTTTTAAATTAATAGGTTTTAGGGGGGATATTGAGGGTTTTTTTTTTTTTTTGAGGGCTTTCAATAAAACAAAAAGTTTTATAAGATATGACATAGGCTCAAATGGATATGACAGAAAACAGCTTTATAAAAGTTCAACCTGCCAAACAGTGTATCCATGTAACACAAAAGCTGGAACTAGAAGTTTAACAAAAAAGGTGTTATACATAAAAGGTGAATGTCTTTAAATGTCAATGGTATCACAGATAAATACAAAAAAGAAAGAATAGTGAACTACATTTAAAATGGAAATAGCAATGTTATAGGAGGCACACTTGGAAAGAACTGAACATGTGAATTTGATAAACAAGGTTGTCAGGGTGGTTATTTAGCGGAATATCTGAGACAAAGGAAAAGAGGAATACTTACATTAATTGTAAGAGGGGCTCCAGTAGTGATACAAGAGGATAAAAAAAGATGATAGCAGATTTGTAGTGCTAAGGGGCTACTGGCAAGGGAGGAGGATGATACTGGCATGTATTTATATTCCATGTAAAACTGGAGCTTAAGAAAATTCTGGGAGAAATCAGTTTTCAGCATGGAACATTACTTATAGGTGGGGACTGGAATTTGATTTGCAGGGTCTGTATTAGCTAGTCAAAGTCTCAAAAGAGTGAACACTCTTTCATCGACTGCTAATGTGTGAAAACACACAAAGTCGAACATACGGAATAGCAATTTTTTTCCCAGAAAAAAAAAATCTCTGCTCCAAAAAAAAAACAAAAAAAAAAAACAAATCCACAAACAAAATAAAGTGTGGGGGGACTTCACCTCCCACCCCCCCCAATGTGGGGGGCTGTGCCCCCCCACACCCCTACTTAAAGTCCAAGTCCAAGATCACACCACAGTGGAGGAAACAGCAATGTCCCGACAATGGCTCAGCAGTTTTTTTCCCTAGGAAAAAAAATCACTGTTGGTCGACATTGTGTTTTCACATATTAGCAGTTGATAAAAGATTGTTTGCTACTTTGACTAGCTAATATAGACCCGATTTGCAGCAGTGAAGATGTGTCTAGGGAGCCCAGAAGGGAAAGTATAACAAAGGAGGGTAGATTTTTGAAGAAAATTATGAAAATATTTGGTATGGAAGATGTCAATTCAGTAACAGGAGTTCAGATTGAATTTACATATTATTCTCCAAGATATAAAAACTGGGCTAGGCTAGACAGAATTTACATTTCACAGGAGCATGTACATTTAATTGAAGGTCTTGATATGCATCCAGTAACTATTTCAGATCATGCGCCAATAATAACTAAAATAACAACACAGGGTAATGAAATAAAAATGAGACAATGGCGCTTTCCCACCTATCTGTTGAAAAGAGAGGAATTTAAGGAATGGGTAGTGCAGATTATTCAGGAACTATTCAAGAGGATGGCGATTAATTCTGAAAATATAGCTAGTGAGTGGGATAGGATGTTAATAAAAGAAAAGGGAGCTATGGTTAAGAAGTAACAAGAATTATTTAGAGGGACTGATAAATGTTAAATTATTACAGAATAGGAGGAATCTCAGAGAACAAGAGGAACAACAACTGTAGAATGCCAAGTAGAAAATAAGGGATTACGTGAATAGTATACACGAGTTTAGAAAGATTGCTATTAAGCAACTTTTTTCTTTTTTTTTTTTTAATAACACTAGTGCACAAAAGCTTTTAGCAGATCAACTCAGGCAACAGAAAGTAGAAAGGGTTGTCACCAAGCTTAGGGAACCTATAACAAGAAAGATGACAAGATCCTGTGGAGGTATTAGAAATATTTCAGAAATTGTATGAAAGTCTGTATAAAGCAAAGAAATATGGAAATCAAGACTAGATAGAAATGAAAATTGTTATGGAAGAATTAAATATGCCAAGGTTAGAGGTAGATGAGGCTCAATTACTAATGATTGGGATAGTAGGAGATGAGATAAAAATTGTAATGTATACCAAGCTACAGGAAAGTCCTTGGGAATATATGGTATTCTTGTGGAAGTATGGAAGCTAGGAGGGGAAAAATGATAAAGGTTTGGAAGGTTTTGTTTAACAGTATTTTAAGAGGAGGAGAAGTACCAACATCTGGAAGAAAGTGGTAACTGTAGTACATATTGGATAAAGGTCCATCAGATCCAGGTTCATACAGGCCCATTTCAATACTAAAACTATGATTATAAAGTGTTCATGTCTATAATAGCTAAAGGAATGGCAAAAATAATGCCAAAATTGAGATATGGATCAGTGTGGTTTTGTGGAGGAGAGGCAAACATTTGACAGTAACAGAACACTGATGATACAGGGGGAAGCTGAATGTAAAAAAAAAATAACATTGTTTTGGTGGGTCTTGATGCAGAGCAAGCATTTGGTAGAGTAAGCTGGAACTTTATGAGCAGGGCAATGGAAGCATTTGCATTTCCTGAAAAAAAAACAATAAGGTTGATTAGGAGAATATATGAGGGATCGGAAGTGAAAATTAAAGTGGGTGGAGTCTTCTCATAATTTCTGCTTGAGCAGATGAACCGGGCAGGGCTATCCTCTTTCCCCTTTATTTGCATTATATTTAGAACCATTGGCAAAGAAAATAAGAGACTCAAAAGTTCAAGGATATGATTGGTATGGTAGTCAAGAAAAGCTGGCTCTGTTTATAGATGATATTATTATGCACCTGACAAAACCAGAAAGAGACATTACAGCGTTGTGGAACATTGTGAGACAGTTTCAAATCTTTTTGGGATGCAAAATTAATGAAGTTAAAACAAAGCCAATGGTGGTAAGTTATGTACCCATATATTAATTGGTTCAGCAATATCCATATTTATGGGGATATGATAAAATGAACTATTTAGGAGTATGGATTAAAATGATTTTGGTGTGGCAGCTAAGGATATGTGGGAAGGGGATAGACAAAAGATAATACAAAAACTGAGGAGATGGAAGCTTTGTTATATGGATATGGATAGTAAGATACAAGCAGTTCAATTGTTTTTAGTCCCATTAGTCTTATACACAGGTCACGCATATGTTTATCAACCAGAGGAGAAGATGTGGATAGCAATTAGTAAAGGGGGGGATGGCAAGATTCAAGTAGGGTAAGCTGATTGTTCCAGTACAACAGGATGGATTGGGATTACCTGATTTGAAGGGGGATTTCAAAGCTACACAGTTAAGGCTTCTATACACAGCACAAGCAGAAAACTATAATTCAAAGTGGAAAGTGATGGTGATGAAACAAAGGGAAACTTAAGAAACAAGGAGAGAGTGGGATTTTGGATGCAGTCCTTTAAGGAGAATCCAGTCATACAGAATATTATATCTATAAAGTAGCAGAAAGTATCATAAGAATTAAGCCAACACGGGAATGGAGAAAGGAGATTCTGCTGGTAGGAATGACTTCAGTTAGGGATACAGACAATAGGCAAGAGGGGGCTAGAATTTATTGGAGAAAACTGGCAAAAGAACCAAGGGATCAAATAACTAGAGAGAAGAAAAATTATAGAACGAGAAGATGCCAAAAATTGATTTGGACTGCAGGATAGAGATTGCCTTCCCTATCAAGGCTTGATATCAGAGTACAGGCAAAGAAAGACATTGGGGGGGGGGTCCTAAACGAAAGACCAGCACTGGTAGAGTTTTTAGTAGAATCTAGAACATAAGCTGCCATTAAAAAGGAATAATTAGTAGACTGTATAAAATACTGCATGATAACTATAAGAATCAGAGAAGATTAGGAAGGATTTAGAAGAGAGACTGGATAAGCGATTCACAAAGAAACAATGGGAAGATATATGTATATCTCATAAGTATGCAACAAAATCTAAAATTCTCATTTAGGATTTTTGCTTGGAAATATTTACATATATATTTTTATACCCCAAATAGACTTCAGGGAATTTTTCCTCAGGTCAACAGCAAATGTTGGAGGTGTGGCAGGGAAGAAAGAGGTAATTGGGAACATGTTTTCTGGGAGTGCAGTGAGTTGGCAGACTTTGATTCCCTGTGGGATGCACTGTCAGAAATGATGTGTGGTCAGATTGGTGTGACGAGGGAGATGATTTTTCTGAGCTGTGATCCAGAATCGGAATTGCCTAGACATAGTAAGCCCTTGCTGTGTCTAATTATGGTGGCCGCCAAAAAAGCAATTACTAGAAAATGGAACTCAAAATGTAAACCAACTATACTAGAACTAGTGAAAATATTAATAGAGATAACCCCCCCCCCCCAAAAAAAAAAAAACTAAATATACCAACTCCAAGATCGCACTGCCGTAGGTTAAGGGGCAAGGTTTGATAGGATGGCCAAGCATTTACTTAACTGGAGTGGTAAGTTGGTGATCTGATATTGTTAATCCTCATTCATTCCTTACGCATGGGTATCGGTTCCGAGCTCGGAACCAAGCTGGCCATTTTCCAAGCTCGTGTCAGCTTCAAACTCTCGAGCTAAACTCTTACCCACAATTCCCGTCTCCCTGTTACCTCAGATTCCATTTGCCGTGTTGCCATCCGGTCGTGTCAAGCAACTTCTCTTGAGCTAAGTACAGTCAGTTGTTGTTTGTTTGCTTTACTAATTACTTTTCTGTCAGAAAAGTTGATCTTTTATTGTCTCTTGCCCTATCGCATCTAGCATTCATAATTTCCTCAGGATTTTTCTGTCCTTTACTTACCCTTTTTACCGCGAGGTAATTTTCTCCTTACCATTGTTGGTAATCCTTTTCCCTTTCATACCTTCGGGTACTCTCTTGTACCATTGTTATACTTTTCTATTTGTTAATATGGCAGATAGAAAGGGTAGTCCGGGGTATAAGCGGTGTTCTGATTGTGGACACAAACTGCCTACTTCTGATGCACACTCTTTGTGTGTTTATTGTTTGGGAGCTTCCCATTTATCTGTTGAACCACCTTGTACTATTTGTGAGAACTTTTCTAATAGAACTTTGTTAGAAAGGAAAAATAAGCTGATACTGAAGGGACTTCTAAAATCTCCCTTTTCAGAGGCTATTTCTGGGTCAGAGGTCTCAACCCGTCATAAAGCCCATAAGAAAATGGATGTTTCTACTAAGGCTAAATCCTTGCCTTCATCTCCGGCTGGGGACTCTCACCAACCAAAATCTAAAAAGGCTAAAATTTTGGCTCCAGAGCTCTCTGTCAGCCCCAGTGCTTTCGGTGCCCAGACCTTTGGCTCCATTAGTGATTTCGGCTCCGTCCTCTCCTGCAGCCTTCTACATATCGGCATCAAGGGGCTCCTCGGTTCAGACTATTAACACTGTATCGGCACCGACTGTTCAGTCGGCGCAGACCTTGACCGCGTCGGCTCCAAGATCTTCCTCGGATCCAAGGCCTTTATTGTTGACTCCAGTTTTGTCGATTCCATCTTTGGCACCGACAACCACTTTGGCACCAATCCTTGTGTCGGTGCAGACCATGACATCGGCACCGATGACTTCTTCGGTGCAGACTACAGTAGTTCAGTCTTTCTTGGCACCATTGTCCTCGGTGCGGTCAGATGAGATGGGCACCGAGTCTGCCTCTTTTGTGGACAGGCGTGTTTCTCCCTCAGTCTCTGTGAGGTCCACTAGAAGTCTTTCTGAACATGATGTGTTGCATCTTGTGGGCCAGGCATTCTTGGCCAGAGGTATTCCACCCCCCAGGAACTATCCTTCCTTAGGAGGTGATCACCCATCTCCAAAGACACCTTCTTTTTCTCCTCCTTCGTTGCCTTTGAAGTCCATGGATATAGTACAGTCTTCCCCTTCTGCGGTTCCCTTTATTGATCTCACTAGGGAACCGCAGCTGCCTTTGTGGCAAGAAAGTTTTGCTACGACCCAGAATGTCAGCTGTGACACGCATAGCTTGCTGCTCCACAGCCATCCAGGGACTCGTGAGTCGGCAGGCTGGGCCACTTAAGGGAGGAGTGCCCCCCTGTCCTAGACATACACTCCTCTCCAGGTGGACCAGCCTTCCAACTGATGGAGAAGGCATTCGCTGCTGCTGGTGATACCGGACTGTCTATACCTCTGCCCTCCTCTGGTACACTGGTTTCACAAGTCGCACCTAGCGGACACCGGGTGCAAGGGTCTCAGGACATATTCCCTCAGGAATCCCCTTTTCCATTGTCTTACCCAGCTTCTCCCACTGAGGAGGTCCACCAGAAAAGTTTGTGTAAGAGGAAGCACATGGACTCCACAGAGGTGTCCCTCACCGAAGACACAGATTTTGATGAGGGGGAAGGATCCCCTCGGTCACCCTCTGAGGTATCCTTTGGCGATATCCTTGAAATCCTGAAACAGAGAGGTGATTGGCAGCCCTCTAATCTGACCCCTGAGGAATCTGTGTTCTTGCAGGCCTTTCACACCCGGCCCCCTACCCTCCTGGGTTACTCCACCTGCCGATGAACTTGTCGGGTTCTTCGTGCAGCGTGCTTGGAAGGCCCCTGATACTGTTGAAGCTATTCCCCGGAGGCCAGATAAGATCTTCTCCCCTCCTGCTTCAGATCCCCATTGGTCCAAAGGTCTTCCTGTAGACGCTTTGGTGGTGGTGGCTGCAACAAAAAAAAATCTGGCAGCCCAACAGAGAGTCCCGGGCCCTGGACAGAATAGGGAAGCGCACCTTTGCTTCAGCGACCTTTGCTATCAGGTTCCTGAATTATATGGCACATTTTACCAGGCTTCAAATGGTTCTGGTTTCTGAGCTCTCTGAAACCTTAGCTGGTGCAGTGTCTGATGAGGTCCGTGACAAAGTGGCCTCTCAGCTGGCCACCATTGACTCTATATGTAACTCCTCTATGCGATTGATATCTCACGCATCAGAAGGAGCAGCTAGAGCAGTGGGTTCAGCTGTAGTCTTGAGATGACACGCCTGGATGTGCTTGTGCAACTTCGCGGAACCTTTTAAGTCTTCCTTTCTTAATGCCCCCATTGAGCCCTCCTCGTTGTTTGGGCCCAAAGTTAAAAGCACACTGGCCAGATGTGAACAAGACAGTAAGACCCTTTCTGCCGTAGGTGTCCGTTATTCTTCCCCTCAACGTGCTTTCTTCCAAAACCAAAAGAGTGGGAAGATATGGTTCAAGAAATCTCAGGGTCCTTTCTGTGACGCACAGGCCGAGCTCTCCCCCAAAGGCAGAGGGAGAAACTCAGAAGGAAGACGCTCCTTTCATGGCAGAGGGGGACCACGTAACCAGGCTCCAGGGATTCTTTCCCTGGTCAAACCTACCAGCACTGCTGAAGAGCGGTCCAACTCCTTTTCTCTGGAGGTGGTTGGGGGATGTTTCTCCTTGTACCCTTCTGCCTGGCTAACCATCACCACCGATTCTTGGGTGCAAAGGATCATAACCAGAGGTTATCATATCCCCTTCAATCTTTGTCCCGTCCCTTCAAAAAATTTTCCCGAAGTTCCACCCAGTCAAAGGGAAGAAGCAGCACCACAGATAGAAAAGCTGCTAAGAAAAAGAGTCATCCAAATAGTCCCTCCAGACCAGATAGGATCCAGATTTTACTTGAGACTATTTTTGGTGCCAAAGAAAACTGGGGGCTGGAGACTAATTTTGGATCTCAGTGTATTGAACAAGTTTGTGAGAGTACAAAAATTCCAGATGGTCACAATACAGTCTATCCTCCCGCTTTTCGAAAAAGATGATTGGATGTGCTCTGTAGTTCTTCAAGATGTGTACTACCACATAAAGGTGGACAGGCCATCAAGACTATTTCTGCGCTTCCGTGCGGGAGCCAGTCACTACCAGTTTAGAGTACTGCCCTTCGGACTCTCTACAGCCCCCAGAGTGTTCACAAAGTGCATGGTAGTTGTCACAGCTCACTTGCGACTTCAAGGATTCCAGGTGTTTCCATACCTAGATGACTGGCTTATTTCTGCCCCCACCAGACATCTCCTGGAAAAAGCCCTGGCATATTCTCTCCTCACTGCTCAAAGGCTAGGCATAACCATAAACTGGCAGAAATCCAATCTCACCCCAACTCAGTCGACAGAATTCATAGGGGTTATCTTGGACACAAAAAAACTGCAGAGCTGCTATTCCAGAGCACAGAATTTTAAGGATAAAGCAACAACTAATTTCAATCCTTTCAAAGAAAAAATCCACTGCTCACTCGCTTCTACAAGCTGTTGGGTTCCATGGCAGCCTCCATCACCATTGTTCCCATGGCCAGGTTTCCCATGAGGCTTCTACAATGGCTACTGCTCACTCAATGGTATCCTTTTCAGCATTCTCTTTCAGCCATGATTCGAGTAACCCACAGGTGCAAACAGGATTTAAATTGGTGGATGACATACAATCTCCCACAATGGTCTCGCCCCTTTTCCCCCCAGCAACCCAAGGCCACAGTGACCACGGACACCTCCCTGATCGGTGGGGGGGGGGGTTATGTCAGGGACAGACAGTCCAAGGCACTTGGTCCCAACTGGAGGCCCATCTGCATATAAATGTTCTAGAGCTGAGGGCGGTGCTTCTGGTGTTGCAAGCATTCCATCCCCTGCTGCCGTCTGGGACAATTGCGATTCAGTCGGGAAACATGGCGGTGGTCTGGTACATCAACAAGCAAGGTGGAACCCAAATCTTACCCCCTTTGTCAAGAGGCCATGAGGATATGGGCGATGGCTACGAACCATTTTCTTCTAGCAGTGCACATTCCCGGGAGTTCCAACGTAATAGCAGACAGACACAGCAGGTGCATTCTGCAACCTCACGAGTGGTCCCTGAATCCCTTGATAGCGGCGGAGATCTTCCACCACTGGAGCCATCCTTGCTGCGACCTCTTTGCATCCCTGACCAACTACAAATGCAGCAACTACTTTGCCCTGATTCCCCCTCCGGGACAGTCACCCAGGGACGCTCTAGTCCACGATTGGCCCTCTGGTCTTCTCTACGCATTTCCACCCTTTCCTCTCATTCCCCAGTTTCTGAAGAAAGCCCGGCGGTTGG
Source organism: Protopterus annectens (assembly GCF_019279795.1). NCBI lineage: Eukaryota > Metazoa > Chordata > Ceratodontiformes > Protopteridae > Protopterus > Protopterus annectens. The sequence goes on from NC_056728.1 coordinate 1,707,085,717, forward strand.
AGCAAGGTAATCCTCATAGCACCATATTGGCCACGACAGATTTGGCTCCCATTCCTTTGGCCTCACCTACTAGATCGACCATGGATTCTCCATCCAATCTCGGAGTTGATCTCACACCCACTGAACCTGATTCATCCCAGCCTGAACAGCCTGAAGCTAATGGCTTGGCTACTCCAATTCCCTTGATTGTCAGGCAGAATGATCTTTCTTTACCAGTACGTGATGTTCTCATTGCCTCTCATAAGTCTTCCACTAGAATTACTTATCTGAGCAAGTGGAAAAGATTTACCTGTTGGCTGAAAGATAAACAAGTAGACCCCGTTTCAGCACCAGTGTTGATAATACTAGACTATCTGGCCGACCTGTTTCAATCGGGTCTTTCGGCCTCTACCATTAGAGTTCATATGGCTGCAATTTCTATTTTTCATGAGGGTGTCCAAGATTCCTCTTTTATGTCCCATTAATTGTGCAAGACCTTCATAAAAGGTGTGAATCATCTGAAGCCAACTTTTAGAGAACCTATTCAACCATGGGATTTATCATTAGTTGTTCAAGCTCTGACAATGGCACCTTTTGAACCAGCCTCTTCTTGCGACCTCAAGCAAGTATTTGTCATGGAAAACCTTGTTTTTGGTCGCTATTACTTCTGCCAGATGTATTTCTGAACTTCAGGCTTTATGTATCAAGTCTCCATACTTAATTTTTCATAGAGATAGTGTGTGTCTGAGAACTAATCCGTCATTTCTGCCTAAAGTGATCTCTGAAATGTCCATTAATCAAGCCATTGAATTGGCAGTTTTCTTTCCCAACCATTCAAACAAAGGGAGAGTATTGTCTAGATATACACAGGCAAATCCGTTTTTACTTAAACAGGACTAAACCCTTTCATAAATCTGACCATTTATTTTTGGCCTTTTCTGGATCTAGATTAGGATCTGCTGTTGCTAAGGTCACATTAGCTAGATGGTTGACGGACTGTGTGACCTTTATTTGCACACAACGTAATATCTCATTGCCTACTACCATGAAAGCTCATTCAACAAGGTTGGTGGCAACTTCTGCTGCCTTCCATGCCAGAGCTTCTTTACATGACATCTGTACAGCTGCAACTTGGGCTACGCCTCTTACCTTCATCAATCATTACAAATTGGATTTGGCCTCCAGGGGAAGAGCATCTTTTAGTTCTATGGTGCTCAGGAATGTCCTTCCATGAGAGCCTCCCAGGAATAGAGGTAGCTGGGGACTCTGTCCCATGCGTAAGGAATGAACGAGGATTAACAATATCAGATAAAGAAGTTATGTCTTACCATAATGTTCCATCTGTATTGTTGATCCTCGTTCAGTCATTACGACCCTCCTTCCTTCCCCCTCCTGTGGTTTCTAGTGGATCTCACCATCCAGTTCTCTTAGGTTATTTGACCAGAAGTAGCCTTTACCTTCTTTAACTTGCAAACTCAATCTGAGGTAACAGGGAGAGGGGAATTGTGGGTAAGAATTTAGCTCGAGAGTTTGAAGCTGACGCGAGCTTGGAAAATGGCCGGCTCGGTTCCAAGCTCGGAACCGATACCCATGCATAATGACTGAACGGGGATCAACAATACAGATGGAACATTATGGTAAGACATAACTTCTTTTTCTGGGACGGTGGTGTTCTTGTGCTGTCGGCCTTTTCATCTCAGTTATCTGGGTTTCGGGTAAGTGGTATTTCGGTCTACTGAAGTAGACCCCTCAGAATACACCACAACACTGAAATGTACTTTTTTGGTTTTATCAGGTATAAAATGATATCATCTACAGATAAAGCCCACTTTTCTTGACTGCCATACCAATTATATCCTTCAGTTTCTGATTCCCTTATTTTCTTTGCCAGTGGTTCTAAATATAATCCAGACAAAGGGGCAAAAACACCCCTGCCTGGTTTCTCTGTTCAAACAAAACTTATCAGAAGAGGATTCCCCCCAAATTTAATTTTCACCTCTGATCCATTATATATCCCCTTAATCAACCTTATAGTTTTATCAGGGTATACAAATGCTTTCATTCCTCTACTCGTAAAATCCCATCTTATTCTGTAAAATGCTTTCTCTGCATCAAGACCCACCAGCAACAGTGCTATTTTCTTATATTCTGCTTCCCATCTGGCTCATCATTGTTCTATTAATGTCAGAAGTTTGCCTCCCGTCCACAAAACCACATTGATCCATGTCTATCAAATTTCTCATATTTTATCATTCTTTTAGCCACTATAGACTTAAACACTTAATAATCATGGTTTAGAATCGAAAAGGGCCTGTATAAAGCTGGATCTGATGGGTCTTTACCATCTTTAGGTATTACAGCTACCACAGCTTACTTCCAGGATGTTGATGCTTCTTCTCCTTTTAAATACTGTTAAATAAAACCTTCCAGATCTTTATCACTTTCTTTTCCCCTAGCTTTCAAATTTCAACAGGAATACCATTTATTCCTGAACTTTCTTGTAGATGGTTATCTATCACCATTTTTGTCTCATAGGTTCAAAGGTGTGTACTAGGCTAATTGGCCCTGGAGCCTTTACAAGCATAGCCCATAGGATTACCCTGGCATCATGCCACTCGACCTTAGTTCCTAGTGCCTCTGTTGAGTAAAGCCACTGGAATGATCCCCAGGGTGAATTTTCTATTTCCCATCCACTCTTCAAGATTTCTGTTGAAGAGGGCCAGTGAGGTTCTCTGCTTGACATGTATGGGAAGTTTATTCCATAGCATGGGCAGTCTTTGGGTTATGAACCTGTTCCTCCAGCATGTTCTGTTGATTGTGGTAATGAGGTTGAGGTCTCTGGAGTGGAGGGATTGGGATTTCTTTAGAAGTAGCATTTCTAACAGAACTGGGTCAGACATGGCTTTGTAAGTCAAGCAGAGATTGCCTCTAAGTAGACGATATGAGACAGAGAATAGTTGGAGTTTTTTGAATCTCTATATAGGCCAAGTGTTTAAGGCCTAGGATCCTCTTTGTGAGGTACTTTTGTGGCCTCTCCAGTTTTTGCAGGTGTTTAGTGTGGTACATGCCAAATGGGGCATTGTATTCGATTATTGGCCTAATGAGGGAAGAGTAGAGGGAGACAATGACCTCTTTCTTCCTGGATGCAAAACTGTTAGTAATGAGATGTGCCACATAGAAGGACTTTCTGACCACAGTGGCAACGTGGTGGTCAAAGAAGAGATTGCTGTCAACCTGTGTTTCCAGATCTCTTATAACGCCTTCTGTGTTTAGTGGACTACCATCAATGTGGTAATTCAAGGGAACTGGGTTTTTCCCAAGGGGAATGACACATTTTTTGGCATTGAGCTTAAGGCCATGGTTCTGACATCAGTTGTTGATCTCATTGAGGCCTTTCTGTAGGATGTCAACATCACTTGGGGAGTTAATAATAGCTCCCAACTTCCTTCGTGTTGCCCTGGACTTCAGAGAAGTAGATACCAAACAGGAGAGGACCCAGGACCGAACCCTATGGGACTCCACTCATGACTGGTCGGCAGTCTGATTTGGAGTCCGCTACTTTCATACTGTGGGTTCTATCTGTGAGCCAGTTTGCAACCCACCTAGTGATATAGGGGTTGATGCCTACCTTAGTGAGTTTTTCTATGATTCCTGAGTGGGGAATGGTATCAAAGGACTTGACCAGATGAAGGTAGGCTGTATGAACCACCTTGCATTCATCCACAGCTCTGGTGACTGACTCAAAGAAGTCGACCAAGTTGAGCAGGTATGATCTACCCTTCACAAAACCAAACTGTGTAGGATCCAGAGTTTGGAGATTCCCTATATCCTTGTTTATTAGGTCCATGATGATGCATTTCATAGCTTTGCATATCAGACTCATCAGGCTAATGGGGTGATAATTCCCGGGGTGTGCAGTCGCTCCTCATTTGTGGAGAGGAATGACTGTAGCAGTGCACCATTCGGTAGGGAGAAAGCCTGAGGTGAGGCTGTGATTGAACAGGGAACACAGGTGAGGTGCCAGTTCACTCTGTAGTTCATGTAGAACACAGCCAGGGATATTGTCAGGTCCCATAGAAGCTGTATTCTTGGCCTTGGACAGTGCTGTTTTAACCTGTGCAGCAGTAATACTGGGTTGCCTGCAATCTACTGGTATTGTGATTGGTCCTTTGAGGGGGTAAAATTACCATGAATCTGTCGGCCAGTATATTGGCAATGTCTGTTGGCTAGGAGGCACTATTGTGCAGTAGCTCAGAGCAAATCTGGGTATTGCCGTGGGGATTCTTTACGTAACTGAGAAAGGCCTTGTGGTTGTCTTTGCTATCAGCTGCAATTCTGTTTTCTTAGCTAGCTTTAGAGGATTTGATGAGGGATCTCAACCTTTTGTTGAGGCTGATGAGGGAGTTTTTCCAGTCTTGGGACTTCAGTTTCCTCCTTCTGTTGTAGAGTTTGTTTATGGCAGGGGACCACCAGATTGGCTTCCTTTTTTTTGTGGAGAGCGACTTGGTTCTATTGTGTACAGCGAGAGCCATGCATTTGTGTACGTGTTCGTACAGTACATTGGTGTATGATTCGGCGGTCATGCAACTATTCTCCATTTGCATGGGTGCCGTGAAGTTAGCCACCTCTGTTTTTAGGAGCCCAGAGTTAGCTTTGGAGAAGGTTTTCATGGTGGTTACCTTTGTGTGTGTGTGTGGGGGGGCATGTGGATTTCCAAGGTGATTAGTTTGTGGTCAGATCTAACCAAGGAGGAGTTGACTATTGGTGTAGAGCAACGGTCGCCCATGTTAGTAATGACCAGGTCAAGGATATTGCTACCTCTAGTGGGGATAAGAACGAGCTGGTCCAGGGCATTGGAATTAATGAAAGCATTGGACAAGTGTATTGGTACATGAGTAGTTTTCCTAGTTAATGGAGGGGGTAGTTGAAGTTGCCCAGTATTAGGGTGTTAGTTTGGACGCTAACATTCTCCAGGATGCCTAGGAACGTGGATTGTATGTCTTGGGACATGGCTGGGGACTATAGCAGGCTACGGCCTGAATCGCTGTCTTACCTAATGTTAGCTGCACCTGAAGTATCTCAGATTTTATTTATTTATTTATTTGCAGTTTGTTTTCCAGGATAGTCCATTGGCCTACAAGGAGCCTGTTTTCAATGGAGTCCTGGGGCGAAAAGCTCCAGAGAAATACAAGTACATAGTACAGAAAAAGCACAAATCTATAATATACATTTCAATTAAATGTTCAATATATATTTCAGATAGTACAACTCCATATCACACAAATCAAATAAATGTTACATAATACAGAAAAAAAGAGATTTTTATTAGCAAAACTACATCAGGTTAATTCAACAAGTAGTAATGTTTTTAAGGCAATTACAATGAGGTAATTATATTTTTTAGTAGTTGGTTGAATACGTCCCAAGGGATGTAGAACTTTAGGAGGTAGTGACAGGCAACAAATAAGTTTGGAAAGTTAGGAAAAAAGTGTGGTCAGAATTAGGTTGTATGAGAGCAAGAGCGTTATGTTGGGTTACCAGTCTGGAGGTGTGCGCATACTTTATGAATATGGAAACACCACCACCTTTGGAGCCTCGGTCCAAGTTCTAGGGCTGAAAGGTGTGGGTTATAGCCTGGTAGTGCAGGGGTGCTTTCTGCTGCCTTGAACCAGGTCTCTTTTACAGCACAAACATCAATGTTCTCCATTTTAAGGAGTGCTCCGAGTGAGTGCATTTTGAGATTTAGACTTCTAGCATTGAGCAGCATGACTCTCAGATTGCATTTGTTTGTAGCTATTACGGTGGTAATTTGGTCTTTGGAATACCACCTAAAAAAGGTACTGCAGTGGTGGCAAGAACCTTGGGCAGTACCAAGAAGCCCAGGATGACAGATGTAGGCCATCTCTGGCAAAGCATCAAGGTCTGTCAATCATGTGATCCCAGGCAGACAGATACTGGATCCCCTTAGAATGACACCAGAAACTTAGCCAATTGTTGAACTCAATTCTTTTCTGCTTGTACTGTGGTATCATTCTGGGTGATGGTAGGGTGCTGCTCAAGGTGTACTGTGGTATCATTCTCTTCCTATCCTAGCTTGTTAGCAATTGAGCCTCTCATCCATCTCTAACTGTGGCATATTTAATTCTTCAGTAAACATTTCTATTTGTACTTTTTCTTTATTTCCACTGCTTTGTATTATACAGGTTTTCATAAAATTTCTGAAATATTTCTAATACCAGTACTGGATCTCTAGTTATTTTTCTTGTTATAGGCTCCCTAAGCTTGGCAACAATCCCTTTTCTTTTGCCAGGACCATTGTGCTAAAAGTTTTTGTGCTCTGGTGGTGTTATCAAAAACAGTTGCTTAACAACATTCTTTTTAATCCCATGCATATTATAGAGGTAATCCCTTATTTTCTCTTTAGCACTGTGCAATTGCTCCTCCTTTTGTTCTGTAAGATTTCCCCCATTCTGCAATACTTCAACCTTTGTCAGTTACTCTAAATAATTCTTGTTACTGCTTAACCATATCTCTATTTCCACCCTCTTTTTTAAACTGCACTTTAATTTTTATCCCATTCCCTAGCTGTTTTTTTTTTTCCAGAAGAAATTTCTGTCATCTCTAATAACTCCCGATTAATTTCCACTACTCATTCCCCAAATGCCTCTGTTTGTAACAGATCGGTAGGGAAGTGCCAGTGTCTCATTCTTATTTTATTTTCCTGCATTTTTCTTTTAGTTATTATTGGCGCATGATCTGAAATAGTTATTTAAGGCATATTAAAACTTTCAATTAAATGCACATTTTCTTGTGAAATATAATTTATGTCTAGCTTACCCCAGTTGTTTTATCTTGGGGAATAATATGTAAATTCTCTCTGAACTTCTCCAACTGAATTCACATCTTCCATACCAATTTATTTCAAAAATGGCTTCAAAACTCTACCCTGATTTGTTTTATTTTCCCTTCTATGCTCCCCAGATACATCCTCACCATTGCAAATCAAATGCCAATCCCCACATAGAAGTAATATTCCTTGCTGAAAGCTGATTATTTCAGCTAGAATTTTCTAAATCTCCACTGTAGCAGTTTTAGGTGGAATATAAATACATGCCATCGTAATCCTCTTCCCTTGCCAGTACCCCCTTATTACAAGTCTACCATTATTATCTTTTTTCTCCTTCTATCAGTATTGGAGCTCATGTCACAATTAGTTTAAGTGCTCTCTTTTTCTTTGTCCCAGGTATTCCACTAAATAACCATCTTGCAATCCTCCTGAAATCTTTTCTTTATCAAACTCACATGCTCAGTCCTTTCCAAATGTGACTCCTGTAGCATAGCTAATTTGTACACTGCTTTTTTAATATACTTCACTACTCTCTCATTTTTGCATATATGTGCGAGACCACTCACATTTAAAGGTTATATGGAAAGTGGTATTATGATAAAGAAGTTATTTTTTCTCAACTGTTATGTATAACAGGATTTTTTAAATGTCTAGTTTCAGCTTTGTGTTACATGTATCCAGTAATGTTTGGCAGGTTGATGTTTTATGCAGTTGTTTCTCATCATATTCATATGAACCTGTGTCACATATCACAAAACATTTTGTTTTAATGAAAACTGTCAAAGAAAAAAGCACACTCCCAGAATACCCATAAAACCTATTAACTTAATACTAACATACAACACTATATACATCTTCAAATAATGAAGTTTAACCCTCCTAATAGGAGCAGTTGTCCCAGATTGACAGCCACACACACCAGCTTGAATTAACCTATAATGAAGGTTATCCATACTAAGACTCATGGATATAGCATGTGCTGCTGCTTCCACTAAGTGCTCTCTGTTTTTGTCTTTTCTTTATTCTTCTCCCAAGTGTAGAAAACTGAATGCTTTCAAAAAAATCCACCTCTTAGCCATTGAAAGAAAAAGATGTTCTGTTTTAATTGCCCCTTATCAGATTTTTTTCGTAGAAACATGAGAACCAGATACACAGTTGACTTCCACTACACATATTGCACTGTGAACATATGTGCCAGAAGGAGGCTTTTTGTGATATTCAGTGTAATTTTAATTGCTTGCCCTTCAAACATGTTATTAAATCAAGGCAAGGGTCTTAATCCAGACATTTCCCTATGCAAAAGTAAGAAAAGGTGCATCAGCTTTCTTTGTATTATGCTCTTTTGTCCAAGCTTTCTTCTCTTTTTATATTGCAGTTCCTACATTTTTTTTTAAAACTGAACAAGAAAGAAAGAAGGAAAAAATAGGGGCACCCGTTTACTTTACTAACCGTATTACACACAAAAAATAACTGAAAATGCATTAATTTATTGCATGCAGTATATGTCATATATTATAAAAAAATACTATTAAGAACAAAATGCTGTTTTGCTTATAGTTTACTCTTTCCTTCTAAACATTCATCCAAACATTAATAAGTGCTTATTTTCTATTGTTTTCTGCGTTTCTGTTTTACTGTATATCTGTGTAATCTGTGCAACTGTTTTTTAGTCTCCTTTTTGCTGTCTGTTACAGCTAAATATCTGTTACTGTTTGTGATCTTTGGAGCTTGTAGTGAAATCTTTTGTCTAGAGAGGCCTAGTGGTTTTTTGTGGCAGAAAGAATCATTTGGTTTGATTTAGCTAGAAGCTGAGGATTCTGATGCTGAAGAATCTATTCCTTCAGCCTCCCCTCCTGAGGATTATACTTTTGGGGAAACCCTGCATACTATGAGGGAGCATTTCCACTGAGAGAGCCAAGATTACTCAGAATCCAAGAAAAGGCTCAGAGACTTTTATTGCCTCAGCACAGGCCCCTTGCTATCCCTCCTGTTTTAGACATTGTAGATGATGTATTTTCTGTGTCCGGACTGTCTCCTGACTCTTTGCCACCAGCTCCTGTTAAGCCAGACAGATACTACAGGGTTCCTGATTCACATAAATTTCTTTATAAAAACCCTGCTGCAGACCCAGAAACAATCTCTCAGGGTCCCAAAGGGGTCAAGGCGTCCACTGCAAAAAAAACATATCCCCTCTGATGGGGATTCAAGGGCCCTGGACAGATGGGGGAAAAAGATTTATACTTCTGCTACCTTGGCTGTAAGAGCTATAAATTGTCAATTTCATATGCTTAAATATCAGCAATATCTAATGTCACTGCTTAAACAAAAAATGTTGACATTCAGAATGTGCAGAAAATAAAGAAATGCAGGATTTATTGCATGCAGCTGAACAAGTAGGAAAGCATACTTTGCAATGTGGTTTTGATTTTCTAGAGGCCTCTTGCAGGGCCGCTGTTACAGGTTCTGTCATTAGGAGACATGCTTGGTTAAAAGAACAGAATCTGCCTGATCATGTTAAAGCAAAATTGTTAGATGCTTCATTACAACTTGATACCTTGTTTGGTGTTAAAGCAGAAGAGGTTTTGAAGAAAATGGAGGACAAAGCTAAATCTATGCAAACAGTCAAGGATTTCTTACAGGTACATCCTCCCAGATTTAGCAGGAACTGGCCTGCAAAGAATTGGTCATTTCCAGTGTCAGACAGGCCACAAAGAGGTAGATACAGACGTCCCAGAGGCAGATCACAGCCCCAAAGCTCATACAGGCCTAAACAATGCGGTGCTTCAACCTCCAAAAGTGGAAAAGAAAAATCACAGCCATACAGAAAACAGTCTCAGTGACTTTCCCCTGCCAGCACCAAGCACTTATCTTCTGGCAGCTCCTTTGGGGGGAAAATTAGCACTTTTTGCTCAAAATTGGCATATGATCACCCAGGACAAATGGGTCTTAAATATTGTATCCCAGGGCTACAGGTTCCATTTTCACACCCTGCCAAGGCCAAACGGTATGCCAGACCTGCCACGCAATCAATGGGCAGGGCCACAAAATCAAGTTTCATCCCTCATGGACATGAGGGCCATTCAGCAAGTACCACAGCAAGAGCAGGGACAAGGATTTTACTCAAGGCTATTCTTGGTGCCCAGAAAGGGCAAAACCTCGAGACCAATACTGGACCTGTCTATCCTGAACACATTCAAGGACATTCCAAAATTCAAAATGTTAACTCTGCAGCAGTTTCTGCCCATGCTGGGCAAGAAGGCTTGGCTTGTGACTTTAGACCTAAAAGAGGTATACCTGCATGTCCCAATCAGACAATCATTTAGAAGATACCTCAGATTTATAGCTGGCTCAATGCATTACCAATTCTCTGCACTGCCCTTTGGCTTATCTACTGCGCCCAGGGTCTTCACAAAGTGCCTGGCACCAGTAATTGCTTTTTGCAGACAAAGAGGAATTCAGATATATCCTTACTTGGACGACTGCCTTAATCAAGCAGAGAACAAGAACACTCTACTACAGCATCTGATGTTTGTAAAAACATTACTAGCAGGCCTAGGGTACACAGTAAATGAAAAGAAATCAAAACTCATACCCTCTCAAGAGATAACATTCCTGGGTGCAAGCTTAAATACAGCTGCCCAGATGGCTTATCTCACGCCAGACAAACACAGACAACTGGCTACTTATTTCAAAATGTTGGCAACAAAGACCTAGTTATCTGCATGAAAAATTCTGCAGGCTTTGGGGTTCATGGCATCCTGCATTCTGCTATTTCCATATGCAAGACTGCATATGAGGAAACTTCAATGGTATCTAAAAACTGTTTGGACTCAACATTGCCACAGCCTGGAAACAATAATTACCCTCATTCCCTGCCTGCAACAGGAGTTTCGATGGTGGGCAAAAGCCTGTCACCACAACATGGAACAGCCATTCACCTTACCCACAGCCAGGCAGACATTAACAACAGATGCATCAGATTATGCCTGGGGGGCCCATATGGCAGGAAGATGTATTAAGGGCACATGGTCCGCAAGTCAAATGCATCTACATATCAATCAAAAAGAGGTGCTAGCAGTTCAAAATGCCCTGACAGCCTTCAATGATCTACTTCATCCAGGACAACTACTGATAAAGACGGACAATACCACAGTCATGTGGTACATAAACAAGCAAGGGGGGCACACATTCCTACCCCCTGTGCAGACGAGCCATGAACTTATGGGACACAGCATTGACTTACCAAGTACATCTGCAAACACAATTCCTGCCAGGAAGGATAAATACTCTTGGCAGACGAACTAAGCAGAAACCTAATAGATCCCCACGAGTGGAAATTGGATCCACAAGTCTTCAGCATGATAACAAGGAACTGGGGATGCCCGGACATAGACCTATTTGCCTCTCCTTGCAATTGCCAACTACAATGATTCTGCACAAGGACTTATCACAAGCAAGCATGGAAAGTGGATGCTCTATCTTTCAGCTGGAAAAACCTAACAGTGTATGCCTTTCCTCCTCTGCCTCTCCTCCCCAAGGTACTCCTCAAGGTCAGACAAGAGAAGCCAAAAATGATTCTGATTGCCCCAGACTGGCCCCTCCAGCAGTGGTACCCAATCCTAAAGAGCTTGTCCCAATGCCCAGCTTGGACACTACCTCAAATTCCTCACTTATTGACTCAGCAAGACAGTCAGATACTGCACAGCCAACTCAGAACCCTAAACCTGGCAGCATGGCGGATAATGTAGCCATTCAAGACACACCTCTTTCTAAAGCAGATGTCCTTCAAGGATGCATCTGCAGTCCTTACAAATGGGTTGTCCTGTCGTCAGGCAGCCCTTCGGTCGGCCGGATTCCAAAGTCTGGGTCTGGCCTCGGCTGGTGTCGCACTTCACCCGACGTCATAGCTGCAGTTTTTCGGGTATAAAGGCATCAGCCGACACCATTTTCCTCAGTCTTTCTTGCCGCGTGGCCAAGCAGAAGCTGTTCGCAAGTGCCGGTCGGTCAGAACCAGAGATTACTACTACCGAATACTACTTGAAGACTTCTAAAGCTAAGTACCCGTTGGGGACTCTTTCTTGCCTCAGCCGATGTCAGAAAAAGTGAATAACTGTTTAACTTGTGGAAAACAAATACCTCATAAAGATTTCCACTCTTACTGCTTACCTTGTCTAGGCCCAGACCACGACGTCGCAGCTTGTCTAGCTTGTGCTTCTTTTAACCGGCGGACGCTTAGACGTCGGTCGGAGTTTGCTGAGGAGTTTTTCGGCTCCGATTTTGCTTATATTATGCCGTTGGATCCTCCGACTTCGCAAATATCTAAAAAACGCAAGGAAAAGGACCGAAACCGCGGTTAAACCAACCGCGAGTGTCTCGGTTTCGGCTGAAACCGAGCTAGCGGTTCCTCCTTCAGCCGAAAACTTTCCTTCAGCCGAGGCCTCTTCCAACCTCGTGGAATCGGCTTCTGATATTCCACCTGCTGTTACAGTTTCTCAGGAATTATCAGACACTATTCCCTTGGATATTTCAACCCCTGCACGTGGAGCTGCTAGGCCACCTGCAGCCATGTCCATTAAGGCCTTTGCCAGGGCTAAAGCAGCTAAAACTACTAAATCTGTGCCTGCTAAGCCCCCTCTCACAGGCCTAGCTCTAGTTCACAAATGCTTAGTTTAGCAGAGGATCTTATCTCTTTAATCCGAGGATCCCAACCTCAACCAGACAGGGCCTCTCACCCGCCTCCAGAGAAGAGGCCCAGAGCTGAGCCCCTGAGCCAGTGTCTACAGATGATTCCTCTGATGACTCAAATGATACAGACCCTCCAGAGGCCCCATACTCCCCTTATGAAGACTCTGATGGTGAAGAGTCCATTCCTTCTGCCTCTCCGCCTGAGGAATTTTCCTTTGGGGAAACCCTGCATGCTATGAGGGAACAATTTCAGTGGCAGGGCCAGGATTTTTCAGATTCCAGAAAAAGGCTTAGAACTTTTCTGCATTTACCTCAACATAGGCCTTTAGCCATTCCTCCAGTTCTTTCTGTTGTAGATGATGCATTTAATGATGCCTGCACTGCTCCTGATTCTCTGCCTCCGGCACCTGTTAAGCCCGATAGATTCTACAGGGTCCCGGACACACATTACCACCTGTATAAGGCTCCCCTTGCAGATCCAGAGACTATCTTCCAAGGACCTAAGGCTGTAGCAGCCTCCTCTACCAAAACCCCTCCCCTCTGAAAGGGAATCCAGATCCTTAGAGAGATGGGGTAAAAAAGTTTACACTTCTGCTACTCTTTCAGCTAGGGCCTTGAACTGTCAATTTCACATGATGCAGTATCAAGAATTTTTGCTAGATCAGTTAACCAAAAAAGTGTCTTCAGATGAAACAGTAGACAAGAAATATGTGCAGGAAATGGTACATAACATTCAACAAGTCAGTAACCATTCCCTAAAATGTGGCTATGATGCACTGGAGGCTTCCTTTAGATCAGCCATGACTGGCACAGTCATCAGAAGGCATGCATGGCTAAAAGAACAGGCATTACCAGACCATATCAAATCAAAACTATTGGATGCTCCTATGGATAAGATCAATTTGTTTGGCTCTCCAGCACAACAAGTACTGAAGAAGATGGAAGAGAAGGCAAAATCTGTCCAAACAGTAAAAGATTTCTTACAGGTCCAACCTCCGAGGTTTAGCAGGAATTGGCCCTCCAAGAATTGGTCCTTTCCAGACTCCTCCAGAACTCAGAGAGGCAGGAATAGGCGTTCAAGAGGCAGAAGCCAATCCAGGGGTGCTTACAGAGGACGTCAGTGGCAGGGCAACAACCAGCGAGGCAGAGCCACAGACACAGCCACCACCACAACTACTGGTCAATCACAGTGACTTGGCTCTGGCACCGCCTACCAGAGAACAACTGCAAGCACCCTTAGGCGGGAAGCTAGCCTTATTTACAACAAACTGGCATTACATCACAAGAGACAACTGGATTTTACAGATAATAGACCAAGGTTACAGGTTTCACTTCCATACTCTACCAGGGAAAAGAGGAATGCCAAACCTACCTCCAAATCAAAAGACGGAAGCACAAAAACAGATTTCCCAATTATTAAGGATGAGAGCTGTAGAAAAGGTACCATCTATGGAGCAGGGCAAGGGATTTTACTCCAGACTCTTCCTGGTACCAAGAAAAGAAGGCAAATGGAGACCTATTCTCGATTTGTCCGCTTTAAACACATTCCTCATCGTTCCAAAATTCAAAATGCTGACCCTACAGCAGCTTCTTCCCATGCTGGGCAAGGAGTCTTGGCTGGTGACTCTAGATCTCAAGGAGGCATACCTGCACGTCCCCATATGACCAAACTGCAGAAGATACCTCAGATTTCTTGCAGGATCAGAGCATTATCAATTCTCAGAATTGCCCTTTGGCTTATCTACTGCGCCCAGAGTGTTCACGAAATGCCTGGCATCAGTAATTGCTCATTGCAGGCTTCAGGGAATCCAAATCTACCCATACCTGGACGACTGCCTGATACAAGCGGACAACAAAAGCAAGCTAGCAGAAGATTTACAAAGGGTCATTTATCTGCTACAAGCCCTGGGATACACAGTCAATATAAAAAAGTCAAGGCTGATACCATCCCAGAGAATAACCTGTTTGGGTGCAGAGTTGGACACATCAAGGCAAATGGCATTCCTAACAGTAGAAAAACAGGAGCAGCTACCTCTCTACTTCTTGGCCTTAACAAAACAGAACCATCTGACAGCAAGAAAAGTACTGCAAGCCTTGGGCTTCATGGCATCCTGCATAATATTGGTTCCACATGCCAGGCTGCATATGAGAAAACTACAGTGGTACCTAAGGAATTTATGGTCTCAACACAAGCACAGCTTAGAAACCCAGATTCCCATTATTCCATGCCTGAAGCAAGAATTCCTATGGTGGGCTCAGGCTTGTCAATCAAACACAGGATTGCCTTTTCACAGTGCTCAACCAAGCCAAACCATCACGACAGATGCCTCAGACCTCGGTTGGGGGGCACACATGCTGGACAAGTGCATACAAGGCTTATGGTCTCAAAACCAGCTGCACCTACACATAAATCTAAAGGAAATGCTGGCAGTAAAACTGGCAATTCAGGCATTCAGACCATTCCTTCAACAAGGTTCATTGCTGATAAGGACAGACAACACCACAGTCATGTGGTACATCAACAAGCAGGGAGGCACACATTCGTATCCTCTTTGCCGGATGGCACTGGATCTCTGGAATGTGGCCCTGAGCTACAACATTCAGTTAAAAGCAATTTTTGTACCAGGAAAAGAAAACATCCTAGCAGACATTTTAAGCAGGACTACCACGGATGCCCACGAATGGATGCTGCATCCGGACATCTTCAAAACAATTACAAGAAAATGGGGACTCCCAGAAATAGACTTATTTGCATCCCCACGCAATCACCAACTAAAGAAATTCTGCACAAGGACGTACCACCCACTTGCTTGGAAGGTGGACTCCTATCCTTCAGTTGGAAAACCTGACAGCATATGCATTCCCACCACTTCCTTTGATGCACAAAGTGCTATTGAAGATCAAAGAGGACCATCCAAGGATCATTCTGATAGCTCCAGACTGGCCAAGGCAACATTGGTACCCATTACTGAGGAGCATGTCTCGGGAACAAATATGGCCACTACCCTGGTTCCCTTGCTGTTAACACAGAACAATTACAACAATCTGCATCCAAACCTGCAAACTCTGCAGCTGACTGCCTGGAACATTGCATAAGACCAATTAACCCAAATTTATCCCAAAGGGTTAAAGACATTATCCTTGAGGCTCGCAGACCCTCAACAAGAAAAAATTATTCAGCAAAATGGAAAAGATATCTCATTTGGAGTACTGCAAAAGGAGAAGATGTGTCACTGGTAAACATAGCCAACATTCTGGAATACTTGGCAGAGCTCTTCCACACAGGCCTGTCCTATTCCTCCATCAAAACTCATGCATCAGCTATTTCAGCAGAATACGACTTAGATCCTCCTGTCTTCTCACATCCTCTGCTCAGACAGTTTTTGAGAGGAATTAAAAATGTAAAGCCTCCTAGGAAGCCACCATTACCAGCATGGGACTTGAACTTTGTGCTAGCAGCAACAGCAGAATTGCAATACTTATCATGGAAGACTGCTTTCCTGCTGGCAATCACTTCAGCAAGAAGGGTATCTGAACTTCAGGCATTAATGGCAGTGCAACCCTTCCTGATCTTCCATCAAGATAGAGTGTCCATGAGAACAAATCCTTCCTTTATGCCTAAGGTGGTTTCCAGAGTTTCTTTAAATCAGGCTATCCACCTACCTACATTCTTCCCCAACCCACAGAACAGGGGAGAAAGACTGCTGCATACCTTGGATGTACATAGACAATTACGCTACTACCTGGACAGAACCAAGGGCAATAGAAAAACTGACCAGCTACTGGTAGCATATGCAGCAGGAAGGGAAGGAAAAGCAATTTCAAAACAGACAATCTCCAAGTGGATAGGAAATTGCATTAGATTTTGTTACTCCTACCATGGAAAGAAAACTCCAGAGAACATCAGGCCTCACTCTACAAGGGCTACAGCCACTACCACAGCCTTCTTACGAGGAGTGGCTACCAAGGACATTTTAGAGGCTGCTACTTGGAGCTCCATGCATACATTTGCCAAGCATTATAATTTGCCTTTATACTCTAGATCCCGAGCAGGTTTTGCCACTGCTGTTTTGCAAGGGATCCTAACTACACCATAACTTTATTTTTCCACCTCCCCCAGTTTGGCTATGGTATTCTACCCATTTGTAAGGACTGCAGATGCATCCTTGAAGGACATAGTACAGTTTTGTACCTACCATAAATGTAGATGTCCGATAGGAATGCATCTGCAGTCAGGATTACCCACCCGCCTTCCCCTCTGTGGTGCTCCTAGTGTTTTGCCCATCTTATAGCTAGCTGGGGGAATCTATTATGGTGTATTTGTTTGTATATATGTACATACATGCTTATTTTTGTGTTTGCTCTCTACTATTTGGAATCATTGGCATTTATCCAAATTTAGCCTTCCAAGAGGGCACCTGGCATCTGGGGCAAGAAACACTGAGGAAAATGGCGTCGGCTGATGCCTTTATACCCGAAAAACTGCAGCTATGACGTCGGGTGAAGTGCGACACCAGCCAAGGCCAGACCCAGACTTTGGAATCCGGCTGACCGAAGGGCTGCCTGATGACAGGACAACCCATTTGTAAGGACTGCAGATGCATTCCTATCGGACATCTACATTTATGGTAGGTACAAAACTGTACTTTTTGGATGTTATTTTGGAGGCCAGGAGGCCTAGCACCAGAAAATCTTATGCAGAAAAATGGAAGAGATTCTGTGCTTGGAACCAGGCACAAGGTATTGACACGATTGTTCCAAATATTCCTCAGATTTTGCAATACTTAACTGAGATGCTGGATAAAGGCCTTTCCTTTTCATCCATTAAAATTCATGCCTCTGCCATTTCAGCTCATTACAATACAGAACCACCTATTTTTTCTCATCCATTACTAAGGCAGTACCTCAGAGGGGCCAAAAACATAAGACCCGCAAGGAAAGCACCAATACCTACATGGGACCTCAACTATGTCTTGGAAAAACTTACACTGCCTCCCTTTGAGCCAGCCTCTGCAGCTGATATAAAATTCTTATCCTGGAAAACAGCTCTGCTCCTAGCAATAACCTCCGCTAGACAAGTCTCAGAGTTACAGGCACTCATGGCTGTGGAACCTTTTATCATTTTCCATCCTGACAGGGTTTCTCTGAGGACAAACCCCACATTTATGCCTAAGGTAGTGACCATTGTGGCCCTTAACCAAACAATTCACTTGCCAACTTTTTACCCAAACCCACAAAATAAGGGTGAGAGACTTCTGCATTCTTTGGACATTCACAGACAGCTATGCTTCTACTTGGACAGAACCAAAGCTTTCAGAAAGACTGAACAACTTTTAGTAGCATATGCTGCAGGATCACAAGGAAAACTATCTCAAAGCAGACTATTTCAAAGTGGATAGGCCACTGCATTCATTTCTGCTACTCACAGCAGGGCAAATCAGTGCCTAAGGGCATTAGGCCACATTCCACCAGAGCAGCAGCCACTTCAGCAGCCTTCCTCAGAGGAGTACCAACCAAAGACATCTTCGAGGCTGCAACTTGGAGTTTAGTGCATACTTTCACAAAGCACTATCACTTACCTCTCTATTCTAAATCCAGGGCAGGCTTAGCCACTGCAGTTCTGCCGGGCCTGATAGCCTCTCCTAATCCTATTTAGCACCAGCCTCCAAACCATAGCTTTGGGATTCAACCCAATTGTAATGACTGCAACAGTGAAACACGATGAACATAGTACAGGTGTGTACCTACCATAAATGTAGATGTTCGAGTGTATTCACTGTTGCAGTCCAGGTTGCCCTCCCTCCATCCCCCTTTTCCTTGCTGGGACTTATCTGTACTTCTCTATTCTATACAACCTATGTGGTGTATTTGCTTGTAGATGAAGGAAAAGTTGTTTTTTGGTCATGCATGCTTTTTGGCATTAGTGAGCCTACCATTTTAGGGGCACCTGACATCTGGGGCAAGAAAAACTGAAGAAAATAGCATCAACTGCATCTTTTATACCCCTGGCACACTGATGTCAGGGAGGAGGCAACATCAACCAATGCCGGACCTGGACTTTGGAACTCAGGCCGACTGCAGGTAGCCTGCCAGAAGGATAACCCAATTTTAATGACTGCAATGGCTGGTCACCCTACAATCTTTTTCGAATGGATCCATGAGGCTAATCTCTCACACAGGATTCCACAAGGGCCGCAGGTTCAGACTTGGCCATCAGGAGACCGCAATGGATGCAATTGTGATTTGTGGAATCCTTCAAAGCATTATTCATCAATGCTCCCTTTGATGGATCCTCTCTTTTTGACCCATCTTTAAAGAGACACTTTCCCACAGTGAGCAAGATGGAAAGACCTTGTCTGCCATGGGAATCCATTCATCTGATGATGTTAATCTTCATTCATTCCTTACTGATGGGTGTTGAGTCTGTCGTCTGAACCGAATAGTCTGTTATAACAAGCTCGCACCAGCCAAAAAACTCTCACACTAAGTTTTTACCCATAGTGCCCCTCTCTGTTACCTCAGATCTCATTTGCCACATACTGAATCAAGATGCGTCAGCCCAGCTTGCAGCTAAGTTGTTTAAAACTTTTCGAAATTTGTCTCTTTTTAAACCTTCTTATTTGTTATTTCCATATACCTAGTAAGCCAATTGTTAGTCGCATACTTTTTGCTTATCTGTGTGCATGTCCCTCTCTTTCTTTCCTCCTTTTTACTGTACCATTGCTGGTACAGGCCTTCCCTTACCTCTGCGGTAGTTCCCAATGCCATTGTTGGTATTCCCTTTTCTCTCTTCCCCTCTACTGTTAAAAAAAAATTAAAACATTTTTCTTTGTTGTTGGGAGTGTGTTTTCTGTGTTTTGATCGTTTTATCTTTTGTGGCTAAATAGTTTTTTTTTTTTGAGCCAATATCTCTGAAAAAAGGTGTACAACTGGTTTTAAGAGCTGTGATCAGTGCGACAGGAAACTACCTAATGTGGACAGCCATACATCCTGTGTCTGTTGTCTTGGGGTGCCACACCTATCTGTGAACCCCCCCTTGTGAGATTTGTAAAGCATTTAGCTCCCGCACTTTGGCAGAACATAAAAATAAACTTATGCTTAAAGGTCTCCTTAAATCTCCTTTCGCGGAGGCTATTTCTGAGGTGGAGGGCTCATCCCCTCCAACGAAAGAACATAAAAAGAGGAGTAAATCCTTACCCTCATCTCCTCACACCAGTGAATCCAAATTGACAAAGCCGAAAGCAAAAGTCTCTTAATTGGCACCAACATCCTCTGCACTGGGGTCTCAACCCCCCCCCTCCACACTGCCGTCTTCGGTTCTGGCTTCTCAGCAACCAGCTACAATGTCGTCCTTGGCACCTGATCCTCAGGCTCTGACTATAACACCGATTATGACAACAATACTGACTTCCCTTTCTGCACCAAAAATAGTCATTCCAACTTCAGTCATTTTCTCCCTACCAATCCATCATGCTGGTCCTTCGACCTCAGTGCCAAAAGGTGAAATAACCCCTCCCACCCGATATTCCCCTTTAGTGGATCCATTTTTTGGCCAACAATGCAGCCCTTTTCTAGAGCGTCCTGACTGCTCATTGGGGATATCCACCCGCTCTTCCAGAAGCATTTCAGAACTGGACGTAGTGAGGCTTGTGGATCAGCTCCTGGCGGCCAGAGGAATTCCAACGCCTTCCCAAATCCTCCCTCCCACCCAGAGCCAAGGATTTTTCTCCACGGACTCCTACATACTTTCCTCTTTCAACCTCCCTGGAGGTATTGGAGCCTTCAATGCCAACTCCAGTTCCAGCTTCTTCGGTTCCGTTGGTAAGACCTTACCATGGCTCTGGAGTCTACCCTTTGGCCATCAACTCACACAGAGCAGGGCCATCCTCTGGATCAAGACTGGTCTGTTGGCACCGTAATCCTTAGTGCGGCACCTCCCTTTTCCACGGTGCTGTCTACTATGGTTCTGGGAACCAGGTCCTGTCATGGCTCCTTCCCTGGGAGTGGGTCCGTTGGAGTGTGGTGTGACCCCCAGCCCCGAGGTTGTCTTTCTCTGTTCTGGGCTCCCATCCCTCTTCGAGTGGACCTGCTTTGCAGGTGATGGAGAGGGCACTTGCCTCTGCAAGCTCGCAGCTGGTCCCTTCGGTGCTGAAGACCCGTATATACCTTTCCTCTGAGCCAGAGTTGACACAGCCCACTACTCAAGGACACTGGGCATGGGAACCTCAAAACATCCTTCCACAAGGTACCCACTCTGCAGAGTCATCCTCAGATGTCCCTGCTGAGGAGGTACCTCACAGATCATGCAAGAGGAAGCATGTGGATTCCCTTGAAGAATCCCTCACCGAGGAAATAGACTATGATGAAGAGGAATGGTCACCACGATCACCCCCTGAGGATTTCTCCTTTGGAGACATATTGGAGATCCTGAAGCATCGGGGGGACTAGAAGTCCACCACCTCTTCCTTGGAGGAGTCTGTATTCTTGCAGGCTTTCTGTGCCCAGCCCTCTACTTCCTGGGTGACCCTGCTGCAGATGACCTGGTTCAGCTCTTTGTGCAGCATGCCTGGAAGAGTCCTGATACCATTGAACCTATCCCCCAGAGACCAGTCAGAATTCTTTCTCTTCCAGAGGACAGCCCACACTGGTCCAAGGGCCTACCAGTAGATATATGGTTTTGGTGGCGACCACTAAGAAAGAGCTCGCCGAGGAGAGCTCTACTGTCCATTCTGCCAAAAGGGAGTCTCGGGCGATAGACAGACCAGGGAAGCAGGTGTGCTCTTCTGCGACCTTTGCCATTCTGTTCCTGAACTAACTGGCGCACTTTAACCGGCTTCAGAGAGACCTACTCTCAGAAATCCTGGCAGGAGCAGTTTCTGATAGGGGTACGTGACAAAGTTGCTTCACAGCTTGCCACCCTGGAATCTATCTCTAACTCTTCCATGCAGTTGATTTCTCATTCTACCGAAGGGGCGGCTAGAACATCGGGTGCAGGTGTTGTCACAAGACGTCACACCTGGATGTGCTATGTGATTTTACGGATCTCTTTAAGTCTTCCTTCCTGAATGCCCCCATAAAGGCCTCTTCTCTTTTTGGCCCTAAGGTAAAAGACAATTTAGCCAGGTGTGAAAAGGGCGGTAAGACCTTGTCTGCTTTAGGCATACATTTTTCCACCCCCCAATGACCCTACTCTAGGAATTAGAGGAGTGGAAAGATGTGGTATAAGAAATCCCAGGGTCCTTTTCGCAACACATGTGGCGAGTTTCCCCTGAGCAGAGGGGGGAACTCAACTAGAAGATGCCCTTTCAGAGGCAGAGGAGGTCTGCATAGTCAGATTCCTTCTCTGGACAGCCCTATCAGTGCTCCTGAAGAGCGGCCTGATTGCTTACCTCTGGAAGCAATTAGGGGACAATTTTCTCTGCACCACCTTGCCTGGCAAACTATAACCACAGATCTTTATGTGCAGACGATAATTGCCAGAGGTTACCACATCCTCTCAGCCTTTACTCAAGGCTGCTAAAGCATATTCCCGATGTTCCACCCAGTCAAAGAGAAGTAGCAGCTCACGAAATCCAAAAGCTGCTTCTAAAAAGGGCCATCCAAACAGTCCCACCAGACCACGTATGATCCGTATTCTACTCTAGGTTCTTTTTAGTGCCAAAGAAGAAAGGGGACTGGAGGCCAATTCTGGACCTCAGCATCCTAAACAAATTTGTCAAACAAAATTCTGGGTGGTCACAGTTCAGTCTATACTACTTTTTCTGGAAAAAGATGATTGGATGTGCTCGATAGATCTTCAGGATGCGTATTACCACAAAAAAATGGACAAATGCTCCAGAAGCTTTTTCCACTTCTGGCTGGGAGCCAATCACTACCAATTCTGAGCCCTGCCCTTTGGTCTCTCTATGGCCGCCAGAGTGTTCACCAAATGCATGGCAGTCATAACAGCTCATTTGAGACTGCAAGGAGTCTGGGTGTTTTCATATTTAGACTATTGGCTCCTTACCACCCCAACCAAGCATCTACTGCTTTCAGCCATTCATTACACTCTACAACTAATGGAACACTTAGGGATAACACTAAATAAAGTCAAATGCAATTTGACTCCTCAAAGATTGGAGTTCATAGGGGCAAATTTTGATACTCAATCTTGCCTAGTCTCCCTCCCATTCCACAGGCTGGAAAGACTCAAGTCTTAATTCTGAGTGATACTCTGTCAGGACAAAGCTCCCGCTCGGGCAATCCTCCAACTACTAGGGTCATTGACAGCATTGATAACAGTAGTTCCACTGGCAAGACTACACATGAGACTCTTACAGTGGGTTTTGCTAACACAGTGGTCCACTTTGACTCATCCTATGTTCTTTCAAATCAGGATAACAAATCGGTGCAAAAAAATTTAATTTGGTGGATGAAGCCAGAAGAGCACCTATGGCATCACCCTTTCTCCCCCTCTCAGCCCAGAGCCATAGTGACCACGGACGCCCCCTTGATTGCCTTGGGGGGGGCGCATTTCCAGGGAAGGGCAGTCCAAGGCACTTGCTAATCCTTGGAGGCTAACCTGCATATCAGTGTTCTAGAACTGAAGGCAGTGCTTCTAGCATTGCAAACATTTCAACCTGTTCTCCCTTCAGGAACGATTGCCATTGTCTGACAACATGTCAGTAGTCTGGTACATCAACAAACAAGGTGGAACCAAGTCCTACCCGTTGTGTTGAGAGGCCATGTGAATTTGGCAATGGCCGATAGCTTCCAAATGCTTTCTGATAGCAACACACATTCCCGGGGATTCCAGCGTTAATTGCAGACAAATTGAGCAGATGCATTCTCCTGCTTCATGAGTGGTGTATCCCAAGACCACACTTAGTATTCCATCTGTCAGGCTTTTGTACCCAAGACTTTGCATTGCCACCCTTCTTCACTTTACATTTACCTTGAGAACCAGTGTCTCACACTTTTGGCCCAGGGTACCATGGCAAATCAGCTCTCCCCGAGATATAGCCACAGTTCAAAAAGAAGGACAAGAAGTCTAGGACTGCGTCTGCTGCTGTCCAGCCTCCACTGGATGTCTTTCTTGAGGGGACTAAGGACCCAGAGTCTTCGGACGAGGATGTTGACTCTGAAGTGGACTACTTGGCTTATTCCTTGCAGTTGCCTTCATCTTTAGACTATGGATCTGAGGAGGTAGAATCTGTCAGTCCTGACTCTCCTTTGTAGGAGCTTTCCTTTGATGACGCAGTTCTGTGTGTGATTGAGCATTTCATCTGGGATTACTCCCAAATATCGGACATCCAGAAAATTATTGTGAGTTGTTACAAATGGACACTCCTGAACCTTCACCTGCCCCTCCTGTGTTGGCTGCTGGATTGGATACCTTCTATGCTGCTTCCCTGACACCAGAATCTCAACATCCAGTTCCTAGGAAACCTGATAGGTTTGCTATAAGATGTTGGATGCCTGTAAGTTCTTGTACAAATGTCCTTTGTCTAATCCTGTAGTGATTTCTGTATCTATTGATAAGCCTTCTCAGCTGTTACTTTCTTCCAAGCTCCTTATTTCTTTCTCTGTGGAGAGGATTGGCAAGAAGGTATACATTTGCCACACTCGTGACGAGGTGTATCCCGTCTCTTCTTTCTCAGATTGGCAAAGTTGTTTCCGATATGCCTGATTCTGAGGGTAAGGCCTCAGATGTCTCCTTGCACAGTTCCACTTCTCAAGTTGTCGTCACTCTATCAAATGCAGCTGTGATGCAGCTGATGCATCTTCTAGGGGCTGCTACATCTGCCTCTGTAATGAGACACTATTCCTGGCTTTGCCTTCAAGCCTTGCCAGATGATATCAAGGCAAAGCTTCTGGACACTCCCTTGGATAATGAGAATTTGTATGGCACTGCTGTGCCTGAGCTTTACAAGACTGTATAGGGTCATGGTAAGGTCACGAAAGATTTGAAGCACATTTTTCTCACTTATTCACAAGTTTCAGAAGAACTGTCTTAGTAAGACTACCTTTTTGCGTACACTGCCTAGACAGTCTTCCAAAGATAAGAAGGCTCCTAAGCATGCTTTTTCTGATAAGCCTACTCAGACACCCAGGCCCAGAAGCAGTCCTTTTCTGACAAATTTGCAGCCATCTGACTGTCTGCACTTCCTTCCTCCCAGCCAGGTTCCACTGTCCCTTAGGCCTCTTCTCTCTCTCCCAGTTTGGCAGTTGATTACCACAGACACCTGGGTTCTCTGCATTATCTGTCAGGGTTACTTTATGACATTAAGACCCTTCCCCTTTTCTGTGGTATTTCTCAATCACCTGTAGAACAGCTTCATCATTTTCCAGGGGTATTGCAGGGTCTGCTGGACCATTGTACCATTCATCCGGTTCCACAGCCCGAGAAGGTTTGGGTTTCTATTCCAGGATATTTCTGGTTCTCAGAAAAGAGGAGTCTTGGAAACCTGTCTTGGATCTTTCCTTTCTGAACACCTTTCTCATTGTGCCATCCTTCCAAATACTCTCCATTCAGACTGTTTCCTCTGTTGTTTCCCCAGGTCTTTATGGTGTCCTTGGACCTGAAGGATGCCCACCTTCATATTCCCATTAAACCTCTGCTCAGGAAATATTAGCATTTCTCTGTTTTTCCTCTTGTTTTCAATGCTCTGCTTTGCCCTTTGGGCTTTTGATGTCTAGCTCCTGTAGTCGCCTTTTGCAGGCTTCAGGGCATTCAGATATTCACTTATCTGGATGGCCTCTTGCTTTAGGCCCCATCTCATTCCAAGGTAGTGCAGGATCTTTATTTTACCCAGCTTCTGTTGCACAACATGGGGTTCACTGTTAACCTTTAGAAGTCAATGTTGACTCTGTCTCAGGATCACATTTTCCTGGGCTGCAGGTTCCAGACTGTTCCAATGCTGGCATCTGTTCCTGCCTCCAAGGTTTTTTCCCCTCACAACTTATTTTCTGTCCCTGCTTTACCCTATTCTCTCTTTCAGCCAGGGAATTTCCCAGGGCCCTGGGGTTCATGGCCTCTACTATTCCCATGCACCCCTGGGCCAAGCTTCATACGAGGAAATTTCAGTGGAACCTAAAATGAATGTGGTTTCAATACCTCCACCCACTGGACCATCTGGTTCCACAACTCTCCTGAATCAAACTGGAATTTCATTGGTGGATTCAGCAGCTGTGTCTCAGTCCAGGTGTTCCTTTGTACCCTCCTCAGCTTTCACGGGAATTTTCTACAGACGTATCAGAGCTGGGGTCGGGGGCAACTTCAGGCATCCTGACGATGCAGTGTCTTATGTACCCTCAGCAGTGGTCGGATCACATCAGCATCAAGGAAATGTGGACTCTCATTCTGGTCCTTCAAGCTTTCCATGTACTCTGGGTCCTGGGTCCCTTGAAGGTTTATATGGACAACACCACAGTCAGTGTACATCAACAAACAAGAGGTCTAAAGGTCTTACCGTCTTTGCAGGTTGACCCTTCAAGCATGGGGAGTAGCCATCAATCTGCAGGGCACCCTACAGGCAGTCTGTATACCTTCAGAGGGTAAACTTGTGGGAGATTTTCTCAGCGGATCCAGGACACAGCTTCACAAACGGATACTTCACAGGGATATGTTTCTAGGCATAATTCATTGGTGGGTTATTCCTCAGTTAGATCACTTTGTCTCCCCCTCTGAACAGGCAACTCCCTTAGTTCTGTTCCAGAGTCCCAAGTCCTTTGGCTTAGAAAGTAGACACCATGTGTTTCTCTTGGAAGAGGATGATGTTCTTCATGTTTCACTGTTGCAGTCCTGCCATGTGGGCTCTCCTGCCATATAAGCCTTTGGCTGGCCCGACTACCAGAGTAAAAATCTCACCCCTCCTTAGGCTGGAGGAAGTCCTATTGAGTGTCAGTACACTTGGGTATATAGGGAGACAACCAACGCCATGATATCTGTCTTTTCTTGCCATCAGAACCTGAAACAGTATTTCAGTACGTAGATCGGTCCGCACCAGAGAGAAGTTGTCTGAAAGCTAAGTACCCCACTGGGGAACACTTTTTTTTTCTTCCTTTAACCCATGTCAGATAAGGTGAACACTTGTCTCCCCTGTCGTAAGCAAATCCCACACCGAGGCGTCCATTCGGTGTGTCACCTGTCTAGGCCCTGAACACGAAGTTTCTAATTGTCATTTCTGTACCTGTTGCTACTCTAGGACTATCAGGCTAGGACCAAGATCTTAGCTGGGCATCTTAATCTCCCATCTACTTTGCATTGTCTAGTGGCGTCTGCCAGTGGTCCTGAGGTTGAGGGTCCTAAGCGTAAGAAAGATAAGGAAAAAAGACCCAAGCGTACGGCCTAACATGGCAGTCATTCTCCATCTGTCAGTCCCCCAAGACCTGTTATTGCTGAGGAAGGCGAGGCGCTTTCACAGTCCCTTTCTACAACTGAGGTGGTGGTGCAGGCCTCTGTTGAGACCCATCTGCAGGCTGTCATGATGTTAGATCCCTGAACTTCTACACAGGCCTTGATTCTTAGATCGTCAGTTGGGTCTCGTGTCGCTCAGCAGACCTCTGCTTCTGACGAGCAGTCTTTTACTAGCAACATCCCTTTGGAGTGTCAGCCTGCATCCGCACACTCTTACAGAGAGATGGAGTTGCCAGATAATGCAGAGAACCCAGGTGTCTGTGGTAATCAGCTGCCAAACTGGGAGAGAGATTCCGAATGAAACAAAGTTAAGAAAAGTCTCTAATTGGAAAACCCCAGGCCCAGATGCAGTACCTAACTTTTGGCTGAAAGTATTAACATCTTTGCACAAAGATTTAGCCATGAGTAAGAACTATTTGTATGAGCACCCCGAACAGACACCAACCTGCTTAACAACCGGAAAAACAATGCTCCTACTTAAGAGTGAACCAGCAAGCTACCCTCAGAATTATAGACCAATAACTTGCCTTCCAACGACATATAAACTATACATGGGAATTGATGCCGACAGTTTATAGTCATTCAGAAGAAAACTCAAATATGGCAGTAGAACAAAAGGGCAATAAAAGAAAGTCATATGGAAGAAAGGATCATTTGTTGTTAAATAAAGTCATGGTGGAGAAATGTAAAAAGGGAAAGAATCTAAGTATGGCATGGATTGACTACAAAAAAAATTGATAGTTTCCCACATTCATGGATAAAAGAGTACTTAAAAATGTATAAGATACATCCTACACCAATCGACTACATTGCAGTGACAATGAAACAGTGGCAGTCCACTTTGCAATTGGCCAAAACTGTTAAGTAGACACCTTAATGGATTAATGGCAAGGCAGAATAGTAGTGGTGACAAAGAGTCACCCTGGATTATCCCCCTTTGAATTTTTATCCCTGGGATAATAATTTGTCCTTTATCATGGCTTAATTGCAAAGTCAAACCAAGAGATGAAAGGTTAATATTGGCGGCCCAAGGTAGTGGGCTGCATACGCGTTGGTTTACAAAGTCCATTGAACATGTGGGAGAAACAGACAAATGTAGGTTTTATAAAATCTAATTGGAAACAGTTGCACACCTCGTTGCTGGTTGCGACATACTAATGGCAGAAGGACTGTATACTGAAAGGCATAATAATGTGGCAAAAATGTTGCACTGGTGCAAACATTATGGTATTGAAGTGGCTAAAAAACACTGGAAACATGAGCCACAAAGCATCATAGAAAATAGAGAAGTCTACATCACATGAGATCATCCATTACCAACATTTCAAAAGATAGATGCTAGAAAACCTGATATAGTGGTCCAAGAAAAGAAGACAAAAGTAGCATTGATCATTTAAATCGCCACACCCAGTAACTACAATGTCTTGCGTATGCAGAGAGACACAAAGTCATAAAATATCAGGATCTACAGGCAGAAACGACAGAAATGTGGAAGAAAGATACCCAGACAGTTCCAGTAGGAGTAGGAGCAACAGGTCTTATAAAAAAAGAGTCTACAGTCATATTTAGATATGCTACCAATACATGTGACTCCATATGAATTTCAGGAGGAATCATTACTGGGTACATTGCGGGTACTGCCAAGAGCACTACTGGCTGACATCAGAGAGTGAAGCAATACCAATTTCATGAACTTTAATCATACTTTGACATATGAAAGGGGTCCATTCCCATCACGGTATTAGAAACCCAGTAGATTTGGAGAAATTTAAAAAAAGAGCGAGACTGGTGTCAGGATTGCGGATGCACCTAGGCCCAAGGACAGAGCTACCTCTAAGAGGGGTTCTGCCTCAGGCCCTATGCCTTGGCCTACCGGCTCCCATGCATAGGGATATCAGCAAGACCTGATAAGATTAGCTAAAGACCTTATTTCTGTAGTCAGAACTAGTCAACCCCCTTTGGAGTCTTCCCCAAGGAAAAGGAAGCGAGACCCTACCCCTGAAGTTTTCTCTGAGCCTCCTGATTCTGATGAGGATTCTGAACAGGAGGAATCTGTCTTCGAAGAAGAACCCTTCCTTACTTCTTTTGAAGATTCAGATAACGAAGAGAATCTGGCTTCAGCTTCGCCTCTTGAAAACATCACTTTTTCTCCATGCCATGAGGGAACATTTCCAGTGGAGGTCCAGGAATACTCACAATCAAAAAAAGGGTTAGGGAGTTTCTTGACCTCCCAAAACTCAAACCTTTGGCTATTTCTCCTGTGTTGGATGTTGTAGAGGATGTTTTATGCATTCTTCCTTGAATCGAGATTCTCTTCCTCCAGCCCCTCGAAAACCAGACAGGTTCTACAGGGTGCTGGACTCGCATAAATACCTCTTCAAGAATCCTTCTGCTAATCCAAAGGTTGTCACTCCAAGACCCAAAGGAGCTAAGTCCAGCTTTTCAAAAAATCCTTTACGTGCTGATAAAGAAAGCAGGGTCCTTGATAGGTTTGCTAAAAAGTTTACACTTCTGCTACCTTAGCCATGAGGGCCCCTAACTGTCCGTTTCATATGATTAAATACCAACAAAACTATTTTAGATCAAATTAAGCAAAATATATTTTCCCTGGAAGATAAGAACATTTCCAAAGAGTTGTTGGACCTTTGCCATTCTAGCTCATAGGTGGCTAGACACTCTTTACACTGCAGCTGTGGTGCTATGGAGGCCTCCAGCCGAGCTGCAGTCTCTGATTCTGTCATTAGAAGGCATGCTTGGCTTAGGAAACAGACCCTCCCAGACCATGTCAAGTCCAACCTTCTAGATGCACCCCTACACAAGGACAAGGCTGTGCTCACAAAGATGGAAGATGAAGCAAAATTTATGTAGACTGTTAAAGACTTCCTTGAAGTAAAGTCTCCTAGGTTCGGTAGGATTTTTCCCACTAAACATTGGTCCTTTCCCTCTCATTCAAAAAGTAGGCAAAGTAAACACCGGAGGGAAAGACTTCAAAGACAACACCAATCATAAAGGTCCAAGTAGAGGTCCTCAGAAACCCCCAGGCAGGGGAGTTCTAGGCCACAGGGTCATGGCAGAGAGCAGCAGTGGCTCTCCCGTTCCCCTCCCCTTGCCCCAACCCCTCCCAAAAAAGATAGGAGGAAGGCTATCCCTGTTCAAAGAAAATTAGTCCCTCATCACTTCAGACAAGTGGGTTCTGAATATTATCTCAAATGGTTACAGGCTCCCTTTCTAAGAGCCATTAAGATTCTCAGATTTCCCAGATATTCCACAAACTCAAAGAGGAAAAGACCTTTCTCACATTTTCAGTCTGTGCTCACAGGGCTCAGTGAAACCAGTTCCAAAACACAAACAAGGAAAGAGCTTCTACTTCAGGCTATTTCTGGTTCCCAGAAAGGAAGGCTTTTGGCACCCTGTTCTAGACCTGCCTACCCTCAATCAGTCCTTGCTGGTACCAAAATTCAAAATGCTAACTCTTCAAAAAGCTTCTAAAAGCTTCTACCCAGTATAGCTCCCCAGGCCTTTATGGTTACCCTGGATCTAAAGGATGTTTTGTTGCACGTTCCTATAGAGGAATCCTGCAGAAGCATTCTATGTTTCAGCAGAGGCGCCTGTCACTTTCAATTCTATGCACTGCCCTTTGGCTTGTCTACTGCTCCTAGAGTTTTCACAAAGCGCTTAGCCCCTATGATAGCCTTCTGCAGAACAAGAGGGGTCCAAATTTATCCTTATCTAGACAAATGCCTTATTCAAGCCACAAGTCTGTCAAAGCTCCTCAAAGAACTGGTCTTTACTCAGAACCTCCTCAACTCCTTGGGGGTTCACTATATATCTATGCAAATCCAACACAGTTCATCCACCAGGATAGTTTTCCTGGGGACTCTTCTGGGTTCTTCCCTTCAAAAGGCCTTTTTTCCTCTAGACAAATGATTGGTTCCAAAGCCATGGACTTAAACTAAACACAAACAAATGTGTTATCAACCCGCTGGCAAAGGGGAAGTCCCTGCAAATTGCAGTGTTAGCAGTACCCCCCATAGCTCAAATCCTGTGGTAAGAGATTTGGGAACACAAGTTGATAGCAACCTCACCATGAGGAAGACCTTCTACATTGCACATCTCATAAGTAAGGGCATTGCATCCAGAGCTAAGGATGTTATAACTCCCCTGTACTCTTCCCTCATCAGACCACTAATAAAGTACAATGCTCCCTTCTGTATATACCTCACCAGGCACCTGTAGCAGCTGGAGAGACCTCAGAGGTTTCTCACCAAGGAAATTCAAGACCTTCAACATGTGACCTACATGGACAGACTGAAGGCCCTGCACTGTACTGTACATCTTATAGGCTCCTGAGAGGTGGTTTGTGCCTGGCCTACAGAGCAGTCTTGGACCCTACCCTAATGGAAATGCTGCACATCCGCAAGTCAAATGGGACAAAATTCCCTCGCTCTAGGGATCTTACCCTAGCCTGCAACATTAACGGGGCATGCTGGAGAGACAGATATATCTCCCAGAGATTGCCATTCCTCTGGAACAAACTCCCAATTCATGTAAAACAGAGCTCCTCAATGACCCTATTTAAGCGTGACTTAGACAGCTGGATGGGAGACCACAAGTTTTCCCTAGGGATGTCACCCGTGGTCCTCTTGGAGAAGTGCAGTCGGTGCTGATCATAGACTTGTGCTGCAAATAGAGACCATACAACTTAGTCAATAAGGGAACAAGTGTATAACATGGCTATGCTTATAAAGGCCCTAGAGCCAATAACCTAGTAACCTCCTATGAACCTATAAAAAGGTCTCCTTTCTGACTCAATACTTCCAAAACATTATGCAGAGACAATGCCTCTCAGACAAGGAATTCTCCAGAGCATTAGGCTATGTGGCATCTGCATCTTATGTCCTCTTGATTCCTCTGGCCAGGCTGCGCATGAAACTCCAGTGGTACCTCAAGAATCTTAGATGTGCATAGACAGCTGCATCACTATCTTAGAAATAAATCTTTCAGAAATTCAGACCAACTCTTTGTGTCCTTTGCCACTGGCTCTGAAGGGAAGCCAGTTTCCAAACTGTTTCCAAGTGGATCTCTCACTGTATTTCCTTTTACTACAGCCGTCATGATAAAAAGCCACCTGAAGCTGTCAGAACTCACTGTACTAGGGTCACTGCTACTACTACTACCTTCCTAAAGGGAGTCCCTACCAAAGATATTTTGGAAGCTGCTTCCTGGTCATCAGTGCATATCTTTATCAAACACTGCCACTTATCAGCCTTTTCTAGGTCTAGAACAGGATTTGCCACTGCCATCCTGCAGGGCACCCTCATCTCAGCTTTGAAAATCATCTCAAGTCAGGACTGCAACAGTGAAGCACGAAGAACATAGTACAGTTGTGTACACTTACCATAAATGTAGATGCTCAAGTGTATTCACTGTTGCAGTCTTCTTTCTCTCCCTCCTTCCCCCTTTGCTTCTATCTACTTCCAAAGACAGTGGACTTCCCCCTGTCTGGCCTACTTTCTTAGACCCATGCTTACTGTTCATCCTTACACCTCCTTCTTTCAAGGGGGCAAGAAAAAACTGATATCATGGCTTCAGCTGGCTCTCTTTATACCCAGGCATACTGATGTTGGCTAGGACATCTGCCAGCCTAAGAAGGAGGGACATTTTTACTCTGATAGTCAGACCGGCCAAGGGCTTACAAGGCAGGAAATCCCACAAGTCAGGACTGCAACAGTGAATACACTTGAGCTTCTACATTTATGCTAAGTGTACACAACTGTACTTTCCTGTATGCCTTTCCTCTCCCCTTCCTGTTCTTCCAAAGGTATTTCACAAAATCAAGAAGGACTCTTATTTTTGATAACTCCTTTTTAACCCAGACAGCACTGGTTCCTCCTCTTATTCCATCTGGCTAGGGGCAGTCATCACAAGGTACCTCACAGCATGGATCTTCTGACACAGGACAAAGGAATTATCCTTCACTCTCCTCTGTTCACTCTTCAACTGACACTTTGGGTGATATGATTTTGATTTCCTTTCTGACATCAGTTTTCTGAGGATGTGCTTAGGGTGCCGCAGGTGGCCAGGAACTCCAATACCAGAAAGTCATATATGTCCAAATGGAAGATATTTTTTTCTTTGGTGTCTTAAACATTACCAGGACCCCTTATCTTTGGGGGTTACCTTGATTCTGTCCTACTTGTGTAAACTACTACATGCTGGCTTGGCATATTTTTCAGTGAAAGCTCACTTGTTCGCCATTTCTACCTGTCTGCCATTTACTCCCCCTTTGGCCTCTAGGTTTGAGGCCTAGCAGTTTCTTAAAGTTTTCCTTTACATGAGACCACCAATAAAGCCCATTCTTCTTTCTTTTGCTTTTAATTTTGTCCTTGAAAAAAAACAAACTCAGGCTCCATTTGAGCCGGCTGTTGTTTTTTTCACAGATAAGTTTATCAAGACAAGAATACAGTGAATGTGCTTCCATTATATACATATACATCCCAATAATTCAATTATAATTATTATAATTATGATTTTTTCTTATTATTTAAATAAATTAAATAAATATAAACATGTAAATATTATTAAATTTTTAAAATCACAAATCTATTGTACATATAAACAAACATATATATGTATAATTTAATTATTTTTAACTTTAACTATAAATAAATATATATTATATTAAATATTCAGTATCAAAACTGATGCTTGTATAATATGAAAAATTATAGAATTATGTTAATAGTAGACTATGTTAACTGTTAAATGCAGATATTAAATACTTAAAAAATCATTCTGTTCAGTGGCCTTGTGGCATTTAATTTTATTTGCCACAAATTAAATGACCTGATGGAAACAAATTTATATTTCTAGATTGTTATTTAGTATAAAGCAACATTGGTTACAGGGAATTGCATTTGTAGGTTCCTCTAGTCAGTTGGATCTACTATTACTAGAATAGTGTTCCTCTAATAAATAATTCTTTTAAATTGCAGTCCCTTCTTCTAACAAATTGTGGTCTATTGGGAATATCTTTTAACACAACTTTTTAAAAAAAAAAAATTTTTTAATAGTTCTTTCATCATATAATTTTTTTTTTAGATTATATTACAAGCATCAGTTTTGATATTGAATATTTAATGTAATTTTATAAATAAGTATTTATTTAATTTATTTAAAAAGTTTCTTAAGTACTTTTAATAAATTTTGCATCACAAAAATCAATGTTTATGTGGACCCTGATAATGCTTTTTGATTGTAGCTTTTTAAGCACCAAGATAACTTTATAATATAATAATAATCATAATTAATTAATATTATAATTGAATTATTTGGAGGATATATATATAATGGGAAGCACATTCACTGTATTCTTGTCTTGATAAAGTTTTTGCAACATTGCACCTGGAAGACTGTTTATTGGGTTGCTTTAACCTCTGCCAGAAAGGTGTCTGAACGCCTGTCCTTGATGGCAGTCCCTGCATTTTTTTTTTTTTTTTTTTTTTTTAGAGACAAGTGTGTGTCTCCATGCAAATCCTTCTTTTATGTCCAAGGTGATTAATGAGGTGTCCCTTAATCAGTCTGTCCAGCCTCCTCCTTTTTTCCTTTCTCCACATTCAGGTAGTGAAAAGGTTCTTCATACCTTGGATTTGTGTAGACAGCTTAGATGTTAAGACAAAACAAAGGCCTTTTGTAAATCTGATCAGCTTTTTGTTTCTTTTCGTACCAGGAAATTGGGTTTGGAGGTTTCTAAGCAAACCATCTCCAAAGCCATTTATTTTTGTTATTCTTATCATGGTAAGCAGTCATCTGCTTCTGTGAGAGCTTATTCTACTACAGCAGTAGCTTCCTGGGGAGTTTTCAAGGGCTTAGACACCAACACCATCGTTGAAACTGCTACTTGGTCTTTGCTTCACACATTCAGTAGGCATTACAAATTGGGTGTCATTTCCAGGGCAAGGACAGGTATTGCCAACGCTATCCTTCATGGGTTTGTAGAGAGCTCCTCGTTGCCTTACTCCTCCCTGCCTTCACTGAAGCTTTTGTACTTTCCCAGAAGTGATGAATACTGCAGCAGTGATATGGAAGGACATAGAACAGTAGTGTAAAATCTTACTGTAACAGTAGCTGTCCTCCTTTTCACAGTTGCAGTGTTTAATCCATCCCTCCTTGCCCCCTTGTCTCTTCTGTTTGCATTGGTGGTATTTTTGTTCTTGCCAAGAGCTGCTGCTGCTGTTTCTCTTCCTTCTTTTTTATAGATGCACATGTCCTCCTTCCCACTTGGGGGTGGGGGCTAGTTCTCCTGGAGCACCACGGTTCTGAGTTGGGAGCATACTTACATCACCTTTATGCCCTATGCTTGCATGGCGAACATACATCTGACATACAACATTCCTTAGGTAATGAAGGCTTTGGTATACTGGTCGAATGTTGAGCTATCCTTAGCAGGAGATCCCAGAGGTGATGAATACTGCAACGGTGAAAAGAAGGACATCTGCTGTTATGGTAAGATTTTACAATACTGTACTTTCTTCCCCAGAGTCTCCTGAATGAATTTTGGGGAAGGAGGTGTAGAAGATTTAGGTAACACATTCCTTTTGAGGCTGTAATGACGGATGCTATTCTGTCACACACACACAATTGCAAGTGTTTTTATAAGCCCTTGGCCTTGGTCCTTCACCAGAATTTCTCAGCTCATCCATCTGCTGTGGGATGTCTTTAGTCCTACATAGGTCCCAGATACCATTGTATTTTTCCATCTTGTCACATGCCAGAAGCTTTGGATAGCTGTAGCAAGATATGTACTCATTTTCTGTTGTCAATTTTTATTCTATCCTCAGCTGTCGACTCAGCCATTACTGTAGCTCATGGCCACCAAGAAGGTCTTGAGCTCCTCCCTTACCCATAATGCACCAACCCCTAACATACCTCAGATCTCATTCGCTGCTTTTGCAAATAAGATGTGGTCACCTTCAGCTTTAGAGCGATTAATCAAAACGATAATTTTTTTCAATTTTTCCATTCAGTAGTTTATCTCTGTATACCCTCCATTTTTCTCACACTTGGTGTAATCTCCTTTTGCCATCATTGGTAAGTTATTCTTAGCTTTTCCTGCCTTTACACTAATTTGGTGTATTCTTTGTACCATTGTTGGTATTTCTTTTTTTTTTTTTTTTTCCATTTCCTTTCTTTAAAAAAAAAAAAAGAGATTTTCTTCCTTTCTTGTACTATATAGTTTAAGATGCCAGAAAAAGGCCCTCCGGGTTTTAAGAAGTGCCAAAAGTGTGGGCACAGGTTACCTTTATCAGAGGGGCATTCATTATGCATGTATTGCCTGGGCCCAGGTCACTTGAAAGTTGAATGCCAGATAGGTCAAAACTTGAATCCATGTGCCATTGCGGACCAAAAGAATAAACTCGTATCAAAAGGGTAACTCCCTACATCTTTCCCTGAGGCTATTGCTGGAGCTCGACCCTCCAAGTCTAAAAGGAAGGAGACTATCACTAAATCTAAACTGTCAAGATCCTCGACTCTGTCATCCTTGGAGATGCCCAAGAAGAAACATAAACAGATCCAAAGACGGCTTCTTTTGTTTCAGTGCCAGATTTGAGAATATTCTCTTTGGATCCAAGTGCTTTGGATCTGACACCCTTACCAGGAATTAGGTGCTCACCACTGTTTATCTAGTACCTTCCACAGTTCCTGCTCCTTTTTTGGAAAGCCAACATTCTAAGTCCCCATCCCCAGCTTCCTGTCATTATTCCAGAAGTCTGACTGAAGCTTATGTAGACAGGATGATGATGAGATTTTTCTAAGCACAAATTCAGATGGGAGTTCTCCCGAGTCAAGAAGCCTTACTACAAACTACTCCACCTCTCTCAGTTCCTTCGCCAATCCATCCATCCATTTTGAAGCCCCTGGATCCAAGTTTGCTAGGTCTGTCTGGATCAGATACAAAGATATTTGTAGCTTCGGCTTTGAGGAAGTCTCTGAGCGCTCTGGCTCAGACAGTTTTCGAGACAGATGACACTCTTATATGTGGTGTCCCTGTCAGGTCCAAGGTGTTGGAGTTGACTCCGAAGTTGTCGGAACCATCTGTGCCCCTCTGAGCCTCGGTACTGAACAGATCGGCTCCGACCTCCTTCTCTGGTGGATTGCCCTCTGGGCAGAGGGAGCCGATGGGTCAGAAATGTGGGTTCTCAGCTCCATTTGTTGCCTTCTGTCCGAGGCACTCTGTCTTTGAGGTGGTGGAGAGAGTTTTCTCTGCCTCAGCAAGACAGATGGTTTCTCCCCCTTGGATTTTCCCATTGGATCCCAGATGTCTCTGCACCTTGAGCCACATCGTTCTAAGCCACAGGGACAGCCAGCTCAATGTTTCCAGGCTACCCAGCAGAGTATTATAATTTCTTCTGACATTTTACTAGAGCATCCCACTGAGGAAGTCCCTAGAAGAAGGAAGTGCAAGAGGGAGGCACTTGGACTCCCCTCAGGAGTCCATCACTGAGGATACTGATTTTGATGAAGGGGAAGGGTCCTCCAGATCACCACCTGAAGACCTCTCATTTGGAGACATCCTTGAGATCCTTAAGCAAAGAGGTGGTTTGTCCTTCAATAACTATTCCCCAGAGGAATCAGTATTCCTGGAGGCCTTTGGCGCTGGCCTGTCTACCTCCTGGTGTACTCCGCCACCAATTAAGCTCATTGATTTGATCTCTAGGCAGGCATAGAAGGAGCCTGACTCAGTTGAGCCAAGACCAGATTGGATTCTGGCTCCACTTGTAGGTAGGGAATTCTAGAGCAAGGGAGTGCCCGTAGATGCTATCATCATGGCAGCTGCCACAAAGAAGGAACTTGCTGAGCAGATTTCCTCTGTCCATTCCCCCTAACAAGGGAGTCTAGGGCAGGGCAGATTTGGGAAGCGTATGTATGGTTCAGAGACTTTTGCCCTTCGGTTGCCGAACTACTTGGCACACTCTACAAGTCTACAGAGGGACTTGATTAAGGAACTTTCAAAATCCCTTTCTGGAACCGCTACTGCAAAGGTTCACATTTCTGTGTCCTCACAGTTGGGTGCCCTTCAATCTATTTCAAATTTGTCCATGAGGCTTATCGTGCATGCAGCTGAAGGTCCCTCAAGGGCAGCGGGTTCAGGCATTTCCATCAGAAGGCATGCCTGGCTGCACTTATGTGATTTTGCAGAGCCCTGCAAATCCTCGTTCGTCAATGTACCTCTTGATGGCAATTTGTTGTTTGGCCCTAAAGTTAGACACACTCTCCCAATCTGAGAAAGATGGAAAGACCCTTTCTGCAGTGGGCATACGTTTTTCGACCCGTCAGAGATCCTTTTATAGGAATCAACGAGGTGGACAAAAAATGTGGCTCAGAAATTCCCAGGGTCCTTTCCAAGGTCCACATGGAGGTAGTTCCCCCAGGGACAGAGGGGGGAACTCAAATGGACAGCGATGTCCACATGGCAGAGGAGGCCTGCAGAACCAGGGTTCCAAGATCCCTTCTCTGATATACCCTACCAGCACAACTAAAAGTAGGCCCGATTGTCCCCCTCTGGAGGCAATTGAGGGTTGATTATCCCTGCACCAGAGAGCCTGGCTAAACATCACAAAAGATACATCGGTCCAGTGGATTATTTCTAGAGGTGTTATAATTCCCTTTTCCCTTCCACCTCTATCTGTATGCAAATTTCACAATGTTCCACCCAGTCAGAGAAAAGATTAGCACTAGAAATACAAAAGCTGCTAGGAAAAAAAGAGTCATCCAAGAGGTCCCACCAGACCAGGTTGAATCCGAAACTTAGTCAAGATTCTTTTTAGTGCCAAAGAAAATGGGACTGGAGACCAATTTTGGATCTCAGCAACTTTAACAAATCAGTTCAACATACAAAGTTTTGATTGGTCATGGTTCAGTCCATTCTGCCCTTTTTGGGCAAGGATGACTGGATGTGCTCGATTAACTGGTATTTACACTTACGCCTGGGAGCCATTCACTACCAGTTCAGAGCACTGCCCTTTGGCCTCACCACAGCCGCCAGGGTGTTCACCAAATGTGTGGTAGCAACTCACTTGAGAATGCAGGGATTCTGGGTGTTTCCATACTTAGACAACTGGCTCATTACCGCCCCAGCCAGGCATCTACTAATAAGAGCAAGAGATCCAGACTTGCTGTCATCTGGGGATAACCATAAATTACAGTAAGTCTCATTTACAACCAACTGAAACATTGGAATTCATAGGAGTGGTTTTCAACACGGTATCAGTGACAGCTTCGCTTCCTCTCTGAGGAGTGCAGACTATCAGATTCCAGGTCAGGAGAATAATTTGCAGTACTGAAATTTCAGCCTGATTGATTCTTCAAGCTTTGGGATAAATGTCAGCGGCCATAATTTTAGTTCCTCTAGCAAGATTTCATATGAGAATTCTTCAGTGGATGCTAGCAACACAGTGGTTGATTTTTATCAAAGCATGTCAGCCCAAATAAGAATCACTCAAGCATGCAAGATATACCTTTTGTGGTGGATTCGATCAAATCAGGTTCTACAAGGCTGTCCTTTCATTCTCCCTCACCTCAAGGATGTAATGACCATAGACTATTCACAGATTGGGTGGGGGATGGGCATGTCCTGGGAAAACAGTCCGAGGCACTTAACCCCTTGTGTTGAGAAGCCTTCAGAGTGTGGCAATGGGTGATCTCTTCTAACTGCTTTCTAACAATTCACATTCTGGGGAAGTCCAACATGATAGCAAACAAGCTGAGCAGGTCCATTCTACTACCTCATGAGTGGTCTTTCAACATGAAAGTAGCAGAAATGATTTTCTGCCAATGGGATCAGTCTTGCCGTGATCTTTTTGCATCTCCCCTAAACAAGTGCAGCAGCTTCTTTGCCCTGATCCCTCCAATGGGAGAATCACCAGGGGAGACTCTACTCCATTGTTGGCCCCACAGTCTCCTGTATGCCTACCCCTCAACTCCCCTTATTTCCAAATTTCTGTAGAAAGCTGCCTGGTTGAAAACCAAAATCATTCTCATTGCACCTTACTGGCCTTGATAGATTTGATTCCACTTCCTTTGGCGTCATCTACTTTACCCACCTTAGATTCTGGATCTGATTTGAGACCTTCTGTCTCAGCCAAAAGGCATGACTAATCCTGATATGTCAAACCTCAAGCTAACAGAGTACTTTTTCCATTTCCTTTAATAGCCAGACAACCGATGCAGTCTTCCCCTGTCCTGTCATACACTTTTATCTTCTCATAAGGCTTCTACAAGAAAGCTTTACAGAAGTAAATGGAAAAAGTTTGTGTTTTGGGCACATCAGAAACACATTGACCCCTTCTCAGCTCCTATACAAAATGTTCTTGAATTTTTGGCAACTTTTTTTTAATGAGGGAGCTCCTCAACAATTAGAGTTCAATTAGCAGCAATCTCTAACTTTCATATTGGAATTTAGAACTCTTCCTTGGCTTCATCTAAGCTTTGTAAAACTTTGAGAGGCACGCTCCTGCTGAGACCTCCATATAAAGATCTATCCCACCATGGGATTTAAATTTGGTGCTGCAGGCCTTAATTCATTTCCCCTTTGAACCAGCAGCAAAATGTGATTTTAAATTCCTGACCTGGAAGACTATCTTTCTAGTGGCCATTACTCCTGCTAGAAGAATTTTAGAATTCAAGCATTATCCTCTAAACCTCCGTACTTGATTTTTCATAAGGATAGAGTAACATTACATACCAACACTTCTTTCCTTCCTAAGATGGTGTCATAATCCAGTATTAAACAGTCTGTTAATCTGCAAGTCATCTTTTCTAAATTTGCAAACAAAGGTGAATATGTGTTGCACTTATTGGATGTCCACAGACAATTAAGTTTTTACTTGCGTAGAACAAAAGAAATTAGGAAGACAGATCAGTTACATGTGTCCTTTGGGTATTCTAAATTGGGAAAATCAGTTGTAAAGGTAAGTTTAGCCAGATGGCTGACAGATTGCATATAATTTATTTACAAAATATTGAGTCTATCCTTGCCAAAACCTTTAAGAGCCCATTCAGCTAGGTCCATAGCAAACTTATTCAGTGTTCCTCTCTACGGCTTCCATGGATGACATATGTGCAGCTGCAACTTGGGCCAGTCCTCATTTATAAACTATATCTGTTCTCGAGGGGAAGAGCAGCCTTTGGATCAGCTGTGCTCAGGAATATTCTTACTTAGAGTCTACCAGGGAATTTACATAGCAAAGGACTCTGTCCCAACAGTTGAGGAAAGAATGAAGTTTGACATCATCAGATAAAGAAGATCTGATGTTGTCAATTTTCATTGTGTCCTCAACTAACGGGTTCAGATCCGATCCCTCGGATCCAACTCGGCTGTTGCTAAGGCTCGTGACAACCAAAAACTGTTGAGCTTTTCCCTTACCCGTAATGCACCAACCCTAATTACCTCCGATCTTATTTGCCGCTTCAAACAAAAGACATGGTTTTCCATCTGTCTCGAGTATTCGTCAGATAAGTTTCATATTTTTTCAAAACCTTACTTAAAACCTTTAAATTACTATTCCTTACCTTTGTATATGCCGCGGTGGTGCAGTGGTAGCGTTGTTGCCTCACAGCAAGAGGTTCTCCCGTTCGATTCTCGGCTGGAGTGCAGGGAGTGCCTTCTGTGTGGAGTCTGCATGTCCTCCCCGCGGTTGGATGGGCGTTCGAAAGACATGCGTAAATGGGCGTGCCTTCATTGAAGGTTGGACGTCGAGCTGGCACCTCGGCATTCATTAAAATCTA
This sequence comes from Protopterus annectens, assembly GCF_019279795.1. NCBI lineage: Eukaryota > Metazoa > Chordata > Ceratodontiformes > Protopteridae > Protopterus > Protopterus annectens. Next base: position 1,707,127,413 of record NC_056728.1, read on the forward strand.
CTGCCAATCATTAGCGGACCAGAGTTCCGCTGTGGCGACCCCTAACCGGGAAAAGCCGAAAGACAAACAAACAACCTTTGTATATAAATTTCTTAAATTTTCTTTTATATGTAATACAATTTTCTGTACCTTTCAGATACTATTGTTAGTATCTTTCTTCCCCTGACAACACTGCCATAGCACTTTTTTTTTACCATTGTTGGTATTTCTATTTCTCTCTCTCTTTTATTCCCCAGTTTAAAAAAAAAAAACTCTTCTCTTTCCTATTGTATTGTTAATGGTCTTTTTCTTTGGTGATGGCAGCAGGTTTTAAGAAAAGTATGAAGTGTGGGCACAAGCTGCCACTTTCCAGTCCCCACGCACTGTGTCTATTGGTTTAGATCCTCTCCGTTTACCTCAGTATGTCATGGCTTTAACCCTCGTGCATTAGTAGAATGAAAAAAATAAACTGATTCTGAAAGGTCTTCTTTCTGCATCTTTTGGAAAGGCTATATTGAAGGGATGTTCTTCGTGTTTCACTGTTGCAGTCATTACATTTAGGGTAATCTGCTGGCAGGTTGCCCTCAGTCGGACTGAATAACAAAGTCTTGGGTCCTGCGTCAGTTGCTGTCTCCTCTTCTGTGACGTCAGGTTGTCAGGGGTATAAAACATGCAGCCGATGCCATTTTAATCTGTCTTTCTTGCAGCGCGGTACCCGAAGCAGAAGAAGTTCGCAAGTGCCGGTCAGCCGACTCCTGAAATTTTCGTATTCGAGTTTCATAACTGAAGTCTACAAACTAAAGCTAAGTACCCTGTTGCGGAAACTTTTTCTTGTTCCTTACCAATGTCAGTAAAAGTTAATAATTGCATTACTTGTGGGAAGCAAATACCTCATAAGGATTTTCAGTTGTACTGCATTCCGTGCCTAGGCCCTGATCACAAAGTGCCTTGCTGCTGGTTTTGTGCTAAATTTAACCAATGCACTATTAACCATCGGTATATTTTTGCTTCTAAATATTTTGGTTCAAGATTCAACTACCCTGAAATGTCATTCGTTAGCAATCCGACTACCGGAGTTCACAAAAAACACAAGGAAAAATGCAGAGACAGACCGCTGAGGTCCAAAACCGATGACAAAGCTTCTCCTAAGCCAGTTGCCGGGTCACCGGTACTCAGTGAGGCGCTTTCGCAGCCCCTGATACCCGCTCCTTTTGAGTCGCAGGCCTCTACTGAGACCCATTCGGAGTCCGGTATGCCGCGAGATTCTCAGAGTATTGAACCTGCAGATATCTCTCCCTTGGATGGGTCCAGAGCCGCTGAATAGGCATTGGCATCTGAGGGTGTTTTCAGGCCTCAACATTTTTATATTAATGAACAAATCCCAATGAGGAAGGCAAAACACAATGCTGTAGAAATGGCAATATAATCCAAAGGAAGTTGCAGCTCAAAAAGATCTTACATAAAATACTTTTATTATACAAAAAGTGAGCACTTTCGCGATGTTATCCACACCGCTTCATCAGACAAAACTAAGCACAACTCTTAAGCTTATATAAGAGAGTTCAAAGCAAGTAAAACAATTATCCAATTAACTACACAGGAAATAAGGATTTTAAAGGCATAATACTTTAAAATGCAAGTCACTGTTGTTTCATTTAATAATACTTGCATGCAGTATATATTTATTAAATGTTCATGCATACAAGAAACCTAAAATCATTATAAAAAATCAGTTTAAAAATATATAAAAAGCTCCTGTATAACCTAAAATTATGAACTACACTGTGTAAATGTTAATTGTGTAATCCCAACATATCAAATAAAACTGAGTATATTGCAAGTCCCTACAGCAACTGAAAAAGGGTGTGACTGGTAAACCAGCAAGCTCTTGGTTACAAAATATGACAACTTGTTCCAGAGACACCATATGAATGTAGAACTATGGAACGGATGTAAACCTAACTGAAGACCTAACAGGATGTAACAAGAAATCTAACAAAATAAGTAAATGTGTAAGAAAACAGAACAACTAATAAAATAGTGATGGCAGCCACTGAAACAAAATATAATATCAAGTCATGTAGGCTTATGTCTACACTTCCTAGAAGCAAGATGTGGCTTAATCGATACATGCTCATTCATACCCCTCCCCCTATGGGATGCTAATCTAAATATCCAGTTCATTTCTGCCTCTGGAACAAGTTGTCATATTTTGTAACCAAGAGCTTGCTGGTTTACCAGTCACACCCTTTTTCAGTTGCTGTAGGGACTCGCAATATACTCAGTTTTATTTGATATGTTGGGATTACACAATTAACATTTACACAGTGTAGTTCATAATTTTTGGTTATACAGGAGCTTTTTATATATTTTTAAACTGATTTTTTATAATGATTTTAGGTTTCTTGTATGCATGAACATTTAATAAATATACACTGCATGCAAGTATTATTAAATGAAACAACAGTGACTTGCATTTTAAAGTATTATGCCTTTAAAATCCTTATTTCCTGTGTAGTTAATTGGATAATTGTTTTACTTGCTTTGAACTCTCTTATATAAGTTTAAGAGTTGTGCTTAGTTTTGTCTGATGAAGCGGTGTGGATAACATCGCGAAAGCGCTCACTTTTTGTATAATAAAAGTATTTCATGTAAGATCTTTTTGAGCTGCAACTTCCTTTGGATTATATTGCCATTTCTACAGCATTGTGTTTTGCCTTCCTCATTGGGATTTGTTCATTAATTTCTTGGGCTTGGTGCGATTTGTGTTTGATTTTTATATTAAACTGATGCCAGCAACAAAAACAAGGTCAAAACAACATCTATGTCTAAAAAACCGATGCATGAGCCACGTGCTCAGGTCCCTATGCCTAAAAAACAGATGATCAAAATGGTTTAGGATTTAATTACCTTGATCAGCGCCCCCCCCCCCCTTGCAAAGAGGCCTAGGCAAGGCGCACTGATTATGAATCTTAAGATCAAGTTTCCATTTCTTCTGATTCCTCTTCTGATCAGGAGTTTTCTATTCCACCCTATGAGGATTCTGATGCAGAGGAATCCATCCCATCTGCATCTCCTCCTGAGGATTACTCTTTTGGAGAGACTTTGCGTACTTTAAGGGAACATTTTCACTGGGAGAGTCGGGACTTCTCTGAATCAAAAAAGAGGCTTAGGGATTTCCTTCCTCTTCCTCAGCATAGGCCTTTGGCGATACCTCCTGTATTAGACATTGTTGATGATGTGTTCTCGGAATCAAGCATGGCTCCTGATTCCCTGCCTCTGGCTCATAGTAATCCAGACAGATATTACAGGGTTCCTGACCCCCACAAATTTTGTTTCAAAAATCCTGCTGCTGATCCTGAGACTGTTTCTCAGGGTCCCAAGGATGTTAAGGCTTCTACAGCCAAAAATCCTACCACTTCTGATAGAGATTCCAGGGCGCTGGATAGATGGGGTAAGAAGGTTTATACGTCTGCAACCTTGGCAATCAGGGCTTTAAACTGTCAGTTTCATATGCTTAAATATCAACAGCATGTTGTGGACTTACTTAAACAGAAAATGATGTTGATTTCTGATTGTGTGGAAAATAGAGTTACAGGATTTATTGCATTCAGCAGAACAGGTTGGAAAGCATACTTTGCAATGTGGTTTTGATTCCTTGGAGGCCTCTTGCAGGGCCGCTGTTACTGGATCTGTGATTAGAAGGCATGCCTGGCTCAAGGAGCAAAATCTGCCTGATCATGTTAAAGCTAAATTGTTGGCTGCCCCTTTGCAGCATGATATGTTTGGTAATAAGGCAGAAGAGGTTTTAAAGTAAATGGAAGACCAAGCTAAATCTATGCAAACTGTAAAAGATTTCTTGCAAGTGTAGCCACCCAGGTTCAGTAGACACCGGTCTACTAAAAATTGGTCCTTTCCTGTGTCCAACAGAGCCACTCAGGGCAAACTCAGATGCTGAAAAGGCTCCAGATGTCAATCACAGGATTCTTACAGGTCAAAGCAGTGGGGTGCCTCCACCTCCAAATCTGGGGGAAACAAAGGACAACCCTACAGTAAGCAGTCTCAATGACTTTCCTCTACCATCTCCAAGCACTTATCTTTTGGCAGCCCCTTTGGGGGGGGGGACTAGCACTTCATGCTCAAAATTGGCAGTTAATTACCCAGGACAAGTGGGTTTTAAACATAGTATCCCAGGGGTACAGATTTAATTTCCATACTTATCTGCCACAAAACCAGTGGGCATAGGCCCAGAAATATGTCATGTCCCTCATGGATATGGGGGCTATTCAGCCAGTACCAGAAAAGGAAAAAGGACAAGGATTTTATTCAAAACTTTTCCTGGTACCCAGAAAAGACATTTCATGGCATCCAATACTGGACTTATCGATTCTGAACACGTACCTGGACATTCCAAAATTCAAAATGTTGACTTTACAACAGCTACTGCCTATGCTAGGCAAGAATGCTTGGTTAGTAACTCTAGACTTGAAAGAGGCATACCTGCATATCTCAGTAAGGGAATCATGCAGAAGATACCTCTGCTTCAAAGCAGGTTTTTTGCATTACCAATTCTCTGCACTGCCCTTTGGCTTATCTACTGCGCCCAGGGTCTTTACAAAGTGCCTGGCACCAGTAATTGCATTCTGCAGACAAAGAAACATTCAAATTTATCCTTATCTGGACGATTGTCTCATTCAAGCAGAGGACAAGGACGCACTCTTCTTCACATCTGGCGTTTGTAAAAAGGCTTCTAGCATGCCTAGGGTACACCATAAACCAAAAGAAATCACAACTGGTACCCTATCAAATAATTACATTCCTGGGTGCAAGCTTGAATACAACTGCCCAGATGGCTTACCTCATGCCAGACAAACAAAGGCAACTGACAACATACTTCAAACAAATGGCAACAAAAACTCAGTTATCTGCAAGACAAATTCTGCAGGCTTTGGGATTCATGGCATCTTGCATTCTACTAATTCCATATGCAAGACTGCATATGAGGAAACTTCAGTGGTAACTAAAAAGTTTATGGAGTCAACATTGTCACAACCTGGAAACAATGATTCCTCTCATTCCCCGCCTGCAACAGGAGTTTATTTGGTGGGCAGAGACATGTCACCAAAACAAGTGACTGTCATTCACTCTAACCCCTGTCACCCAAACCCTAACTACAGATGCATCAGACTATGCTTGGGTGGCCCACCTGGCAGGGAGATGTATTTAGGCAAATGGAGCCCAAACCAAATGCATCTGCATATCAACCAGAAAGAAATGCTAGCTGTTTAGAATGCGCTGACAGCCTTCAAGGACTTACTTCATCTAGGACAACTACTGATAAAGACGGACAACACCACAGTTATGTGGTACATAAACAAGCAGGGGAGTACACATTCCTACCCCCTTTGCAGACTAGCCATGGCCTTGTGGAACACAGCCTTGATACATCTTCAAGCACAATTCCTGCCAGGAAAGCAAAATACTCTGGCAGATGACCTAAGCAGAATTCTTATGGACCCGCATGAATGGAAACTGAATCCACAAATCTTCAGCATGTTAACACAGAAATGGGGGAGCCCAGATATAGATCTATTTACCTCTCCCCAAAACTATCAGTTGGACAAATTCTGCACAAGAACTCATCACAAAAAAGCATGGAAAGTGGATGCTCTATCCTTCAGCTGGAAAAACCTATCAGTCTATGCCTTTCCCCCTCTGCCTCTACTCTCCAAGGTCTTACTAAAAGACAGGAAAAAACAAAACTGATCCTAATTGCTCCGGACTGGCCTCACCAGCACTGGTACCCACTTCTAAGGAATATGTCACTCCTTCCTCTGTGGTACTTGGCTCAAACACCTCATCTACTGTCTCAGCAGAACTTTCAAATTGTACATACTCAGCTCCAAACTCTAAATCTTGTAGCATGGCTGATCAACTAATTATTCAAACCACATCTCTCAGTAAATCTGTGATGGATGTCATTTTGGAAGCCAGAAGGCGTAGTACTAGAAAATCTTATGCTGATAAATGGAAGAAATTCTCTGCTTGGAACCAAGCACAAGGAATAGACACAGCAAAGCCCAATTTTCCACAGATTTTACAATACTTAACTGAGATGCTTGACAAGGGCCTATCTAAGTGTACACAACTGTACTTCCTCCTCTAAAACAAAAAGTAAAAAATTAAAAAAAAAAATCCTGTTCTTCTCCGCTTCAGATTCCTTAAAGAGGTCTCATAAGGACCTGGTCTCAACCCCAGATCCTAAAAAAAGGCTAAAATTCAAGATCCTGTCAAGAAACATTATTGGACCCGATGTTTCCTAAGTAAGATCCGATGTAGTCAAAGTACTTAGTCCATCTTTGTCTGGTCCAATGCAGTCTGCCAAATTACTACCCAGAACAAGGTACACTCCTTCACTGGATCCGGTTTCTGACAGGGTACCTTCTCCGTTCTTAGAAAAACCCAGGTCTCCGTCCATGTATTCCACTCAGTCTTCCAGAAGCAGATGTGGGGAGACTGGTGAAGTTCTCTTGGCGCAGAACCAGATTGGTGTTCCTTCGGCTCCTGCCTCTCTGGGTCAGGAGATCCATATATCTGTTACTCCCCTATTACGGATTCCTCCTCTGACTCCTGTGGCTTCAGAGTTTTTGGATCAGAGTCGTCTAGATCAGTCTGGCTCTGATCCGAGTATAACCTTATCCTTGGATCCAAGATCTTGTCTGAGGTCCCCGACTCCATCGGATCCAGAGAGCTTCTGGATCATACTTGTTGGGTCCAAACTGTTGCAATTGGCATTGGATAGCTTGGCTCTGGCGTCCACCTTAAAGGTTTTGCCCTCTGAGCAGGGGAGTCCTACGATTCAGAAGCTTGTCTTCTCAGATTCGGCGGTCTCTCAGTCTCCGAGCCACTCTGCCTTTGAGACTTTGCAGAGAGTATTTTCTGCCTCGACAGGTCTGAAGGATCCTACCCCCTCAGATCCTAAGAGCACTGCCATGATGTCTCAGAACTTCACCATCTGCTTTCACAGAGCCAGTACCAAAACTCCCATACACTGCCATGGGAGTGTATTTTTCGACTCCTCAAAGAACCTTTTTCAGGAATAAACGAGATGGTCGAAAAATATGGTTCAAGAAGTCTCAGGGCCCTTTTCAAGACACTCTTGGAGGAGGTTCCCTCCAAAGGCAGAGGATGGATCTCTTATGGATGAAGGACACCCCTGTGGCAGAGGAGACCCGCAGAACCAGGTTTCCAGAGAATCGTTCTTTGACAAACCCTATCAGCACTCCTGAAAGAAGGCCCGATTGTCCACCTCGGGAGACCCCTTGCACAAGAGAGCCTGGCTAAATATAACAAAAGAAACTTGGGTACAGACAATTATTTCTAGAGGCTATATTATATCCTTTTTCCTTTCTCCACCAATCCCATGGAAAATGCCCAGTGTTCCACCTAGTCAGAGGGAACAAGCAGCAATTCAAATACAAAAGCTGCTATAAAAGTCATTCATGCAGTCCCACCAGACCAAATGGAAAACGGAACTTACTCAAGGTTCTTTTTGATGCCAAAGAAATGAAGGGAGTGAAGACAAATCCTGGATCTCTCCAAACTAAACAAGGCAGTTCGAAGAACCAAGTTTTGGATGATCACGGTTCAGTCCATTCTCCCATTTCTGGGCAAAGATGACTGGGTGTGCTCTATAGACCTTCAGGATGCGTACTATCACAATAAGATGAACAGAAGGTCTGGGAGGTACTTGCACCTTAGGCTGGGAGATAGTAATTATCAATTCAGAGTGCTGCCCTTTGGACTTACCACAGCCCCCAGGGTGTTTACCAAGTGCATGGCAGTAGTTGCAGCTCACCTGAGATTGCAAGGATTCCATGTGTTTCCATTTCTAGATGACTGGCTCATTACTGCTCTGACCAGGTATCAACTCATATGTGCAAGAGACCAGGTTCTCCAGACTTGCTCTTATCTGGGGATAACCATAAACTGCGACAAATCTCATCTGAAACCGACTCAGACTTTAGAGTTTATAGGAACAATCCTCAATACAAAGACAACCATTGCTTCCCTCCCATTACTGAGAGTTTAGACTATAAGATTCCAAGTCAAAAAGATTTCAATTTCAGCCCAACTCGTCGTTCAGGCACTGGGATCGATGGCAGCAGCAATAATGTTAGTACTACTTGCTAGGTTTTATATGAGAATTCTTCAATGGAAGTTAGCTGCTTAGTGGTCGATTCTTTATCAGTCTGTGTCTTACAAGATAAGAATCACTCACATCTGCAAGAAAGATCTAAAATGTTGCATTCATTCAGATCAGGTACTACAAGGTCGCCCATTCATTACCCCTCAGTCCAAAGCCATAGTGACCACAGATGCTTCCCAGCTGGGGGTGGGGGGTATTATCTGGGGTAGACGGCCCAAGGCACCTGGTCCCTGAGGATGCCAATTTGCATATAAATATCCTGGCGGTGAGAGCAGTGCTGTTAACGTTGCAGTAATTTCAAAATGCTCTCCCTTTAGGGACAGTTGCAGTGCAGTCTGACATCTGGTACATCAACAAACAGGGAGAAACCAAATTCTACCTATGGTGTTGAGAAGTTCTCAGAATGTGGCAGTGGGTAATCTCTTCCAACTGCTTTCTTTTAGCAATGCACATTCTGGGGAAGTCCAACGCAATAGCAGACAACTTTAGCAGTTGCATTCTTCTTCCACACAAGTGGTCCCTCAACAAAAACATTGCAAACACAATCTTCCAACAATGGGGCCAACCTTGCTGTGATCTATTTGCATCCCCACCTGAACAGCAAATGCAGCAACTACCTTGCCCCAATCCCCCCACAGGTGGAATCCGTGAGAGAAGCTGTACTTCATGATTGACCCCTGGTCTCCTTTACACGTATCCTCCTACTCCATTAATTCCCAAATTTCTTCAGAAAGCTGCAAGGTTGAAGAGCTAAGTCATCCCCATTGCCCCTTATTGGCCTCAACAAATTTGGTTTCCCTTCCTTTGGCCTCACCTGATTCAATCACCTTGGTTTCTGGATCCAACTCCAGATCAGGAATCCTGTCTCACCCAACAGGCATGATATATCCAAATATAGTGAATCTCAGGCTGGTTGCCTGGTTCCTCCAGTTCCATAAATAGCCAGACAACTTATGATTTCTTCTCCTGTCAGTCATATTCTTTTGTCTTCCCATAAACCTTCCACCACAAAACTATACTCCAGCAAATGGAAGAGATTTGTTTTCTGGGGCTCAAAACCATAATATTGAACCTTTCTTAGCCCCCAACCATAATATCTTGGAATTTCCACTTTTATGGCGTGACCTCCCAAGATCCATTTTCTTTTTTAACACTTTTATTAAATCTTCACATTTTAAACAATTACATAAGTACAAATACATTAAAAGAGAAGAAAACAAATCATAACATGTTTTATTGTTTCCTTGTGTTATACATATATGCTTACTTTTTATTAATTATTTTTTTTTGCAAGATCACATAAAATGCTAATTTCTTGCCTTCCGTTAAACATTACCTCTCCTTTTGAACATTATGCTACATGTATTGTTCCCACACATTCCATTTATTTCTGTATAATTTGCTCCTTCCCTTTTCTAAAGATCCCATCTCCAGTTCTTTTTCTGTTTTACAGTATTTAATATTTAAATTACATTTGGTTTAGATTTTAATTTCCATTTGCTAGTAATTGAATTTTTGGCAGCCAATAGTTTTAAATGTAGTAAGGCCTTACTGTGTCTGGGCAGTACAGATCCTATATCCCAGCTCCAAAGCATAATCTCCTTAGCTGCATCCCCAACATTTCTGACAAAGTATTCTGTGGGGAGTTATTAAAATCTGCCAGCTTGATACAGTCCCCAAAAAACATGTTCTCAGTTACCTGTCCAATTCCAATCACCGACAGCATTACCTGATAAATAATTCTCAGAAGTCTGCTTGAGGTATAAAAACACCTGTGCAGTCACTTCCATGCCAGTATCCTAAACCTTCCAGACCTTGTTTTATGCTTAGTGGCCATGCAGATGTCCTCCTAATGTTCCTTTGTAAAATTTCTTTCCATTCTTTGTTCACAATCTTTTCTGACATCCACTGATCAATTCTTACATTGTGCACTGGAGCCAGCACTGTGGCTTATAGGGATAATGTCTTTTGACCCAGGCAATCTGGTTTCGATTAGTGGCTCAAAGGTCTGAGATGCTGGCAGAGAGGGCTTTCATCTTGGCATTCCCGGCTGAAAGGCATAGCCCTTAGAGTAAAGAAGCATTTTTATATAAACAGGCAAGCATGCGGAAAGGGAGGACCAAGAGGTAGGTCATAAATGAAAGAAATACCCTATCGAAAGCAGTTCCATATGGTGACCTTCCAGGCTGTCATGCTATTCTTGCTGATAGATGCTTCGATGGTGTCACTGGACAGTAGTGGGTACTTTTTGGCACATCATTGTTTGGATTCTGCAGAAAAATAGCCTCTGGTTTGTCACGGGTGGTGGTCACTTCAAGTATCAAGTGTTGCCATCTGGGCATATTTCTTTCAGTGCTCAAGATTATTTACCAAATTATTGGCTATGGTGACAACTACAGACCCCCTCCTTGACTAAGTTAGCAATCGTTTTGAACTAGGCCAATCTTAAGATTGATTTGTTCGCCACTCTGGAAAGCTCTACCCAGTATAGCAGACTAAAGGGGAGCTCATAAAGAATGTTTTATCTGTTCTGTGTCAAGGACGATTATTGTACTTCTTCCATCCATTCCACTTAAATGCATGTTTTGTAGCTGTCTGCATCTCAGTGTGTGGCTTCTGATTTGAAGTGTCTGGAAGAGAATTCAGATGTTGAGGCTGCTAGGAAACCCTCCATTTGACAAGCCTTTGCCTCTAACTGGAAAACTTTGTCTCTCTGAGTGGATGTGTACCCTGTCCCACCACACTGAGTAGATCCATACCCTCTACTGTCTCATATGATCTACTTGTGGGTTATCCCAATTTATTTTTAGCAGATGTGTGATTTGGACCTTAGTTCTAACATGGTCATGTTGCATCTGTTTCTGTGCATCATGATCTTGTGGAGGGCAAGAATGTGATTCAGCCATGTCAAAACAGGTCCTTCATGGTTTGCTGCATGTCCACCCTTTGAAGAAATCCTCCTCTTTAGAAGACTTGAACTTCCATGTTTTGACATCCTTGTCTGTCAACTGTTTGAGCCAACAGGAGCAGCATCATTGAAGTCTGTCTTAGAAAACATTTTTCCTAGCAACAGGCATCTGTGCAGTAGGGTTTGTGAGCCTTATGCTATAATGTCTGTGGAAAAAGTTGAAGATGTCTTAAGATTAACTATGTTGTTTCTTGAAAATTGCTTCTGAATTGATCCTGAACCAGTCCTTTCATTTCCATACTTTTTTTTTTTTTTTTGGGGGGGGGGGTGTCAAGAGTGAGAGAACCTTTCATTGCACTGGAGGAGTTGCTGCCTCCAGTGCTTGTTTTGAGTGTTCCCATTACAAACCTCTGTATCTGGTATCTACATTCACTAAGTATTGTCTCATTTGTAACTTTAGAAACTTTTTGCTTTTGGTCAAATGGTATTTTCGAGTTCTGTTCCCTGAACGTATTTTTTCTGTGCAGTAGTCCTGCTTTTCCCACTCCTTTTTCTCTTGTGATTACTCTCTGAATTTCAGCAAAACCAAAGACTCATCATAGACAAGTTTTGGTGTATTATGTGGCAGTTATTACTGTATCAGTTAATTTTTGAGATAAATCTCTTGAGTAGGTTAGGTCTGCCCTTTCTCCATCCCCCTTTTTGAAACATCTCCTGTGTTGCAGTTCCCTTTGTATCTGGAAAGTGTATGCTTGTAGAATACATGCTGCAATAATAATTGTATTAGTGCCTTCCCAGATGTTCTTCATTCCACATTGCTGCAGTCCTAACTATTGGGTAGTCCGCTGTCCAGTCGGTCAGGGCGCATTAGACTGACGCCAGTACGCCCAGGGTACTAATGCATGACCACGCCGCCATCCTCAGTCTTTTTGCCGCATGGTCCGATGCAGAAGCAATTTTGAAAGTTTGAAGTCAGAGTTTCAGACCGAATCAAAGTTGGCAGATTATTTTGGTTTTTCTTGCCTCAGTATTTAACCGGATGTCAGAAAAAGTGAATAACTGTATTTCTTGTGGGAAACAGATACCTCATAGGGATTATCATACTTTGTGTATACCTTGTTTAGGCCTGAGCACGACGTTGTTGGATGCCGCCTGCTGCTAGATTTAACACACGCACTATTAAGAGAAGGTTAGACTGTGCCAGGTTAGTGTTTGGGAAGCATTGTATTTTAAAATGCCGCCGGATGCTAAAAGCGCAAGGACAAAGCAGCAAAGCCTAGAGGGGAAGAACCGACAGTCCCAGACGCCGAGCCTTTTTGGAAGGCTCAGTGGCCGGAGGTTCTGCCAGGTGTTTCTTTGGAGTCTCAGGAGAGACTTTACTGTTACAGGATGTATCCTCTCAGGAAGTAGGCCAGGCTGAGGGGCTTCAGGTGGCTGCTCTTCCTAAGGTGGTTCCTTCTGTTTCCAAGACTTCTTTGAGAGGCAGGCCAAGTGTAGCTTCAGTGGGGGTTTCTCCTAGTGCTTCAGGGTCTTTGCCTAAGAAACATATGCTTAAAATGGCAGAGGATTTGATTACTATGATAAGAGGTTCTATGAGAGGCCTAGGGGAACCTGAGTTTGAGAGTTTTGAGCAATGTTCGAGGCTTCTGAGTCTTGCTGAAGACTTGCAGGAGTATCCTCCTTATTCTGATTCTGATGTGGATGATTCTACTCCTTCCCTCCTGAGGATTTTTCATTTCAGAGACTCATTCATTCCATGAGGGATTTTGGGAAGGAAGGTCAAGATTTCTCTGATTCCAGAAAAAGGCTTTAAATTCTTGTTTTACCCCAGCATAGGCCTTTAGCTATACCTCCTGTTCTGAATGTGGTGGAAGATGTTTTTGCAGAGGCTTCCCTGAATCCTGTTTCTTTGCCTCCTGCCCCAGTTAAACGGATAGGTATTATAGGGTGCCTGAAGCTCATAAGTATCTTTTAAGAGTCCTAGGGGCCTAAAGGTGTGAAGGCCTCAGTTGTTAAAAATCCTGTCCCTCCTGATAAAGAGGCAAGGGCTTTGGATAGATGGGGAAAGAAAGTGTATACTTCTTCCACTTTAGCCATGAGGTGAATTGTCAGTTTCACATGTTAAAATATCAGAATTATCTCCTTTCACAACTGAAATCTAAGGTGGATGCTCTGGCGGAAGGTATTGAGTGTAAAGAGTTGCAGGATTTAGTTCATGTGTCTGAACAGGTGGGTAAACATTCCTTGCAGTGTGGTTTTGATGCTGTGCAGGGGGTGGCTGCCACTGGTTCTGTTTCTTCGTAACTGGTTGAGATCAGAATTTAGCTGAGCATGTTAAAACTTGGATGCTCCTTTACAGTCTGATGTGTTGTTTGGTTCACCTGTGGAAGCAGTCTTAAAGAAAATGGAGGACAAGGCTAAGTCTATGCAAACTGTTAAGGATTTTTGCAGGTGCAGCCTCCGAGTTTAGTAGAAATTGGCCTTCTAAGGGATGGACTTATCCTGCTTATGATTCCCAGTCTAGGGTAGGTCTAGGGCAGAGCTCACCCTGCTCAGACTTCTAGTGAGGGCAGGGGCCAGCTCCTTCGTAAGCAGACCCAATGACCTGCCTTTCCAGCTGCCAGTTCATTCTCGCCTGGCAGCACCTTTGGGAGGAAGGCTGTCTCTTTTTTAGAAAATTGGGATTTAATTACCCAAGACAGATGGGTTCTGGATATCATTCACCACGGTTACAGGTTTTATTTCCATACCTTGCCTCCTTTCAAAGGCATGCCAGACATTCCTCCTCTACAAAGAACAGAGGCTCACAAGCAAATTTCTCTGTTGCTCCAAATAGCCATTCAGCCAGTTCCTGTACCAGAAAGAGGCCTAGGATTTTATTCGCCTGTTCCTAGTACGACCAATTTTGGATTTATCTATCCTCAACACTTATCTGGACATTCCCAAGTTCAAAATGTTGACGCTTTAAGCAGCTTTTACCTCTGCTGGGCAAAGATCACTGGATGGTAACTTTAGATCTCAAGGAAGCTTACCTTCATGTGCCTATAAGACTAACTTGCAGGAAGTATCAGCTGGAAATTCTCATTATCAGTTCTCTGCATTGCCCTTTGGCTATCTACTAGAGTATTCACAAAGGTTCTGGCTCCAGTGATAGCTTACTTCAGGCTAAAAGGAATTCAAATCTATCCTTACTTGGATTGCCTGATTCTGGCTCAAGAAAAGGAAGATCTTCTACAGCATTTGGAATATGTCATAGCAGTGCTAAGATGCCTAGGGAAATAAAGTCCAGTCTAGTACCCTCTCAAGACATGTGCTTTCTGGGTGTGAGACTGAATACAGCAGCCCAGATGGCCTTTTTAACCCCGGACAAACAAAAGCATCACCTATCTCTTCAGTCCGGGCTGACTGCAAGGACAGTCCTTCAAGCCTTAGGGTTCATGGCATCTTGTATTCTGGTGCTCCCCAATGCCAAACTCCATATGAGGAAGCTGCAATGGTATCTCAAAATGTATGGACACAGCACTGCCAGGATTTGGACACTATCATTCAAATACCTTGCATTCAAAAGGAATTTTGTGGGGCTCAGGAATGTCACCTAAACAACCAGAGGCGGCGAAGCAGATTCTAACGACAGATGCCTGGGAGCTCATCTAAATGGAAAGTGGATACAAGACAAGAGGCCTGCCAGACTACAGCATCTACATATGAACATGAAAGAGATGTTAGCAGTCCAGTTTGCATTAATGGCTTTCAAGGAATTACTTGTTCCAGGGCAGGTGTTGATTCTAACAGACAACACAACTGTCATGTGGTACATCAACAAACAGGGGTAGGGGAACACATTTCTACTCCATTGTGCAGGCAAGCAATGATTTTATGGGAGACTGCGCTCAGCTGGGCTGCAACTAACTCTTCAGGCAAGGTTTCTGCCGGGCACAGAACTCCTTAGCAGATGTGTTAAGCAGACAAATCATGGATCCCCGAAACTGGATCTTCATGTATTTCAAAATTGACAGTGTCATGGGGAGACATAGATCTGTTTCTCCACTAAACCACCAGCTGCCAAAGTTTTGCACAAAGAGGTTTCATCACACAGCTTGGAAAGTGGATGCTCTTTCTTTCAGTTGGAAAAATCTTCATGTCACCTCTGCCTCTTGTTCCAAAGGTGCTTCTAAAGGTCAGACAAGACAAGCCAAGGATGATTTTAATAGCTCCAGATTGGCCTCGGCAGCACTGGTACCCATTACTGAGGAGTCTGGTAAGGAAGCCTCCATGGCCTTTACCTTTGATTCCACACCTGTTGTCTCAGAGGGACGGTCATCTGCTCAATGTCAAGCTTCACTCTCTTCATCTAACAGCCTGGCATATTCTGTTTTGAAAGACAGCAGGTCTCAACTTCCTCAACAAGTTTTAAATGTGATTATGGAAGCCAGAAGACCTAGTACAAGGAAAGTGTAAAATGGAAGAGATTTTTATTTTGGAGTGCAGCAAACAATTTGGAGATTTCTGAGCCTAATTTGAGTGTGGCTCTTCAATATCTTACTGAGTTATTGGACAAAGGTTTGTCTTTCTCTTCCATTAAGATTCATGCTGCAGCAATTTCAGCTCACTATGATTGTGACCCACCATTGTTTTCGCATCCTTTGTTCAAGCAATTTCTTAGAGGGCAAAGAATATAAGACCCCACGTAGAGCTCCTACTCCTGCTTGGGATCTCAATTTTGTGTTGGAGAAACTTACTCCACAACCTTTGAGCACTGCTGAATTGAAATACTTGTCATGGAAGACTGCTTTTTGTTGGCCATTACTTCTGCAAGAAGGGTTTCTGAGTTGCAGGCCCTTATGGCAGTGGAGCCTTTTTGATTTTTCATAAGGATAGGGTATCATGCCTAAGGTGGTTTCTAGTGTGGCTTTAAACCAAACTATTCATTTGCCTTTTTATGCAGAACCCCAAAATAAAGGGGAAAAGATTTGCACACTTTAGATGTACACAGGCAACGTTATTATTTGAGCAGGACTAAGGATTTTAGGCAGTCTCAGCAGTTGTTTGTTTATTTTGCTTTGAGTTCACAGGGCAAGCCTGTGTCAAAACAAACAATTTCTAGGTGGATTGGGTGTTGCATTGCATTTTGTTATTCCCATCATGGCAAGGAGATTCCAGCTGGGATTAGGCCTCATTCCACTAGGGCTACTGCCACTTCAACAGCATGTCTAAGGGGTGGCAACTAAGGATATTTTGGGAGGCAGCTACTTGGAGTTCAGTGCATACTTTCTCTCTAAGCATTCCTCTCTACTCTAAGTCTAGGGCTGGTTTTGCCACAGCTATTTTGCAAGGCATGTTGTCAGTTCCTGCTTCCTTATGATTTGCCAGCCTCCCTTACCTCTGCTTTGGGATTCTACCGACTCCAGCAATGTGGAATGAAGAACATAGTACAGTTTTGTACCTACCATAAATGTAGATGTTCGAGGATCCACATTGCTGTCTGTGTTTAGGGGTGGTTGTGTAGGTGAGGTTGTCTTCTGCTAATTTTGTATATATTGTACATATTTTTAGGTATGTTTGGTTTTGGTTTTGGCCTTATCTTTTCAGGGTCTTCTGACATCTGGGGCAAGAAAAGACTGAGGATATGTAGTACCACTGGACAGCGGACTACCCAATAGTTAGGACTGCAGCAATGTGGATCCTCGAACATCTACATTTATGGTAGGTACAAAACTGTACTTTGTAATAATGCAGTGCACTATACCTTCAGTTTGGTAATGGGAGGACATAATTCTGGTACCCAGGGAATTGACCAGTTCTTTTAGTACTAGTCAGATTACTCCTTTTTTAACCCTATTTTTTCTTTCCTTCAATTGATCATTAGTTGCCTCTAGTTTCCCTCCTTGTCCACCAGGTCTGTGGGACCCAGCTTAGCCTCCACCAGGACTGTATCTGACCCATGTCCAGGGATGATGAGGAGATCAAGGACCCTGGGGCAGTGTCATAACTACTCCCATGGAGTATTTTCTTACCGTTATCTCCACTCTGTCCACACCCAATACCCTCCACTTGGTAAGGTGTGCAGTGGGTGTTAATGTTGACCCTCCCACACACACTTCTGCAAGGGGCTGATGTCAGTGGCAGATCTCACCATCCCTCAGGAAGCACTTTCCAGCTGTTTTGACAGTCTCCACGAGGAAAACTGAATTATGTTAGTGCGCCCCAGATGTGCATGTCTCGCTCATACCTATCTTGCCCACCAGTGCCTCAGATGCCTAAGCCGCTAATCAAACCCAGGTTGCTTAGGCCATAGTGCATTATCCCTCTCTGCCACTGGGCTGGCAGGCATATTACTACTGCTATTTCTCCCCTGTCATGCCCTTTATATTTGGGTTCCATTTGGTTTGGCCCTTTGTGCCTCCCCAACACAGTTTAGGTCATAAGATGCAGGGCTGCTAGATGTTCTCAGAATGTAGCTCAAGGTGACTGGTATCCATTGTTTTTTCTGTCTTACTTTACACAAACTTTAACCCTACAAGCTTCTCTAATTCTCTCAAACTAATGAACTGGGACAGTCTAAAAACTCTTCTTCTAGACCATGCCGTTGAATTCTTCAACTCACCCTTCTTAGATATCCTTGACTCTCTAGCCTGTCCTAGAACAAAACGTATAAAAACAATTCAGCCCCTTGGCTTACTAAAGACACCAAAATACTTATGCAACAAAGAGACGAGACCTGGAAAATTTACCAGTGCAGTAAGCACCCTGACACCCTTCTAAAATATAAACAACTCCGTAACCTAGCCAAAAAAATATATTGTACAGGACAAAAAAAATCATACTGTACCAAACTACAATCAAATCACTCCAACAACCCCAAATAATTCTGGAATTCCTTCAACTCTCTTCTCAATCCAGGTACCAAAACAAATCCTTGCCATGACACCACTAAGTCTGACCCAGAAATAGCCACACTATTCAACTCCTCCTTTATTAACTCTATAGCAGAACTCACCAAGACCTTCCCAATTCAAACCCCCTCCCCAACCAACCAACCCTATCTCTTCTCCCATCTTTCATCTCAAACCCATTTCCACCTCATACATACAAAAACTCCTCTCTAAGCTTAAGCCTTGCTCCAATGCCCCTGACAACATGCCCTCAATATTTCTAAAACTTGCAGCAGCTGGAATAGCCATCCCCATGAGCATTCTCATTAACAGATCCATACAAGAATCTTATGTCCCCAAACTATGGCGTGCAGCCTTTATCCTACCTCTCCACAAAGGAGGCAAAAATTATGGCATGTCCAGCTTCCGGCCCATAGCCATTCTCTCTCCTGTTTCAAAGATACTAGAAAAATGCATCCACCTCCAGCTCATGCCTTTCCTTATAAATAGCCAACTCCTCACCCCAACTCAACATGGATTCCGTCCTGGCCACAGCACAATAACTGCTCTTCTCTCATTCGTAGACATAGTAAACCATGCCCGTGACTCTGGAGAACTAGTGTCCACAGTCCTTCTTGACCTCTCCAAGGCCTTTGATATTGTCTCCCATTCCCACCTCCTAAACCACCATTCCAATCTTAATCTCTCACGCAGCACCCTCACCTGGTACAGCAGCTACCTCTCTGGCCAATCTCAGGCCATGAAATGGAAAACAGGCACCTCAACTTTCCTTCCAACCCCAGCCAGAGTACCCCAGGGTTCCATTCTCGGCCCAATGCTCTTTAACATCTTTATTAATGAATTCCATGCAGCCGCTAAGATAGTTCAGTATGCAGACGACTCAACTCTAGTCTGCTCTGCTCCTAACCTCCTCGAACTCAAAACAAAAACTCAAACTGCTTTTTCTACTACTGAGAACTGGATGCTTCATACCCACCTCTCTCTAAATGCCACCAAATCCAAAATTCTACTATTCTCACCATCTAAATCTCTCCCTCTTGACAACACCTCCTTTAATATTATCAGTCATGCCAACTCCACTATAGAAGTTGTTCCTTTTGCTAAACTTTTTGGGGTTACTATTGAAGAACACCTAAAATTCGATACCCATATTCAGCTAAATATTAAGAAAACGCATCAGAAACTTGGCATGCTGTATAGAAACTCCCACTTTCTCTCCCCTTCCAAAAGACAGACCCTCGAGACTACCTACTTAATACCATCTCTGATGTATGGTGCCCCCCTATTAACCAACCTGTCTTCCTCTATCTCTTCTAAATTTGAAACCTGTTACAACAAAATCGCAAAGTTCGCCACCAAGTCCAAATACCCTACCCACCACTGGATACCTCTCCACCAGCTGCAGTTTCTAGAACTTCCAAACTACCTGGACTACCTCCAACTCACTACAGTCCACAAACTTATTTTCAAGCCTACTAGGTGCCCTGCACTAACAAATGTCTTACCACTATACACCCCTAATAGAACTCTTAAGATCTGCCCACCAAAATTTAATTCCTGTGCAAACCAAATCATCCCCCAGGTCAACTTCTATACTTTTCCTTAGCCAAAAAATGGAACTCTCTCCCTCCTTCTCAGGGATTTCTGAAAACCTTGATCACTTTAAAACCCAGCTCCATTCTTATCTCTCCAATAACAAGAAATGCAATTGTACTCTGCCTACGTAATCCTGCCTAACACATGCATACATCCATACAAGTAAAGTTTCTTCCCACCTTACCCAATACAAGATCAATCTTACCTAATGTTTTCCTACAATTGTGACTTTAATACCCATCTCAGATGTTTTAAAACCTCAGTACTATGATGATTCTGTACTACTGTTCTCTAATGTACAACCTGTAAATACACATTGTATATTATACTATGTTGCTATGTTTCTTTACTTATGTTTACCTTTGTAACATGTACTACTTGTTTAATTATTATAATGTCTACTTTGTTTTATGGAGCTTTTCTCCCCGGGCCTCCACTGAAAACGGGCTCCTTGAGCCCAGTGGACCTCCCCGGTCATCAAACTGGAAATAAATAAATAAATAATACTTCATTGCTGTAGAATTTGCTACCTTTCCTGAGTTTAGGCATGCAGGACCAAGGCTTAGTTTTATTGCCATCTGAAATGGCGTCTGTAGGACTGTCGATTTAAATCCTTCAAGAATTTAAGCTTATATTCTTTTTTTTTTTTTTTTTAATTAGCTTTCCTTTTAAGCATCATGTCTTGCTGTATGGTGCTCAGTTAATGTGCACCCATAATAAAGATAAAAAGGTTAACAGAGTGCATCACATCTTCATTGCTACCTGATTTGCATTAAGAGGCTCACTTGTAGCTAGGAGGCTTGATAGACTTTGTATCTGACACATGACATTGCAATGTGCATTGAAAGTGTGTGTGTAGATGTCCCCAAGTATGGAATCCTCCCAAGCTGTTTGTGAATTATGGTGGAAATGAACCAAACTAACACCTGTTTGTACTTTTTAAGTCAGAGTAATGCAGTCATATTGTAAAGCAAATATTGTTCATGTTTGACACGCTGTGTAACAAAATGTATTACCTAGTGTTAAAAACTTCGCAGGCTAAGTCAAATCCCGTTCCACTATTTTGAATGTGTGGCTACTTAATTTAGGGGTATCTCTGTATGGACATTGTTGCCCTTGTGGCTGAGATAACTGCACATAGTTCTTTACTGATTACAGCTTAGGCATTCCATCAAAGGACAAAAAAAAACATTGAATGCAAGCCCTAAATAGCTTCTTGTAGTCAGTCTCATTTTTTGCCACCTCCCATGTGAATTAACAGCTCAGTACTTATTCTGAGGTTAACTGACCCTATGAGTGGAGCAAAAGACACTAGAAAATATGTGCAGTATTTGCTAAATCTCTGCAATTAATTCATAATTGTTGTGGTGCCTTTTTGTTGCTGTCCTCATCTCAGCTGTTGGCTTTTCCCATAATTGGGACTTGTATACCTCCTGTCGGTGTTTGCCATGGTGTCAAGCATTAAGGTAGGAGAGTTTGTCTAGTTTCTGTTTATCTTTGTTCTTTTCTGCTGCTCGCACAGATTGGATAGTAATTCTTATGTTCATTATAGAAACATTCCATCTTATTTTGTGTCTGTTGACTGGAGGAGTGCCACTGTTTAACTAAGCCACTTGGAGATGGAGCACTGAAAATTTAGAAACACTCCTGCATTCACTCAGGATGGGAAAAGCTGAGGTTGCACAGCACAGAGATTGGCAAGAGGGTCCCTTACATGATCCCAGGCTTAAGCCAGATCATACAGAAGAGGGCTGAAGAACAAGGAGGCTCTTTGTTCGCACCCTTCTGGGTGCATGCTGTTGTAGTTCATGCCTATTGTCTTTTAATAAGAGACCTGCAGAAGGTGCAGTTCCCTAGCAGCTGCCTTCAGCTGGGCATTCCAAAGTATATGTATGCAGCTGGAGCATACCCACACCCAGGCTCCTCAGGTTCATTAGCATGGGCTGAGTGGTAGCATTCGGTATAAGACTTGCCCTGTAATGTCTTCCATAGAGTTGGAAAGTTGGTGTTTCCTTCTATACTAACAGGGCCTAGGATAGGCCCACATACTGGATGCATATCAGCAATTCATCATTTGGGGGAACCTGTTTCAGAAGTGCAGTAGCACACCCTTACCAAATATGGTTTGGTAGCAGTTCCACACTATGTGCACGCCTTTGCCATCTCAGTGCTTCTTCCATTGTGTATTTCATTGTGCAGTGGAGTTCTGACACCCAATTTCCCACCAGTTGCCTCTTTCCTGATTTCACCTGTGACCTCTAAGTAGTGGCCCAGCCCTCCCAGGAACTAAGGTCAAGGGAGGTTCTTCCTCCTTTTCTTTGCCCTTTGAAGAGGGAATTTGTACTGCCCTCTGCTCCTTGTGTTTCATGCCAGGTATGATCAGTAACCTCAGATCTCTTTCCTGCTCTCTTCTCATCAGTTCCACTCCCTACAACTTATGCTTCACATCAAGTTTTTGTGGCTTAAGAGCAGTAGTTTGTATTAAAGAACTTCAGCTGCCATCATTATGTGTACTGGTTCCACTTTTCCAAATCCTTATGTAGTTTATTCAGCATTCTCCACTGCTGCACCTATCTTTATGCAGAGAAACTGAGCTGGTTCTTTGTTCTGTTGTCTCCTCTCTCAGATACTTTGGAGGCAGCCACACTACGAAGTACTGACATTGAATTTCCTGTACAATTACCCTTATTTTGCTTTCTTAACCTTTGTTTCTTCTTTAACCCTTATTCTGTTTCACTTTTTAGAAACACCATGTATTTCCAGGCTCAGGATTATTGTTTTGCTAACGTTATAGCACTGCCTAGCTTCCTACTGATTTTCACATGCTGCTTTAAAAACTGTTTTTGTAGATCTCCTTGTTTTCAGTCATCACTTCACATTGCTTTTCTGTTGTTTTCATAATTCTTCAAGAATGCTTTCTTTCTCTGTCACTTTTTTTAAGGCTTCACAAGTTTCCAGTGCATAGATGTTAGCTGACTTTTTTCCTTCAGTACTTCTAAGGGTATTTTCCTTCAAAGACACTTCACTTAAAATAATTACTTTGGTGTTATCAAGTTTAAGTTCAGCTGTCTTTGTTCCTTTTCAAGTCTGAGAAACATTTGAAAGCATTTTGCCTTACCTTTTTGTTTCATCGGAGCATCTCCTTTTCCTCTTGCTTTTGTTTTGTGTGCTACAGGTAAAACTGTTAATTTTATTTTGACTTCCTTTTCAATACCATTTTTAATGTACATTTTTATGTGTCCATCACTTTTCCCTATTGATTTTGAATGTTTAACATTCTGTTGAGACTTTCTAACCAGGTCAGACAAGCAACAGCATCTGATTTTCGATCTTTTCTGAAGTCCTAAGGGTTGTAGTCTTCTGTTTATTCTGAACTGTTAATTGTGATGTTTCTAATCAAATTGCATGCAGGTCATTGCCAATTGTTTTAGTAACTTGCTTTACTCATCAGAACATAATTTCACTAAATTATTTTTTTTTAAAGGAAATTGTTGTGGGCAGCAACATGGACAAGATCTATATTGTGATGAATTATGTGGAACATGATCTCAAGAGTTTGATGGAAACAATGAAGCAACCTTTCCTACCAGGTATTTTTTTTTTTCATTTGCATCTTCAGACAGAGATGAGAAGGTTCATCCAGGCGCGAATGCAGATGGGAGTGCTCTTGCCTCCCCTCTGGGGAGCTCAACACCCTTTTTCAAACCGATTGCTCTTCTCCGACCCGTTACCCGGCTCAGAGCAGCTGGAGCCGAGCAGCTTCGAGCCGGGGTGGGTCGGGCCGATAGTACTTTGCACTGGATCCGACCCTGCCCTCGAGTGCATCGGATCCGACCTCTCAGAGCCTGGATCCGAGCCTCGATCCGGGATCAGTGCTCGCCGGCACCATCTGTGCCGGAGCGCACTGTCCCTTCGGATCCGAAGCGCGCGCCGGCTCCATCCACTCTTCGATCCGAGGGGAGCCGATTGTCGGATCCTTTGGTCGAGGTCGGCTCCTTCGGCATTTGATGTAGTGGAGAGGGCCCTGTTGAGGTCTCCGGACCCCGGCACTTGTTTCGGCTCGCCCGCCCTCTGCACTGGGTCAGGCTTCCACCATCCGGCCCTTGGGACAGCCCGCTTCTGTGCCCCAAGCTGCTCCACTGGAACAGGTTGCTGCTTGCGAGGAGTCCTCTGACAGCCCCCCAGAGGATGTTCCTCGCAAGCATAAAGGAGGCACATTGACTCCCCCGAGTCTCTCACGGAAGACACGGACTTGGAGGAAGGGGAAGGCTCCCCACGGTCACCCCCCGAGGATGTCTCATTTGGGGACATCATGGAAATGCTCCGTATAAGGGGGGGGTGGTCTGCCCCCAAGTCTTCCTCGGATGAGTCCGTGTTCTTGGAGGCATTTGAAGCGGGCCCGTCTACCTCTTGGGTGTCCCCTCCTGCCAACCCCCTGGTGGACCTCATTACCACCAGGAGAGTCCCTCAGTCCATCCCCCGAGCAAGGAGTCTCGGATGATGGACCGCTTGGGGAAGCGGATGTTTAGTTCAGCAACCTTCTCGGTAAGGGCGCTGAACTACCTGGCACACGTCATTAGGATGCAGCGAGATCTCATTAAAGAATACGCTGCATCTCCCCCAGAGTCCATGTCGGAGGAGGACAAGATGCTGCACTCCACCCGCATGGCCACTCTTAGATCAGTTACTAATACCTCTATGCGGCTACTCTCCCATGCTACGGAAGGCGCCGCTAGAGCCGCAGGGGCAGGCCTAGTCACTAGACGTCAGGCCTGGATCCGTCACTGCGATTTTTCTGAGCCCTTCAAAGCGTCGTTTGCAAACGCCCCCTTTGATGGTTCTGCCCTCTTTGGCAAAACCGTTCGCGACACTTTGACCCAGAGTGAGAAGGACGGGAAGACGCTGTCTGCTGTCGGAATCCGCTTCTCTGCACCCCAGAGGCCCTACTCTAGGAACCAAAAGGGTCAGAAGAAGATGTGGTTCTGGAAGTCGCAGCAATCCCAGCCTGCTCCGGACAACCAGTCCTTCCGTGGCAGAGGAGGACAGGGAGGACACCGCCCTAGAGGCAGAGGGGCTCCCAGGAACTTTGGGTCCAGAGAACCTTTCTCTGAACGGCCCGCACAGCAACCCTGAGGGGTTGCCCGGCTGCTCCACTCTGGAGGCAGTCGGGGACGTTCCGGGGCACCTAGCGGCATGGGAGTCCATAACATCAGACCGCTGGGTTCTCCAAATCATATCCAGAGGATACCGCATCCCTTTTCTTCACTTACCAAAGTTGAAGTCCCTCCCAGACGTTCCACCCGGTCAACGGGAGGCCGCTTTGGCAGAAATTGGCCATCTGCTAAAGAAAAGAGCCATCCAGCCCGTCCCCCAGACCAGATCGGATCAGGGTTCTACTCCAGGTTCTTTTAGTGCCAAAAGACGGGGAACTAAGACCAATTCTAGACCTTTCTCTCTTGAACCTGGCAGTCCCCAAGGAAAAATTCAATGGTCACTCTGCAATCTATTCTCCCCTTCTGGGAGAAAATCACTGGATGTGCTCTATAGACCTCAAAGATGCATTACCACATCCTGATGGACAGGCGCTCCAGGAGGTTCCTCCGCTTCGGCTGGGAGCCAGTCACTACCAGTTCGGGTCCTTCCCTTTGGTCTCACCACAGCCCCCAGGGTGTTCACCAAAGTATTAGCAGTGGTGTAGCCGCCCACCTGAGGCTTCAGGGCGTACAGGTCTTCCCCTACCTGGACGACTGGCTTCTACCGCCCCAACAAGGCATCTACTACTATTGGCGAGACTCCTTTCTCCATCTTGCTCCCTTTCTGGGCATTACAATAAATCTGAAGAAATCCAACCTGGCTTCACAGCTCTTAGATTTTATAGGGGCCAGGTTAGACACAAGGAGTTTAAAAGCCTTCCTCACTGCGGACAGAGATCAAAATCTGCAGCTCCAGGTGCGGGCCATTCTCCACTCAAGTTCTGTTCCGCAGAGTTGGTCCTGAGGGCTCTAGGGTCCATGGCCTGCTATAGCACTTCTTCCTCTTGCCAGGCTCAATATGCATCCTCCAGTGGACTCTCTTAGTACAATGGTCATACCTTGCTCTCCCTATGCATCACCCCATTGCGATCAGCAAGGCTTGCAAGCGTCCTCCTGTGGTGGATTCACTCCCGGATCTCCACGGAGGCCGCCCATTTTGTGCTTCTCCCTCTCGCCACGGTGACCACGGACGCCTCCGCCTCGGGTGGGGGCATTTTGGGCGGACCGTCCAAGGCACGTGGAGCGATTCAGAGACCTTTCTGCATATCAACGTTCTAGAGATGAGAGCAGTGCTCTTAGCGTTGCTAGCACTTCAGGACTTTCTTCCCTTGGGAACTATTGCGATTCAATCGACATGTCGGTTGTCTGGTACATCAACAAGCAAGGGGAACAAGGACTTACCCCTTTGTCGAAGCCATGAGAGTTTGGGAATGGGCAATCTCCACCAACCACTTTCTAATAGCAACGCACATTCCGGTCGGTCCAACATCCTGGCGGACAAGCTCAGTCGCACCATTCTGACCCCTTACGAGTGGTCTCTCAATTTTCAAGTAGCGAACGCATATTCGCACGGTGGGGAATTCCTTCATGCGATCTTTTGCCTCTCCCTCAAACACCAAGTGCGACAGTTTTTCGCTCTGATACCCTCCAGGAGGTTCTCCAAGAGACGCTCTGGTGCATGCTTGGCCACCCGGTCTTCTGTACGCTTATCCACCCTTGCCTCTGATGCTCCAAGTTCTTCAGAAAGCCTCTCGGGTGGGTTGCAGAATGATTCTCATTGCTCCGTTTGGCCTCGACAGATCTGGTTCCCCTTCCTAAGGTCTCACTCGGTGAATCCTCCTTGGATTCTACATCCCATTCGGATCTGATATCCCACCCATCCTGCATATCTCCTCGAACCTGGACAACCTGAAGTTGACCGCTTGGCTGCTCCAGTTCCACTCTTGATCAGGACTCCCGGTATTTCGTCCCCTGTTAAGGCTATCCTGGTGGCAGCTCATAAACCGTCCACTAGGAAAGTCTACCGCAAGTGGAAGCGGTTTTCTTTGTGGGCGGAGCTGCAAGGCCTGAATCCCTTCACGGTTCCTCTCCTTTAGTGCTTGACTTTCTAACCTCTCTTTTTAACGATGGTGCCAGCAGTTCCACAGTCAAAGTACAACTGGCGGCAATTTCTCATTATCACATTGGTCATGACTCTAGTCCACTTATGTCAGCCAAGTTGTGTAAAATTTTCCTTAAAGGTGCTTTCCTTCTCAGGCCCCCTGTGAAACAAGCGGTTCCTCCTTGGGACCTCTCCTTAGTTCTCCAGGCCTTGACCGCCCCTTCAACCAGCTGCGGTGGACCTCAAATTCTTGTCTTTCAAGACGGCCTTTTAGTAGCCATTACATCGCCAAGAGAGTTTCAGAGCTCAAGCATTATCAGCTAAACCTCCTTACTTGGTATTTCATCCGGACCGTGTTAACCTCAGGACCAACCCGTCCTTTCTTCCTAAAGTAGCTTCTGAAGCAAACATTAATCAATCCATTAACCTCCCTGTTTTCTTTCCTAAATATGAAAACAAAGGTGAATACAAGCTTCACTCCTTAGATGTTCACAGGCAACTTAGATTTTATCTAAACAGAACGGCTGGTCATAGGCAATCCGACCAGTTGTTTATTTCCTTTGCTAAATTTAATTTGGGCAAGCCAATTTCTAAAGTTTCTCTGTCTCGCTGGATTTCACAGTGTATCTTATTGGCTTATCAAGCTTCAGGAAGGCCCGCACCCGGAGGGTGTACACACCCATTCAACCCGGTCAGTATCTACCTCGGCAGCCTTTAAGGCTAGGATTCCTCTAGATGATATTTGTGCAGCAGCCACGTGGGCTTCATCTCATACTTTTATTTCCCACTATAAGTTGGATCTTGCATCTAGGGGTAGAGCATCATTTGGCTCCGGGGTGCTCCGGAATATCCTTCCATGATGGCCGCCCAAGATTCAGGTAGCTGGGGACTCTGTCCCACAGGTTGCAGACAAATGAATCTCCTACTTCAGATTTAGAAGTTATGTACTCACCATAACGTTCCATCTGAGTAGGTGTATTCATTTGTCTGCAACCATCCCGCCCTCCTATCCCCCTGGCCTTTCAGTTTCCTGCATATTATGTGTTACCCTTTTCAGGGTGTTCTTGCTGTTGGCAAACTCGATCTGAGGTCATGAGGGTAGAGCAGGGCATTATGGGTGAGGGGAGGAGCTGAGAGCTTGGATCCATAGCTGGTAAACCATGCCGGTTCGGATCCGATATCAGATCCATAACCCACAGGTTGCAGACAAATGAATACACCTACTCAGATGGAACGTTATGGTGAGTACATAACTTCTAATTTTTGTAGATCTCCTTGTTTTCAGTCATCACTTCACATTGCTTTTCTGTTGTTTTCATAATTCTTCAAGAATGCTTTCTTTCTCTGTCACTTTTTTTAAGGCTTCACAAGTTTCTAGTGCATAGATGTTAGCTGACTTTTTTCCTTCAGTACTTCTAAGGGTGTTTTCCTTCAAAGACACTTCACTTAAAATAATTACTTTGGTGTTATCAAGTTTAAGTTCAGCTGTCTTTGTTCCTTTTTAAGTCTGAGAAACATTTGAAAGCATTTTACCTTACCTTTTTGTTTCATCGGAGCATCTCCTTTTCCTCTTGCTTTTGTTTTGTGTGCTACAGGTAAAACTGTTAATTTTATTTTGACTTCCTTTTCAATACCATTTTTAATGTACATTTTTATGTGTCCATCACTTTTCCCTGTTGATTTTGAATGTTTAACATTCTGTTGAGACTTTCTAACCAGGTCAGACAAGCAACAGCATCTGATTTTCGATCTTTTCTGAAGTCCTAAGGGTTGTAGTCTTCTGTTTATTCTGAACTGTTAATTGTGATGTTTCTAATCAAATTGCATGCAGGTCATTGCCAATTGTTTTAGTAACTTGCTTTACTCATCAGAACATAATTTCACTAAATTAATTTTTTTTAAAGGAAATTGTTGTGGGCAGCAACATGGACAAGATCTATATTGTGATGAATTATGTGGAACATGATCTCAAGAGTTTGATGGAAACAATGAAGCAACCTTTCCTACCAGGTATTTTTTTTTTTCATTTGCATCTTCAGACAGAGATGGAATGTGAATGTCACATCAACTGTTTTGGGTTGAATTTTCAGGATGTCATGTTGTAATCTAAATGCTAATTGACAGCACAGCGTTTTATGTATACTTTTTTCAAATGCTTGTTTACAGACAGAGGGACAAGATTATAAGTTTGTGTGACAGTTTGTCTTACAAGAAGGAAGAATCAATTGGTTTATCAAGTATAAAGTAAAGCACCAGCTGCTGTGTGCATTCACTGGTAGCCACGTGTTCTGTTGAATCATCCAAAGACAGTGCTTTTGTCAACTTTTGACTGGGTAGGTGAGCTGTGGTCATCCTGGACCCTTTTCAGCTATTTACCTGGGTCAGGGAAATGTAAATACAATATATATGGGTAGTTTAAAATGACAAGTCAGCCTGAATGTTTTTTGGAAGGTGAGAAGAAACTAAAATACCCTACGAAAGCCCACACAGATATGGAGAGAATATTTAAGCTCCATACAGGAAGTGGCCAAAGATCAGAACTGAAGTCCCCAAACTGTGAAGCTGAGATTTTAACCACTTAAATACAGTACTTCCACTTAATAATGACCACATGTTATGCTAAGTGGCTTCTCATGTTGCTGGTGTGTGGTTATGCTAACAAGAGTTAGATTAATTCTTTTTCCTGGAAGAGTTTTTCATGTAGTAATATTCATATGAAAAAAAAAGTGTTAACATCCGCAGTTGCAGTGCCTGGAAATGTATATGTTTTGGGTTTATTCATTTATGCTGCTATGTAGCTTTTTCTGAAACTCATTAAGTAATTATGCACTGATGCTGGAAAGGAAGCATGACAGTGGGTGGGGTTTCAGTATCTTTTCTTTGTGTCTGATTTTTCTTAAATTATCCCCATTGTCCAAGTTCACGATTTAATGAGCTACTTTGCTGGCACACTGATCAGACAGAGCTCTGTTTGAACTATTGCAAAACAGATTCATAGATATTTTAAGGCAGCTTAGTCTATATGTGCCTTTTCAGTAGCTACTCTCAGGCCATGTCCTTTACTCATGAAGAGCTAGACCAGTCAGTCAGTCCTGGTTTAAATTTGTGGGGACCCACCCTGTAATCCAGGATGTTCATCGTGTTACCCTGCTGCAGTCATCACACTTGGGTTATCCTGTCGTCAGGCGGTCCCGCAGTCGGCCTGAATTCCAAAGTCTTGGTCCGGCGTCGGTTGCTGTCGCTTCTTCCCTGACGTCAGTGTGCCAGGGGGTATATATGATGCATCCAACGCCATTTTCTTCAGTCTTTCTTGCCGCGCGGTGCCCAAAGCAGAAGCAGTTCGCAAGTGCCGGTCGGCCGACTCCTGAGTTTTTCGAAGTCGAATTTCAGATCCGAAGTCTTCAATAAAGCTAAGTACCCCGTTGGGGAAACTTTTCTTGCCTCAGACCAATGTCAGGAAAAGTTAACAATTGTATTTCTTGTGGGAAGCAAATACCTCATAAGGATTTTCATTCTTATTGTATACCTTGCCTAGGCTCAGACCACGACGTCACTGGTTGTCGCTTTTGTGCTAGGTTCAATAAGCGAACTATAAAACGACGCTTTGATTTCGCACGACACTACTTCGGTAGAAAATTTAATTACACTATGCTGTCGGAGCAACCGACTACCGGCATGCACAAAAAAATGCAAAGGTAAGGGCAGGCAGCCTAGACCCAAGCCAGACTCCGAGGCCTCAGCTGGGCCAGTCTCCGCTTCACCGGTTTTCAGTGAGGCGCCTACGCAGCCCCTGGCTACCGCAGAATTGGAACCTGAGACCGCTTCGGATCCTATGACGGAGAGTTCTAGGCCGACGCAGCCATTTTCTTTAGGCCCTACCGACGACATTGCAGAAAGAGAAGTCGGTGCTGCAGAAACACCTTCGGTTTCTGAAGGTGTCTTCAGACCGACGACGTTCACCATAAAAACGTATCCTAAGCTTAAGACTCCTCTTAAACCAAAAAAGACTGCACTTCAGTCTCCAGTTCAAGGCCCCATGCCTAAGAAACAGATGCTTAAAATGGCTGCAGATTTGATCTCTTTAATCAGGGGTTCCCAACCCCCACCCGACAAAAGGCCTAGACAAGAGGAAGATTATGCCTCCTCTGATCAAGTGTCTATTTCCTCAGGCTCCTCTGAGGAACAAGATTACTCCTTTCCCCTTATGAAGATTCTGATGCTGAGGATTCCATTCCCTCAGCTTCTCCCCCTGAAGACTACTCCTTTGGGGAAACTTTACACACTATGAGGGAACATTTTCACTGGGAAGGTCAGGACTACTCTGACTCAAAGAAAAGGTTCAGAGAGTTTCTTTTACTCCCCCAGCACAGACCACTTGCTATCCCCCCAGTTTTAGACATTGTGGATGATGTTTACTTAGAATCTAGTTTAAATCCAGATTCTCTGCCTCCTGCTCCAGCCAAACCAGACAGATATTATAGAGTGCCTGACTCCCACAAATTCCTTTATAAAAGCCCTGTTGCTGACCCAGAGACCATTTCCCAGGGTCCCAGAGGGGCTAAGGCTTCTATGGCAAAAAATCCTGTACCCTCTGAAAGGGACTCCAGAGCACTAGACAGGTGGGGGAAGAAGGTTTACACCTCAGCCACTCTGGCTACGAGAGCACTAAATTGTCAATTTCACTTGCTAAAATACCAGCAATTTCTAATGTCTCAAATAAAACAAAAGATGAGGACACAGGATCTGTTGCATGCAGCTGAGCAGGTGGGCAAACATACTTTACAATGTGGATTTGATTCCTTGGAAGCTTCCTGTAGAGCAGCTGTTACTGGGTCTGTTATACGTAGGCATGCTTGGTTAAAGGAACAAACTCTGCCTGATCATGTTAAAGCAAAGTTACTAGATGCTTCCTTACAACAGGATGTCCTATTTGGAGTTAAAGCAGAAGAAGTCTTAAAGAAAATGGAGGATAAGGCAAAATCTATGCAGACGGTCAAAGATTTCTTACAGGTTCAGCCCCCTCGCTTCAGCAGAAATTGGCCAACAAAAAATTGGTCCTTTCCAGCTACTGACAGACCTCAGAGGGGTAAATACAGACATCCAAGAGGCAGAGGACAAACACAAACCCACTACAAACCTCGACAGTGGGGCACTGCAACACAGAAGGGAGGAGAAGACAGGCCCCAAACTACTAGAAGGCAAACACAATGACTTAAACCTCATATGGCCAAGCAAAACTCTCTTGGCAGCTCCCTTGGGAGGAAAATTAGCACTTTTTCCAGACAACTGGCGCATCATCACAAAGGACAAATGGGTCCTAGACATTATTTCACAAGGATACAGATTCCATTTCCACACCTTGCCAAGGATAAGAGGAATGCCAAACCTGCCATAAAATCAATGGGCAGAGGCACAAAAACAAATTACAGCTCTCATGGACATGAGAGCCATTCAACTAGTACCTACACGGGAGCAAGGCCACGGATTTTACTCAAGACTCTTTCTAGTCCCCAGAAAGGACAATGCTTGGAGAACAATTCTGGACCTTTCAATTCTAAACACCTTCTTACAAGTACCCAAATTCAAGATACTAACACTACAGCAGCTTCTTCCCATGTTGGGCAAGAAAGCATGGCTAGTAACGTTGGACCTTAAGGAGGCATACCTGCATGTCCCTATCAGACAAAATTGCAGAAGATACCTCAGTTTCATTGCAGGTTCAACCCATTACGAATTCTCTGCACTGCCCTTTGGCTTATCCACTGGGCCCAGGGTTTTCACAAAATGCCTGGCACCAGTAATTGCATACTGCAGACAAAGAGGAATTCAAATATACCCATACCTGGGCGACTGCCTCATCCAAGCAGAAAGCAAGGACATCCTCTTACAACATCTGGCTTTTGTAAAACATCTTCTAAGTTGCCTAGGGTACACAGTAAACGAAAATAAATCAAAACTAGTACCCTCACAAAATATGACATTCCTGGGTGCCAGCTTGAATACAGCGGCCCAGATGGCTTATCTGACGCCAGACAAACAACTACAACTGACTCAATATTTCAAAACAGTGGCGAAAAGACCCAACTCCCTGAAAGAAAAATTCTGCAGGCCTTGGGCTTCATGGCATCTTGCATACTACTAATACCATTTGCAAAGCTGCATATGAGGAAATTACAGTAGTACCTAAAAAGCATATGGTCTCAACACAGCCACAGCTTGGACACAATGATATCTCTCATTCCCTGCCTTCAACAAGAGTTTCCTTGGTGGTCACAGGCATGTCACCTCAACAAAGGGTCAGCCTTTCACCTTGCCCCCAGCCAGGCAAACTATGACAACAGATGCATCGGACTATGCCTGGGGGGGCACACATGGCAGGACAGTGCGTTCAAGGCATATGGACTGCAGATCAAAGGAATCTGCACATCAATCAAAAAGAAATGCTAGCTGTACAGAATGCCCTGACAGCCTTCAAGGACCTCTTGCATCCAGGACAGCTTACAATAAGGACGGACAACACCACAGTAATGTGGTACATAAAAAAAACAAGGGGGTACACACTCCTACCCTCTATGCAGGCAAGGACCTTGTGGAACACAGCACTGGCTTACCAAGTTCAGCTACAAGCTCAATTCCTGCCAGGAAAAAAGAACACATTGGCAGACGACCTCAGCAGAAACATCATGGATCCCCACGAGTGGAAACTGGATCCACAAGTATTTGCAATGATAACTCAAAAATGGGGCCACCCAGACATAGA
Organism: Protopterus annectens; assembly: GCF_019279795.1. Taxonomy (NCBI): domain Eukaryota; kingdom Metazoa; phylum Chordata; order Ceratodontiformes; family Protopteridae; genus Protopterus; species Protopterus annectens. The sequence goes on from NC_056728.1 coordinate 1,707,160,892, forward strand.
CCTGTTTGCCAGCCCCCAAAACTATCAGCTAATAAAATTTTGTATAAGGATGCTTCACCATCAAGCTTGGAAAGTTGACGCACTCTTTCAGTTGGAAAAACCTGACAGTATATGCCTTCCCTCCATTGCCCCTTCTCACAAAGGTGCTGCTGAAAGTCAGGAAGGAGAGACCCAGAATGATACTCATAGCCCCAGACTGGCCACGCCAGCACTGGTACCCACTACTACGGAATATGGCCCAGGGCCCACCTTGGATTTTACCACAAATTGCTCATTTGCTCACACAGCAAGACAATCAGATTCTACACAGCCAGCTCAAAACCTTAAATTTGGCTGCATGGCAAATCACCTAAGCAACCAGCCAGCTCCTCTCCCTCAAGCAGTTATGGATGTTATTTTGGAAGCTAGGAGGCCCAGCACCAGGAAGGCCTACTTGGACAAATGGAAAAGGTTTTGCTCCTGGAACCAAGCTAAAGGCCAAAATACCCTTCAACCTCACATACCTCAGATTCTACAGTATTTAACTGAGATGTTGCACAAAGGACTTTCTTTTTCATCTATTAAAATCCACGCCTCAGCTATTTCAGCCCACTACAACACGGATCCTCCCTTATTTTCACATCCACTTCTAAGGCAGTTTCTCAGAGGGGCCAAAAACATTAGGCCCCCCAGGAGAGCACCTACACCAACCTGGGACCTCAACTATGTTCTGGAAAAACTTACGCTACCTCCTTTTGAACCAGCTTTCTCTGCTGACCTAAAGTTTATATCATGGAAGACTGCCCTGCTGCTAGCAATAACTTCAGCCAGAAGAGTCTCAGAGCTTCAGGCACTAATGGCAGTAGAGCCTTTCCTCATTTTCCATCAAGACAGAGTTTCTCTACGAACTAATCCCTCCTTTATGCCTAAGGTGGTATCCAGTGTGGCTCTAAATCAAACCATCCACTTACCCACCTTCTTTCCAAATTCACAGAATAAAGGAGAAAGACTCCTGCACTCCTTGGACATTCACAGGCAACTACGTTACTACTTGGATAAAACTAAGGTTTTCAGAAAATCTGACCGGCTATTTGTATCCTATGCTGCAGCTTCACAAGGGAAAGCTATATCAAAACAGACCATTTCCAAATGGATAGGACATTGCATTCATTTTTGCTACACCCATCACGGAAAACCAGTTCCTGCTACCATAAGGCCACACTCTACCAGGGCAGCAGCTACATCTACAGCCTTCCTCAGGGGGGTGCCAGCCAAGGATATTTTGGAAGCTGCAACTTGGAGTTCAGTACACACCTTCACCAAACACTACCACTTACCACTTTACTCTAAGACTAGAGCTGGCTTCGCCACTGCAGTTTTGCAGGGCCTTCTAGCCTCCTCTAACCCTGTTTGACTCCACCTCCCATCCTTAGCTTTGGGATTCTACCCAAGTGTGATGACTGCAGCAGGGTAACACGATGAACATAGTACATTTTTATAGCTACCATAAATGTAGATGTTCGAGTATACACCCTGCTGCAGTCCAGGTTACCCTCCCTCCATCCCCTCTGACCTACTAACTAAACCTGATACTACCTTTGTGATGTATTTGCTTCTAGCTGGAGGGATGTTTTGTTTGTGCTAAACGTTTTAGATTGGTACTATTTACTGACCACCTTTTTGGGGGCACCTGACATCTGGGGCAAGAAAAACTGAAGAAAATGACGTCGGATGCATCATATATACCCCTGGCGCACTGACGTCAGGGAAGAAGCGACAGCAACCGACGCCGGACCAAGACTTTGGAATTCAGGCTGACTGCGGGACCACCTGATGACAGGATAACCCAAGTGTGATGACTGCAGCAGGGTGAACACTCGAACATCTACATTTATGGTAGGTACAAAACTGTACTTTCCATTTGAAAGGTACTAGAGAATCAGAGGCTTGAATACAGAATGTAATTGAAAGAATGTTATTAGCTTTGCAGTGGTTAATAATTTTTTTAATTGTTTAATGATGTGATGTAATTGATTTTTTTTTGTGATAAAGTGTGCTTGTAGTATAGTTAGTTTAGCCTACTCCTTGAAGGCTTACTGTGGCCGAGGAGAGAGAGACAGAAAAAAAAAAATGCTTTCCTTTTGGTGCTGACTCCTGTTGTTTTGCTGTGCAATCATGCTGTTTAACCTGCTGCAGAAGTCTGTTCCAGAGGTGGCGGAGGAGGAGTGTGGTAACGCTATCTTTCCACCATGGTTTGTTTATATATTGAAGAATTAAGCCCTTGTTTCTGGTGTTAATGGAAGTATTAGGACTTGTGGAGATACAGATCATCAAGGACAGTCTGGCACCCAGTGGGTGTGCAGTAAGCTAGGCATATGTCAACCCTCAAAATGTGAAAGCTACAGAGTAAAGAGATGGTTCTTCCAACCACTTTTGGCAGCTCAGGGTCTTTAGGACTATGCCCTTCTTGGTTGAAAACCTCAGTGGATTTTGGAGTTTGATATTTCTAGTGAGATGCACCCTGAAGTGAGTGCTGTGTTCAGTAACTGGTCTAATCAGTGCTGAGTATAAGGGAATGTTGACGTCCTTAAATGTAGATGTTATTCCCCTGTTGATTTGTTGTGCTAAGTTGAAGGACTTTCTGACTGCTGTCATATCATGATCAAAAGATAATGCCTTATCAGCCAAGTTCCATGCATTTTCATTTTGTGATGGCATATTGACAATAGAGTATTCTGAGGGTAGGTGTAGCATACCAAATTTGACAGTACTACATTTTCCTAGTATTTAAGTGTAGCTCATTTTCAGTAAACCAAGACTATGAAGGAGAGTTGTTGCTGGTGAGTTTTGGTGTCAGAGAGGGACTTAACTCACAGATGCTTATTATATGGATTACTGCTGCAGTAGCCTTGGCTGTAGGGTTATTCAAATAAGAGCCAGTCAGCTTTGAAATGCTTACAGGACAAATTCTGTGCCCCCAAACAGTGAGCTGAAGCAGTACTGACAAAAACGTCATGTGTGGGTGGCAAGTCCCTCAGAGCTTTTTTGCCACAGAAGAGCACTTCTCTAGCAGGCTGCTGAGAATCAAAGGTCAGCTAACTGCTAGGTAGATAAGTTCCCTTCGGGGAAAAAATCATTTTATAACAGAAATTGTACTTTGTGAATGAATAATTTTAAAGCTAGGGAAAAAAATTTTTTAATGACTGTCAGATGACTTTTAAATGGAAGTGTCTCTGTTACTTTTGTGATAAAAAGTTGTTTCTGTGACTTTTGGGGGCTGGGTTAAGTGTTTAAATGGCTTTTTTCTGTGCTTTTACAGAGAAAAAGTTGCCCTTTTTTTTTTTAACAACTTACCTGTTTTACTGACTACTGCTGCTTGGCTTCGCTAGGAATCGGGCATCTTTTTGGTTTAACCATGGAAAACCCTACTCTTTCCTTAGTTCTTCCTTCACCACTACAGCAGGCTGCTTAAAGTGCCTCAGCCACAGTTAGGCGATTCTGTTGTGGCTAGTGCTGGTTCCTCAGACCATTCAGCCTTTTTCCTGGTGTAGTTCTTGCAGCCACCATGGACTGAGTGTTAGACACTTCATCTAAAAGCTGTTGGTGTAGCCTTTGTGAATAAGGGAGAGCCACTCTTGTCACTCCTAGGAGAAGGGGCAGGGAATGTCACTCTGTCTAGCCAGAATGCTATACCTGTTCATAAGGAGAAGTTTTCCTGGAAAAGCGTGTCTGTTTCTTCAGACTTTCCTGTCAAAAAGAAACAAAACCTTAGACATATTTTTTTCTCCTGTCTTAGTCTGTTTGGACAGGAGTGATTTATTGGGCTTAGCTCAGGCTGTTGACTCTTCCAGTCTGTTTCTGGTAAAGGAAAAGAGGATGTCCATCCATATCACTGTTGCATTATTCTTCACCTAAGGGATCTCCTGTCAAGGATAGCCTATCTTCTGGCTAGTATACCAAAGCCTTCAGCTCTTATAGGCGCTGTACATCACGTACATGATCCCTGCATACGACATAGGGCATAAAGGTGATGTACAGATGCAGATGCTCAGAATTTCTTTGATGCTAGTCTGAACTCTGTCATTAACATTGGTCTCACCACCCTTCTGCTGTGCTGGTTACCAAGCCATGTTTTCAAATAAGTGCCCCTTTGTGGTTTGTTTTTTTTTCCTTTCCTTGTTGTGCTTGTGTTCATGTCATCCAGAAAGAGAAAATGTCAGCGTGGGAGGCAGATTCTGTATAAAGACTGTCCCAACCAGTGTCTGTCTTGTTTGGGTGCTTCCCAAGATCATACACATTGTTCTGTCTGCCAGGCGTTTGTGCTTAAGACCGTATGTAGTCGCCTTTCCTCTTTATCCGTATACCATAGTCTCAAATTGTTGGCTTAGGATGCTGTGGTAGTATCTTCTCACCCTGAGGGCCAGCTGTCTGCCAGGAAGAAGCCAAAAAGGTCACACCTGTTCTGGCTGCTGTCCAGCCTACCCTGGAGATCTCTCTCAAGGTTGATGAAAGCCCAGAGGACCGTCCTGCACTTGCTTCTGATTCCTTGCTTCTGATTCCTCTGCTGTGACCCTGTCGGAGGCTGATTATATCCAAAGGATTTATGGGGATTCTTCAGATCTTAGTGAGGGAGGAGATTTCCTACTACCATAATAGAATCGTGTCAAGGATCTGACCCTCCAAGGGTGTTTCAAGCAGACGTCCCACAGAAAAAAGAAACCAAGACTATTCCTATTTCCCCTGTTGTGAAGGATCCCCAATGTGAATGGCAATTTTACTTGGGGTTTATTTCATGTTTTGATGTCCTTGGAGTGACCTCATGGGATCTCTGCTCCTGCTTCTCCATGGTTTTCCACTCCAATCAAGAAGCCTAGTAAACTGGATTCTCCAGATAAAGATCTGGAGACTGGGAAGAATCTCTAGCGTATTTTTCCCAAATCCATTCTCCCTTGGACTGCGGTTCAGAGGAGGAAGATTCCGTAAGTCTAGATTCCCTTCTGGAAGAGCTTTCCTTTGTGGACACCATTGCCTGTATGATGGACTGTTTTAAATGGGATTGTTCTCAAGTCTCTGATATTCAGAAAAGATATTATGAACTTCTACAGATGGAGTCTCCCAAATTATCTGCTGTTCCTCATCTTCTGGCTGCCCTTTTGGATACCTTTTCAGCAGTAAGCTGTAACCCTGACACTGTCTCCTGCACCAAAGAAACTGTACAGATTTTAAAAACTGCCTGAGGAGTGCAAATTTCTTGCTCTCCCTTCTGCTTACCCTTATGTAGTGTTAGTCTGTTCTGATAAACCATCCAAGCTGTTGCCTTCTAGTAAGGATAGTAGGGCCATGGAGAGTTTTGGCAAGAAAGTTTACCCTGTTGCTACTTTAGTCACTTAGGGCCATTAAATACCAGGCTTATATGATCGTGTATGTTTTGGCTGTCCTTTCTCAGGTTTCTAAGGTGCTTTCTGACCTTCATGACTCTGAGGAGAAGGCTTTGGACTTTTCCCCGCTGGGCTGCACTTCACAAGTAGCCCGCATTCAGTCAAATGCAGCTATGATGCACCTGATGCCTCTTCCAGGGCTGCTGCCTTTGGTTCATTTATGAGGCTTTATATTTGTCTTTCTCTTTAGGCTTTACCTGATGACATTAAGGTAAAAGTTTTGGATGCTCCTTTTTGGATCTGCTGCTGAACTTTTCTAGTCCATCCAAGACGAGGGCAATGCCTTGCAGGAGATGAAACATACTTTTGTTTCTCTCATTCCTAAATTTCAGAGTAACTATCCCTCCCAGTCTGCCTTTGATCATTGGCCATCCCGCCCTCCTCCCAAAGCTAAGCGTGTGACTTCTGCTTAGTCTAGTCAGACCCCTGCCTCCCAGAAACATTATTTTCAGGACAAGCCTGGGTTTTTTTTTTATGGTTTGACTCATTCTTTCCTCAAACAGATTCCCTTTTTCCCCTCTGTCTTTCCCAGTCTCTCCCAAATTGGCTAAAAATTACTTCAGATTACTTGCAAATTACTTGCCTCCCACCGAAGTAGGGAAAGGTTTTGATTCCAGAATTTTTTTGGTCCAAGGAGAGGAGGGTACATGAAGACCAGTTCTGGATCTTTCCCTGCTGAACACCTTTCTCAAGGTTCCTTACTTTTGGATATTATCCCTTCAGATATTGTTTCCTTCTGTTCTTCCACGAGCCTTTCTTGTATCTCTGGACCGCAGTGATGCCTATCTTTACAATCCCCATCCATCTTGTCTTCAGGAAAGTTTTACATTTTTCTGTCCCTTCCTTGCATTTTCAATTCTCTGCTTTCCCCTTTGACCTCTCTACTGCCCTAAGGATATTCACCAAATGCCTTGCTCCTGTCATTGCTTTTTGCAGAATTCAAGGTATTCAGATTTTTCCCCCTTCTAGATAATCTGCTTATTCAAGCTCCTTACCCAGCAATCTGCTTCAGGATCTCAGGTTTACTGCTTGCCTATTGCACAGTCTGAGGTTTACCATAAGCCTTCAGAAATCATTTTGACACCTTCCCAGGTCCATATTTTCCTCAGCTGCAGACTTCAGACAGTCCCCATGTCGGCATCTCTGCCTATCCCCAAAGGCTGTCTCTCTAATAACCAGTCTTTCTTCCTCTGGTGTCTGTCATGGCCCAGGGAATTTCTCAGGGTTCTGGGGTTCATGGCTTCCACCATTAATATGCTCCATCTCATTAGGCTCCATATGAGGAGTCTTCAGTGGTACTTCAAATCAGTTTGGCTTCAGCATTGCCATCCTCTGGATTTCTTGGTATCTTTTCTTCCTTTCTCAAGCTCCAGCTTCAGTGGTGGATTTATCAACTTTTTCTCAACCTGGGGCTTCTTTTTCAAGTTCCAGTTCCCACTCAGGAGATCTTTACAGATGACTTGGATAGGGATAGGGTGCCTTTTTTGGCCCACTAAAGGTTCAGGGTCGGACCACATCAACATAAAGGAGATGAGGGCTCTGCTTCTGGCTGTGCAAGCCTTTCTTTCCCTCTTTCATCCTGGGCCCCTCAGAGATTTCACGGACAATACCACAGTGTTGTGGTATGCCAACAAGTGGGGGGGGGGGCACAAAGTCCTATCTTCTTTGTAGATTAGCTCTTCAGGTCTGGGATCTAGCTGTCCAGTATCAAGTGACTCTTTAAGGTGTCTGCACCCCCTCAGAGCACAATCTAGTGGCAGACTGTTTGAGCATGTCCAACACTCAATCTCATAAATGGATGCTTCACAGAGATGTGTTCCTGGACATTGTCCATTGGTGGGGTATTCCTCATGTAGATTTTTTTGCCCCCTTCTGAACAGACAACTTCCTCTATTCAGTTTGAGTCCCAAGTACCCTGGCTTGAAAAGTGGACACCCTGTCTTTTCCTTGGAAGGGGATGTTTCTGTATGCCTATCCCCCCTCCTCTGTTACCATGAATTCTGCACAAGATCAGATTGGATTCTCCCAAAATCTTGCTGGTGACTTCCTTTTGGCCCAGACAGCATTGATTTTACCCCTTCTTTCTCACTTGGCCAGGGACAATTTTCAGATGTCTCTCTCACCACCAGAATCCCCTCTTCATGGAGGTTTCTTTGTTCTGTCTTACTTGTGTCAACTGCCCCATGCTGGGTTGGCATATTCTTCAGTGAATGCTCACTTGTTAGCAATTTCTTTTTGTCAGACCTTGAATCCTCCTCTGGCCTCTAAGTGTTCCTTAACGGTGTATTTCGTATGTGGCCTCCCAGGAAGCCAATTCCACCTTTATGGGACCTTAGTTTTGTACTTGAAAAATTGACCCAAGCTCCTTTTCAGCCTGCTTCTTCAGATTCTATTCAACATTGTACTTGGAAGACTGTTCTGCCTTTGGCTGTTACTTCAGCCGAGAGGGTGTCTGAACTTCCAGTTCTTATGACTGTTCCTTCTTTTTTAGTTTCCCATAGAGACAGGGTGTCTCTTTGTAGTAATCCTTTTATGCCCAAGGTGGCCAGTGAATTGTGCCTTTGTCAGTCTATTCATCTTCCATCCTTTTTTTCCATCTCCACAGCCTGCCAGTGGGAAGGTTCTTCATACCTTGGATTTACATAGACAGATGAGATATTATTTAGATAAAACTATATATTTTTTTGGCAAATCTCAACAATTTTTTGCATCTTTACATCCCAAGACTGTGGGTTTGGCTGTTTCTAAGTAAAACATGTCCTCCTGGATTTCTAAGGCCATTTTCTTTTTCTTATTCTTTTCATGGCAAATGTCTTTCCTCATCTGTAAAGACACATTCTGCTAAGGCAGTTGCCTCCTCTGGTGCTTTTTTCAAGGGTCTGTATACCAGTTCTGTCCTTGATGCTGCTACTTGGTCATCGGGCCATACTTTCAGTAAATATTACAAGCTGGATGTTGTTTTCAGGGCCAGAGCAGGCTTTGCCAGGACTATCCTGCATGAGTTTGTGGAGCGTTCATCTCTGCCTTCTTCCTCTCAGGCATCCTCTTGAGCTCTTGTACTATCATTTAGGTGAAGAGTATTGCAGCATTGATACGGAAGGACATAGTATAGTTATGTAAAATTTTTACCATAACAGTAGGCGTCCTCCTCTTCACTATTGCAGTATTCGGTCCGCCCTCTTTCCCCCTTGTCCTGACTCTTGTCCTGTGTTCTGGTTGCCCTCCTGGCCAAGGGGTCCTTCTCCTTCCTTTCTTCCTTTATTTTGCCTTCTGGATGCACATGTTCATATTTTGTCCCTGAGGGTGTTCTGTTCCTCCTGGGGCTTTTACAGTTCTAAGTATCTGCAGCCGTATGTCACCTTTACACCCTATGTCGTGTTCATGAAGAATACATGTGAAGTACAATGCCTGTAAGAGTAGAAGGGTTTGGTATACTGGCCAGAAGTTAGGCTGTCCTTGGCAGGAGATCTCTTAAGTGAAGAATACTGCAACAGAACAGAGAAGGACATCTACTATTATTGTTGAGATTTTACACAACTGTACATTCTTTTTTAAAGTACTTTAAGTTTTTGAACCACAAAATGAGCGAAAGGGGACATATTCTGTTTTTGTCTCTTCAGATTTCTGATTTAGATTCTGAGAAGAGTGTGGCTTTGGCCATTCCCTTTCAGTGATTCTGTTTCTCTAAATCAATTTTTAGAATGAATCTGCTGATGTTCATCGTGCATACAGCTGCAGTCATAACAGATGTGTTCTTCTGCCGTCAGGCGGGTCCTCGGTCGGCCGAATTCCAAAGTCTAGGTCCGGCGTCGGTTGTCGTCGCTTCTTCCCTGACGTCAGTGCGACAGGGGTATAAAAGAACCAGCTGACGCCATCTTCTTCAGTCTTTCTTGCCGCGTGGTGCCCGAAGCAGAAGCAGTTCGCAAGTGCCAGTCGGCCAGCTCCTGAAATTACGAAAATTTTGCAACCGAAGTCTTCTTGAAAGCTAAGTACCCCGTTGGGGAAACGTTTCTTGCCTCAGACCAATGTCAGACAAAGTTAATAATTGTATTTCATGTGGGAAGCAAATACTGCATAAAGATTTTCATTCCCTCTGCATTCCTTGCTTAGGCCCAGACCACAACGTCTCGGTCTGTCGTTTTTGTGCTACTTTCAACAAACGCACCATTAAGCGTCGGGCGGAGTTCGCCCAGCATTATTTTGGCAAAAAATGTAACTACATTATGTCATTGGATACTCCGACTCCAGTTTTGTCTTAAAAACGCAAAGATAAGGACCGTCACGCGAGGTCCGCGGCCTCTACCGACACCACGCCAAAGCTGACTACAGGTGGTCCGCTTCTCAGCGAGGCGCCTACGCAGCTCCTGCCTACCGACGACACTTCATTGGTGGTGTCTACTGTGCCTGAGGTCGCAGGCTCCTCGGCCCACACCCCGACTACAGATACCGAAGCCACTCTTGGTGGTGAAACTCAAAATGTAGACAGGTCTGCCTCCTCTCAAGGTGTTTTCAGACCTTCCTCTTCTTTTTCCATCAAGGCTTTCACTAAGTCTAAAGCAGCCATGCATTCTAAGAGACCAGCTACACAGGGCCCTTCTCCAGGCCCCATGCCTAAAAAACAGATGCTTAAAATGGCTGAGGATTTAATTACTCTTATTAGGGGTTCTCAACCCCGGACAAAGGCCCAGAGTGGAGGAAGAATCCTCCTCTGACCAGGCCTCCATTATTTCAGAGCACTCTGATGAACAGGAACATTCTTACTCCCCTTTTGAAGATTCTGATGCAGAGGAGTCCATTCCCTCTGTCTCCCCCCCAGAGGATTATTCATTTGGGGAAACCTTGCATACCTTGAGGGAACACTTCCACTGGGAAGGCCAAGAGTACTCAGACAACAAGAAAAGGCTTAGGGATTTTCTCTTGCTACTTCAGCACAGGCCTCTGGCTATACCTCCTGTCTTAGACATACTAGATGATGTGTATTCGGAGGCCTGCCTTAACCCAGACTCTTTACCTCCAATCCCAGTCAAGCTTGACAGGTACTACCGGGTTCCTGACTCACACCAATTTTTATACAAAAGCCATGCGGCTGACCCAGAAACTATATCACAGGGCCCCAAAGGGATTAAGGCCTCCACTGCTAAAAATCCATTACCTTCCAAGAGAGATTCCAGATCTTTAGAAAGGTGGGGAAAAAAGGTATACACCTCGGCCACCTTAACCATGAGGGCATTAAACTGCCAGTTCCATATGTTAAAGTACCAACAGTTTCTGTTATCACAGTTGAGAAGCAAAATGTCACAACCTGAACAACCAGACTTGAAGGAGTTGCAGGATTTGATGCATAGTGCAGAACAAGTGGGTAAACATACCTTGCAATGTGGTTTTGATGCCCTAGAGGCTTCATGTAGAGCTGCTGTTACAGGTTCAGTCATACGTAGACATGCCTGGCTCAAGGAGCAAACCTTACCAGATCATGTCAAAGCTAAATTACTAGATGCCCCTCTACAAAAGGATGTATTATTTGGTGTTAAAGCTGAGGAGGTATTAAAGAAAATGGAGGAAAAGGCTAAATCAATGCAAACAGTGAAAGATTTTCTACAGGTACAACCTCCACGTTTCAGTAGAAATTGGCCTTCCAAAAATTGGTCCTTTCCAGCCACGGACAGACACCAAAGAGGTAGATACAGGCGCCCGAGGGGCAGAGGGCAATCTCAAGGATTGTTTAGAGGCAGACGATGGCAAGCTCCTACACAAAGAGGTGGTGAAGATAGTTCGCAGCCATTCAGAAAGCAAACCCAATGACTTTTCCCCTTTGCATGCCAAGCAAGGCTCAAATGGCAGCACCCTTAGGCAGAAAACTGGCATTATTTTCGAAAAATTGGCATATTGTCACAAATGACAAATGGATCCTGGACATTATAAACAGAGGCTACAGATTCCATTTTCTCACCCTTCCAAAAATGAGAGGCATGCCAAACCTGCCACATAATCAAAGGGCAGAGGCGCAAAGACAAATTTCAGATCTCATGGACATACAAGCTATTCAAGAGGTACCTACTCAAGAACAAGGTCAAGGTTTTTATTCCAGACTATTCCTGGTACCAAGGAAGGGAAAAGATTGGAGACCTATTTTGGACCTATCCATCCTAAACACATTCTTACTCGTACCAAAATTCAAGATGCTCACATTACAGCAGCTTCTTCCCATGCTGGGCAAGGAGTCTTGGCTGGTAACATTGGACCTCAAGGAGGCATACCTGCATGTCCCAATCAGACAAAATTGCAGAAGATACCTCAGATTTCTTGCAGGTTCAACCCATTATCAATTCTTTGCATTGCCCTTTGGCTTATCTACTGCACCCAGAGTATTCACGAAATGCCTGGCATCAGTAATTGCCTACTGCAGACTTCAAGGGATACAAATATACCCATACTTGGACGATTGCCTGATCCAAGCGGACAGCAAGCACATACTTCTGAAACATCTGGCTTTTGTAATAATGTTGTTGAATTCTCTGGGATACACAGTCAACAAAAAGAAATCAAGGCTAATACCCTCTCAGAAAATAATTTTCCTGGGTGCCAATTTGGATACAAACACCCAGATGGCCTACCTCACGCCAGAGAAACAGGGGCAACTAACTCAATACTTCAGAAAACTAGCAAACTTCACCAGGCTGACTGCAAGGAAAATCCTGCAGGCTTTGGGATTCATGGCATCTTGCATACTACTAATCCCATGTGCAAAGCTGCATATGAGGAAACTTCAATGGTACCTGAAAAACCTATGGTCTCAACACAGCCACAGTTTGGAAACAATAATACCACTAATTCCATGCCTTCAAAAGGAATTTCTGTGGTGGGCTCTAGCATGCCAAACAAACACAGGTCTCCCATTCTGCAAGCCTCAAGCAAATCAAGTCATCACAACAGACGCCTCGGACTATGCCTGGGGGGCGCACATGACAGATCGGTGCATTCAGGGCAAATGGTCCCAAAAAGAAAAGCACCTTCACATCAATCAAAAGGAAATGCTAGCAGTGATAAATGCTATTATAGATTTCAAAGACCTTCTGCATCCAGGTCAACTATTGATAAGGACAGACAACACCACAGTAATGTGGTACATAAACAAACAGGGAGGAACCCATTCATATCCCCTATGCAGGCTGGCCATGTCACTTTGGAACATGGCTCTGAAATTACAAATCGAACTTCAAGCACAGTACTTGCCAGGCAAAGAAAACATGCTGGCAGACAACCTAAGCAGAAATATGACAGATCTACACGAATGGAAGTTGCATCCTCAAGTTTTTACAGAGATAATTCAAGCATGGGGAAGGCCATACATAGATCTCTTTGCCTCCCACAAAAATCACCAATTGACAAAATTCTGCTCAAGGACTTTTCATCCACAGGCCTGGAGAGTGGACGCTCTCTTTCAGTTGGACAACAATGACAGTTTATGCCTTTCCACCTCTTCCTCTGCTGCCCAAAGTTCTATTAAAAACCAGAGCAGACAGACCAAAGATGATTCTCATTGCTCCAGACTGGCCAAGACAGCACTGGTACCCACTCCTGAGGAGCCTGACGCATTCCCCACCATGGACCCTACCTCTAATGCCTCTTCTTCTGACTCAGCACAGCTTCAAAACTCTTCACAGTCAGCTGAAAACACTCAATCTGGCCGCATGGAGGATTCCTTAACTTCACAACAAATCTTACTCTCCAAGGAAGTACAGGAAGTCATTTTGGAAGCCAGAAGGCTGTCTACTAGAAAAGCTTACTCCGCAAAATGGAAACGGTTTTGTGCCTGGAATGAGAAAAAGGGCCAGAATCCTGGAAAACAGAATTTACCTCAAATATTACAGTATCTAGCTGAGCTGCTAAGCAGTGGACTTTCATTCTCCTCCATCAAAATCCATGCCTCAGCCATTTCTGCAGAATGCAACAGTGATCCACCTTTATTCTCTCACTCCCCCCTCTTAAGACAGTTCCTCAGAGGGGCTAAGAATATAAAACCCCCAAGGAAACAACCAATACCTGCTTGGGACCTCAATTTCATTCTAGAAAAGCTGACCTTGCCTCCTTTTGAGCCACCTGCTTCAACAGATTTGCAATATTTGTCCTGGAAAACAGCCTTCCTCCTGGCTATCACCTCAGCTCGCAGGGTATCGGAATTACAAGCCCTCATGGCTGTGCAGCCTTTCATCATTTTCCATCAGGACAGAGTTTCCTTACGAACCAACCCGTCCTTTATGCCAAAGGTGGTATCCAGGGTAGCTTTGAATCAGGCTATCCACTTACCTACATTTTACCCTAATCCTCAAAACAAAGGGGAGAGACTACTACATTCCTTGGACATCCACAGACAGCTGCGCTATTATTTGGACAGAACAAAACCTTTCAGAAAATCAGAACAACTCTTTGTGTCCTATGCTGTAGGAGCTCAAGGGAAGCCAATTTCCAAACAGACAATCTCAAAATGGATAGCCCACTGCATACGCTTTTGCCACTCTTTTCATGGTAAAACTGTACCTGCAGGCATCAGATCTCACTCCACAAGGGCCACAGCTACCTCTGCAGCTTTCCTCAGAGGAGTGCCTACCAAAGATATTTTGAAAGTAGCCACTTGGAGTTCTCTGCATACCTTCTCCAAGCACTACCACCTAACATTATACTCCAAAACTAGAGTAGGCTTTGCCACTGCAGTCTTGCAGGGCATCCTGGCTCCTCCTAGTTCCTACCACCCCTTTTTAGCTGTGTGATTCTACCCATCTGTTATGACTGCAGCTGTATGCACGATGAACATAGTACAGTTTTGTACCTACCATAAATGTAGATGTTCGAGTGCTAATACAGCTGCAGTCCAGGTTTCCCTCCCTCCTTCCCCTCTTGGGACAGGCCTATTGGCTAACACCTCCTCTTACAACCTGATTGGGGTATTTGTTTATGGTGTATTTGCTTGCAACTACTGTATTTTGATTATATTGCATTGCATTACTACATAAATTTATGTATTGCCTTCCTTCTGGTGGCACCTGACATCTGGGCCAAGAAAAACTGAAGAAGATGGCATCGGCTGGTTCTTTTATACCCCTGTCGCACTGACGTCAGGGAAGAAGCGACGACAACCGATGCCAGACCTAGACTTTGGAATTCGTCCGACCGAGGACCCGCCTGACGGCAGAAGAACCCATCTGTTATGACTGCAGCTGTATTAGCACTCAAGCATCTACATTTATGGTAGGTACAAAACTGTACTTTTCAGTGGAAACATAAGGATATTCCACAGTCCGTGAAAGCATATTATGATTTATTCCAACTGGAATTTCCAGAACCTACCCCAATTCCCCCCTGATATTTCAGCCTTGGAGGATGTTTTTGTCACAGCCTGCAACTTGCCTGGCAGCCAGCCTGCTTGCCACCAAGAAAGCAGATGTATTGTATAAAGTTTCCTCAGTCTTCCAAGGTTTTATACACTCATCCCAGATCATCCTAGCAGCTATTGCTTTAGGGAACCCAGATGCTGGTATACATAGGTTCATAGGTAGGTACTAGGCTATCTGCCCGAGGGCATTTATAAGCCTAGCCAGACTGTGTCAGCTTTCACCGTCCCATTGATTAATTAACTGAGCCTCTGTCAAGAAGAGTCAGTGAAGTGATCCCAGGGATGTATTTTCTGTTACCCATCCACTCGTCAGTGTTTCTCTTGAAAAGTGTTAGTGAGGGGCTCTGCCTAATGTAGTTAGGAATTTTGTTCCAAAGCATGGGGAGTCTCTGTGACAGGAATCTATCCCTCCAGCATGTTGTATTTATTGTTGTGGCGAGGTTTAGCTCACTAGAGCAAGTGGCTCGCAGTGACTTGGATTTCTTTAGGTGGAGCATGTCCATAAATTCTGAGTTGGACATGGTTTTGTAAGTCAGGCAGAGATCACCTCTGAGTAAGCGATATGCCACTGAGTACAGCCAGAGTTTTTCCAGTCGGGCTGCATAGGACATATGTTTGAGGCCAGTAATCCTCTTGGTGAGGTACTTTTGTGGTCTTTCCAGCTGTTGGAAGTGTCTTGTGAGGTACATCCCAAATGGGGCATTGTACTCTGTGATGGGTCTGATGAGTGACCCACTATTCTTACCGTGCGAGTTATGTCTGTAAGCCAGTTGGCAACCCATCTTGTGACGTACGGGTTTATGTTCAGGCTGATGAGTTTTTCTATAATTCCCGAGTGGGGAATGGTGTCAAAAGCCTTGGCGAGGTCAAGGTAGGCTGTGTGAACCACCTTCCCCTCATCTATGGCCTTGGTGACTGTCTCGAAGAAGTCAACCAGGTTTAGTAGGCATGATCTGCCCTTAACAAAGCCGATCTGGGTCGGGTCAAGTGTTTGGAGGTTCCCAATGTCTTTGTTAATGAGTTCCATGATGATGCGCTCCATAGCCTTGCAGACCAGGCTAGTCAGGCTTATGGGGTGAAGGTTAACAGGGTCATTTGTGGCCCCTCCTTTGTGGAGCGGAATAACCGCTGCTGTGCGCCATTCTATGGGCACGTAGCCTGTGAAGAGGCTGAGGTTGAACAATGTGTTTATGTGGGGGGGTTATTTCGTTCTGTAGTTCATGCAAGACACCGCCTGGAACACCATCTGGCCCCACTGATGCTGTGCTTTTGGCTTTTGAAAGGGCTGTTTTCACCTGTGCGTCTGTGATTTCTGGGACACTGCACTTTTCTGGTGTTGTTGTGGGCCCTTTTGGGGGTGAGAGGGGGGTGAAGTTTGCACTGAATCTATCTGCCAGGATGTTGGCAATATCAGTAGGTTCAGTATATTTTGTGCTGTTTTGCACTAGCTCAGAGCATATCTGCGAGTTGCCACTTAGATTCTTGACATAGCTAAAGAAGGTTTTGTGATTATCTTTCGAATCCTTGGCCATTTTTCTTTCGAATTTAGCCTTGGATGATATTATGGAGGGACCTTAGTTTCTTACTGATACTGATCAGGGATGTCTTTCCTTCTTGGGATTTGCTTTTTTTCTGAACTAGTTTACTCCTTCTGTTGTATAGCCTGCTTATGGCAGAGGTCCACCAGTCTGGTTTCCTTCTCTTAGGGGAGTGAGTCTTGGTTTTGCTAGGGATGGCACAATCCATGCATCCTTTTAGGTGCTCATAGAGTGCATTTGTAAAGGTTCCTGCATCTTGGACACTGTTATCCTTTAACTTGGGGGCTGTGAAACTTACCACCTGTGTCTTAAGTAAGGTGAAGATGTTCTTCGTGTTTCACTGTTGCAGTCATTACATTTGGGTAATCCTGCTGACAGGTTGCCCTCAGTCAGCCTGAATTCCAAAGTCCTGGGTCCTGTCTCGGCCGCTGTCACCCCCTTCCCTGACGTCAGGGGTACAAAAGAAGCAGCCAGCGCTATTTTCTTTAGTCTTTCTTGCCACACGGTGCCCGAAGCAGAAGAAGTTTGCAAGTGCCGGTCGGCCGACTCCTGAGATTTTTGTGTTCGAGTTTCAGATCCAAAGTCTTCAATAAAGCTAAGTACCCCATTGGGGAAACTTTTTTCTTGCTCCAGACCAATGTCAGAAAAAGTAAATAATTGTATTTCTTGTGGAAAGCAAATACCTCATAAGGATTTTAATTCTTACTGTATTTTTTGCCTAGGCCCTGATCACAACGTTTCTGGTTGTCAGTTTTGTGCTAGATTTAACCAACACACTGTTAAGTGTCAATATGATTTTGCTTTAAACTATTTTGGACGCCGGTTTAATTATCCAGAAATGTCCTCTGATAGCCATCCGACTACCAGAGTTCACAAAAAACGCAAAGAAAAGGAGAGAGATAGACAACCGAGGCCTAAAACCGACGACAAAGCTTCTCCTAAGCCAGTCGCCGGATTGCCGGTTCTCAGTGAGGCGCTTTCACAGCCCCTGACGCCCGCTACTTTAGAGTCGCAGGCCGCTACCAACTCCCACGTGGAGTTGGCCATGCCGATGGAAACTCAAGATCTGAAGTAGGAGATTCATTTATCTGCAACCTGTGGGTTATGGATCCGATATCGGATCCGAACCGGCATGATTATCCAGCTATGGATCCGAGCTCTTAGCTCCTTCCCTCACCCATAATGCCCTGCTCTCCCTACATGACCTCAGATCTAGTTTGCCGCTCTGGTAACCAGGTCTTGGATCTCTGAGCTCTTCAGCTAAGTGATTATTATTACCTAAAGAAAGCTTTAATTTGAATTTTTGTTGTTACTTTTGAGTGATTGTGTTAGGTTTCCCTTAATCTTTTGATAGTTTCAGTTTAAAATTTTTACTTTTAAAACTTTAAGTTTATACCCTCCCCTCGCTGGTCGGAGTTTCTGTTTGAGTGTATTGTTTGGGGCCTTGTGTGTGTGCTAGCTTAGTACTAGTTCTCTGTCTTTTATTTTTTTGTAAAAAAAAGACTTTATTATGTCAGAAGCCCCTAAGGCAATATTTTCCAAGTGCTCCGAGTGTGGCCATAAGCTTTCCGCTGCTGATGGCCACACTCGGTGCGTTCGATGCCTTGGGGTTGAACACCTCACTTCTGGATGTTCCATTTGTGCAGGGTTCAACCCCACTGCATTGATGGAGGGGAGGTCGAAGCTGGTCCTGGCGGGACTTTGACCCCTGGACTCGGCTTCGGCTCCTGTGGTGGGTACCGTGGCTTCGGTTCCCTCCTCGCCTGCTCCCTCTCCTCCACCTGGGACTCAACCTCCCGCTGCTGGGTTGGAGGAGAGAGAGGCAAGGAAAAAAGGATCGGAGAGAGAAGCACCACAAGCGGCGGGCCGAGACCTCCGTTTCGGCCCCGCCAGCTAAGCGGGCTTCTCCTCCGGCCTCCTTGGCTGCTGGCTCTCCCCCTCCCTCGGCTCCGGTCTCCGGTCTGCTTTTCACCGGGGCCTGAGGAGGAGGAGACCCGATCTCCGTCGAGGCTATCGAGGAGGCACTCAAGGCCTACCTCGGTAGCCTCTTCGAGATCTACATATAGCCTTTCCGACGCCAATCTGGACCGGATGATGAGAAGGTTCATCCAGGCCCAGATGCAGATCTCTGGGAGGGAGCTCGACCCCATTTTTCAAGCCTATAGCTCCTTCTCCGACCCGCTACCCGGTTCTGAGCTCGAGCCGGGCAGCTTCGAGCCGGGGTGGGTCGGCGCCGATAGTACTAGGTACTTCGGATCCGACCCTGCCCTCGAAAGTGTTTCGATCCACCTCGGAGCCTGTCTCCGAGCTGATCCGGGGACTCAGTGTGCCTTCGGCGCCGCCTGTGTCGGAGCGCACTGGTCTCGGATCCGAAAGTGTCTCGGGCCGCTCGATCCACTCTTCGATCCGAGGGGAGCCGACTTCGGATCCTTTGGTGCTGGCTCCCTCGGCTTTTGATGTAGTGGAGAGGGCTCTGTTGAGGGCTTCGACCGCACTTGCTTCGCTCCGTCCGCTCCATCTGCACTGGGTCAGGCTTCCACCATCTGGCCACTGGGACAGCCCGCTTCAGTGCCCCAAGCTGTTCCTTTGGAAAAAGACTCTGCTTGCGAGGGCTCCTTGGACAACCCCCCCGAGGAAGCCCCTCGCAAGCATACGTGTAAAAGGGGGCACATAGACTCCCGAGTCTTTAACTAAAGACACGGATTTGGAGGAAGGGGAAGGCTCCCCAAGATCACCCACCGAGGATGTCTCCTTTGGAGACATCATGGAAATGCTTCGCATAAGGGGGTGGTTTGCCCCAAGTCTTCCTCGGACGAGTCCGTGTTCTTGGAGGCATTCGGCGGGCCTGTTCACCTCTTGGGTGTCCCTCCTGCCGACCCCTGGTGGACCTTATTACCACCAGGGCGTGGAAGGAACCGACACCGTGGAGCCAATCCCAAAGGCCAGACCAAATCCTTAGCCCCCCTGCAGACCGTGCCCACTGGAGTAAGGGGACCCCCGGTAGATGCCATGTTGACGGCAGCAGCCACCAAGAGGGAGCTCGCCCAGGAGAGTCCCTCAGTCCATCCTCCGAGCAAGGAGTCTCGGACGATGGACCGCTTGGGGAAGTGAATGTTTAGTTCAGCGACCTTCTCAGTGAAGGCACTCAACTACCTGGCACATGTTATCAGGATGCAGCGATCTTATTAAAGAATACAATGCATCCCCCGAGTGCATGTCGGAGGAGGACAAACTTTGCACTCCACCCGTGGCCACTCTTGATCCGTGACAAATACCTCTGGCATGCTGTCCCATGCTACTGAGGGAGCCGCTAGAGCTGCAGGAGTAGGCCTAGTCACGAGACGCCAGGCCTGGCTCCGCCATTGCGATTTCACGGAGCCCTTCAAGGCGCTTCGCTAACGCCTCTTCGATGGTTCTGCCTTTTGGCAAGACGGTTCGCACACCTTGACCCAGAGTGAAAAGGACGGAAGACGCTGTCTGCCGCCAGAATCCTTCTCTGTGCCCCAGAGGTCCTACTCTAGGAACCAAAAGGGCCAGAAGATGTGGTTCCGGAAGTCACAGCAATCCCAACCCACTCCGGACAACCAGTCCTCCCGTGGCAGAGGAGGACAGGGAGGACGCCGCCCCAGGGGCAGAAGGGCTCCCAGGAACTTCGGGTCCAGAGAACCTTCTGAACGGCCCGCAGCAGCCCTGAAGGGTTGCCCAACTGCTCCACTCTGGAGGCAGTCGGGACATTGAGCACCTAGCGGCATGAGAGTCCATAACATCAGACCGCTGGGTCCTCCGCATTATATCCAGAGGATACAAGATCCCCTTTCATCACATTCCAAAGTTAAAATCCCTCCCACGCTCCACCCGGTCAGTGGGAGGCCGCTGCAGAAATTGGCCATCTGCTGGGGAAAGAGCCATCCAGCCCGTCCCCAGACCAGATCGGATCAGAGTTCTACTCAGGTTCTTTTAGTGCCAAAGAAGACGGTGGACCTAAGACCAATTTTAGACCTGTCCCTGTTAAACCTGGCAGTTCCCAAGGAGAAGTTCGGATGGTCACCTTGCAATCCATCCTCCCTTCTGGGAGAGAATCACTGGATGTGCTCTATAGACCTCAAGGATGCATACTACCACATACTAATGGACAGACGCTCCAGGAGGTTTCTTCGCCGGCTGGGAGCCAGTCACTACCAGTTCAGGGTCCTTCCCTTTGGTCTCACCACAGCCCCCAGGGTGTTCACCAAAGTATTAGCAGTGGTTGCGCCCACCTGAGGCTTCAGGGAGTGCAGGTCTTCCCGCACCTGGACGACTCCTTACCCCAACAAGGCATCTACTATCATTGTGAGACTCCTTTCTTCATCTAGCTCCTGCCTGGGCATCACGATAAATGTAGCAAAATCCAACCTGGCCCCTACTCAGTTGATAGATTTTATAGGTGCCAGGTTAGACACGAGGAGTTAAGAGCCTTCCTCACAGCCGACAGAGTTCAGAATTTGCGACTCCAGGTGTGGGCCATCCTCCACTCCAGCTCTGTTCCGCGGAATTGGTCCTGAGGGCTCTAGGTCCTTTTTTTAAGAAAAAAGGGGAACCCCCCCGTTTTCCCCCCCCAAAAAAAGGGGGTTTTTTCCAAAATTTTTCCCCCGGGAAAAAAGGCCCAAAGGGGGGAAAAAACCCCCTTTTCCCCCAATCCCTTTTAAAAAAAAGGGGGGGGAAAGCCCAAAAAAACCCCTTTTAAACCCCCCCCGGGGGCCCCGGGGGGGGCCCCCCGGGGGGGGGCCCCCCGGGGGTTTCCCCAACCCCGGCCAGGGGGGCCCCCCAAAAAATTTTACCCCAAAGGGGTTTTTTAAACCCAAACCCCAACCCCCCCTTTTTTTTTGGGGGCCCCCAAAAAAAAAAAACCCCCCCGGGGGGTTTTTTGGGGGGGAAAAAAATTTTTTTTTAAAATTTTGGGGCCCCCCAAAAAAAGGGGGTTTTTTTTTTTTTTTTTAAAAAAAAAAATTTGCCCTTTTTCCCCCCTTTTTTTTAAAATTTTTTTTTTTTACCCCCGGGTTTTTTAAAAATTTTTTTTTTTAAACCCCTTTTTTTTTCCCCCGGGGGGGTTTTTTGGGAAAGGGTTTTTTTTTCCCCCCCCCCCGGGGGTTTTAAAAGGGGGTTTCCCCCCTTTTTTTTGGGGAACCCCCCCTTTTCCCCCCCCCGGGGGGTTTTCAAATTTGGAAAAACCCTTTTTTTTTTTTTGGGGGCCCCCCCAAAAAAAAGGGGTTTTTTTGGTTTTAAACCCCCCAAAAAAAAAAAAAAATTTGGGGGTTTTTTTTTTTTTTTTTCCCCGGGGGGGCCCCCCTTTTCAAAGGGGGGGGGGAAATTTTTTTTTTTCCCCCTTTAAAAGGGGGGGGGGGTTTTTTTTCCCCCCCTTCTCATTTTTTAAGGGGGTTTTTTTGGGGGGGGGGGGGGAAAATTTCCCAAGGCCCCCCCCCCTTTCCCTTTTTTTTCCCCCCCCCTTTTGGGGGTTTTGGCGGGTTTTTGGGGGCCCCCCCCCCCGGGGTTTTAAAAAAGGGGGTTTTGGAAAGGGTTGGGGTTTTTTCCCCCTTTTTTTAAAAAAATTTTCCCCTTTAAAAAAACCCCCCCCCAAAGGGGGGGTTTGTGTGGGGGGTTTTTTTTTTGGGGGTTTTTTTTTTTAAACCCGGGGGGGGAAAAAAAAAAAATTTTTGGGGGGCCCCCCGGGGGTTTTGTTAAGGGGCCCCCCCTTTTTTTTTTAAAACCCGGGGCCAAAAAAATTTTTTTTTCCCCCGGGGCTTTTCTTTTTGGGGTTTTTAAAATTTTTTTTTTCCCCCTTCCCCCTCGGGGGGGGTTTTTCCCCTTTTTTCCCCTTTTTTTTTTTTAAAAAAAACCCGGGGGGGCCCGGGGTTTTTCCCCCTTTAAAAAACCCCCCTTCCCCCCCCTTTAAAAAAACCAAATTTTCCCCCAAAATTTTTTATGGTTTAAAAATTTCCTTTTCCCCCCTAAAAAAAAGTTTTTTTTAAAAAAAAACCCTTTTGGGGGACCAAAATTTTTTTCCCCTTTTGGGGGTTTTCCTTTTTTCCCCTTTTTTTAAAATTTTTTTAAAAGGGGGGGGCCCTTTTTTTTTTTCAGGGGTTTTTTTTTTGGGGGAAAATTTTTTCCCCCCTTTTTTTTTCCCCAAAAAAAAAAAAACCCCCCCTTTTTTTTTTTTTCCCTTTTTTTTCCCCCCCCAAAGGGGTTTAAATTTTTTTTTAAAAATTTTTTTTCCCCCAAAATTTTTTAAAAAATTTTTTTTAAAAACCCCCCTTTTTTTCCCCAAAACCAGGACCAATCCTCCTTTCTTCCTAAGGTAGCTTCAGAAGCAAACATTAATCAGTCCATTAACCTCCCTGTTTTCTTTCCTAAATATCAAAACAAGGGTTAATACAAGCTGCATTCCTTGGATGTTCACAGGCAGCTTGCTTTTATCTTAACAGGACTGGTCATAGGCAATCCGACCAGTTGTTCATTTCCTTTGCCAAATTCAATCTGGGTAAGCCAATTTCCAAAGTCTCCTTGTCACGCTGGATTTGCAATGTATTCTTTTAGCTTATCAAGCTTCTGGGAGGCCCACGGGAGTCCATGCCCATTCGACCGGTCAGTTTCTACCTCAGCGGCCTTTAAGGCTAGGATTCCTCTGGATGACATTTGTTCAGCAGCCACTTGGGCTTCATCTCATACCTTTATTTCTCATTACAAGCTGGATATCACATCTAGAGGTAGAGCATCCTTTGGCTCATGGTGCTCGGAATATCCTTCCATGACGGGCCGCCCAAGATTCAGGTAGCTGGGGACTCTGTCCCACAGGTTGCAGACAAATGAATCTCCTACTTCAGATTTAGAAGTTATGTACTTACCATAACGTTCCATCTGAGTAGGTGGATTCATTTGTCTGCAACCCTCCTCCTATCCCCCTGGCCTTGTCAGTTTCCTGCATATTACGTGTTACCCTTTCCAGGGTATTTTGATTCAGGGCAAACTCGATCTGAGGTCATGTAGGGAGAGCAGGGCATTATGGGTGAGGGGAGGAGCTAAGAGCTCGGATCCATAGCTGGATAATCATGCCGGTTCGGATCCGATATCGGATCCATAACCCACAGGTTGCAGACAAATGAATCATCTACTCAGATGGAACGTTATGGTAAGTACATAACTTCTAATTATTGGATCCTCGAATGCTATTCCTTCAGATGGGTCCGGAGCCACTGAGCAGGCACCGGCTTCTGAGGGTGTATTCAGACCTAAACACCTTTATATTAAACCGACTTCAGTTTCAAAGGCAAAGACTAAAGCACCTTCTAAAGCAAAGAAACAAACTCAAGAGCCACTTGGTCAGGCCTCTATGCCCAAAAAACAGATGCTCAAAATGGCCGAAGACTTGATTACCTTGATCAGAGGTTCCCATCCCCCTCCTGATAAGAGGCCTAGGCAAGAGACTGACTATGAATCTTCAGATCAGGTATCCATTTCTTCTGATCAGGAATACCCCCCCCCCCCCCCATGAGGATTCTGATGCTGAAGAATCTATACTTTCAGCTTCTCCTCCAGAGGACTATTCTTTTGGGGAAACCTTGCATACCATGAGGGAGCATTTCCACTGGGAGAGCCAAGATTTTTCAGAATCTAAAAAGAGACTTGGGGATTTCCTTTTACTACCTCAACACAGGCCACTAGCCATTCCACCTGTGTTAGACATTGTAGATTATGTGTTTTCGGAGTCTAGTCTTACCCCTTACTCCTTACCTCCAGCTCCTGTTAAGCCTGACAGATATTACAGGGTTCCTGACTCTCATAAATTCCTTTTTAAAAACCCTGCTGCAGACCCAGAAACTATTTCTCAGGGTCCCAAAAGAATTAAGGCTTCCGCTGCAAAAAACCCTACCCCTCTGACAGAGATTCTAGGGCACTGCAGAGATGGGGAAAAAAGGTTTACACATCTGCTACCTTGGCTATAAGGGCCTTAAACTGTCAGTTTCATATGCTCACATATCAGCAACATGTCATGGCATTGCTTAAACAGAAAATGTTGTTAAACTCTGAATGTGCAGAAAACAAGGAAATGCAGGTTTTATTGCATGCAGCAGAACAAGTTGGAAAGCATACTTAGCAATGTGGTTTTGATTCTTTGGAGGCCTCCTGCAGTGCCGCAGTTACGGGTTCTGTAATTAGGAGGCATGCTTGGTTAAAGGAACAAAATCTGCCTGATCATGTCAAAGTTAAATTATTAGATGCATCTTTACAACATGATACTTTGCTTGGTGTTACGGCAGAAGAGGTGTTAAAGAAAATGGAGGACAAAGCTAAATCTATGCAAACAGTCAAAGATTTTTTACAAGTACAGCCACCTAGGTTTAGTAGACACTGGCCAACAAAGAATTGGTCCTTTCCTGTGTCAGACAGACCTCAAAGGGACAGATCCAGACGCCCTAAAGGTAGATCTCAAGCGCAAGGTTCATGCAGGTCAAAGCAGTGGGGTGCTTCTACCTCCAAGGTTGGAGAAGACAAATCACAACCATACAGGAAACAGTCCCAATCCCAATGACTTCCACCTGCCTGCACCAAGCACTTATCTCCTGGCAGCACCCTTAGGGGGAAAATTAGCACTTTTTTCTCACAATTGGCACATTATAACCCAGGACAAGTGGGTTATAAATATCGTGTCACAAGGCTACAAGTTCCATTTCCATACCCTGCCAAGGGCAAACAGCTGGCCAGATCTGCCAAAAAATCAATGGGCAGAGACACAAAAACAAGTCTCATCCCTCATGGACATGGGGGGCCATTCAACAAGTACCAGAGCAAGAGCAGGGACAAGGATTTTACTCAAGACTGTTCTTGCTACCCAGAAAGTACAAGGCCTGGTGGCCAATACTGGACCTATCCATTCTGAACACATTTCTGGATATACCAAAATTCAAGATGTTGACTTTGCAGCAGCTTCTGCCCATGCTGGGCAAGAAGGCTTGGCTTGTGACTTTAGACCTAAAAGAGGCATACCTGCATGTCCCAATCAAACAAATATGCAGAAGATTCAAGGCTGGCTCAATGCATTACCAATTCTCTGCACTGCCCTTTGGCTTATCTACTGTGCCCAGGGTCTTTACAAAGTGCCTGGCACCAGTAATTGCATTCTGCAGACAAAGAGGGAATACAAATATATCATTACTTGGATGACTGTCTAATTCAAGCAGAGAACAAGGACATTTTTCTACAGCATCTGGTGTTTGTGAAAAGACTTCTAACATGCCTAGGGTACACAGTGAACGAAAAGAAATCAAAACTAGTACCCTCTCAAGAGATAATATTCCTGGGTGCAAGCTTAAATACAACTGCCCAGATGGCTTATCTCACGCCAGACAAACAAAAGCAACTGACTACCTATTTCAAAATGTTGGCAACAAAGGCCCAGTTATCTGCAAGACAAATTCTGCAGGCTTTGGGCTTCATGTCCCCTTCTTCTGACACTCTCCCTAGCTCCCCTCCCTCTTCTTCATTATCTCCTCCTTCCTCCCTGATTAAACCCTGTATTTTCCTTCAAGTGCTCTCATCCCACTGCCCACTTGTATGCTTACTCTCACATTTAAATCTTTTGCCTTTTACACAAGGTGTTCTCCTGGACTCAATCACAAAATGAACATTAGTTTATCTGTTCTTTTTCTATCCTCTTCTGGACACCTCTTCTCCTTTAATTTATTTGCTTCTTCTTCACTTCTCCCATGCTTCGCTGCTCTTGCATTCAAACTCTATCTATAATTTCCTTTTTCTTTCCTACTATACTAACATTACAGTTGCATTAATATATCATTTTCTTATGTATAGTGCCCAATGCACTACAAATTTTTTTTTTTTTTTTGTTTGGAGATTGTTAAAGTATTATGCTATTAGAACAGAGAGTGTTTTGTGTGCAATGTATTAGTTTAGAGCTTTTCTGCTGTGTTTTTGTGTGTAATGTATTATCATGGAGCTTTTCTCCCCGGGCCTCCACTGAAAACGGGCTTTCGGGCCCAGTGGACTTCCCCGGTTATCAAACTGGAAATAAATAAATAAATAAATAAATAGTAAATAAATCAATGTCATCCTGCATCCTACTAATTCCATATGTAAGACTGCATATGAGGAAACTTCAATGGTGCCTAAAAAGTGTTTGGACTCAACATTGCCACAGCCTGGAAACTATGATTACTCTCATTCCCTGCCTGCAATAGGAGTTTCGATGGTGGGCAAAAGCTTGTCACCAAAACAAGGGACAGCCATTCACATCACCCCCAGCCAGGCAGACACTAACAACGGATGCATCAGATTATGCCTGGGGGGCCCACATGGCAGGAAGATGCATTCAGGGCGCATGGACCTCAAATCAAATGCATCTACATATCAATCAAAAAAAGATGCTAGCTGTTCAAAATGCCCTGACAGCCTTCAAGGACCTACTTCATTCAGGACAACTATTGATAAAGACAGACAACACCACGGTCATGTGGTATGTAAACAAGCAGGGGGGCACACATTCTTACCCCTTTGCAGACTAGCCATGACTTTGTGGGACACAGCATTGACTTACCCAAGTACATCTGCAGGTACATTTCCTGCCAGGAAGGAAAAATACTCTGGCAGACAAACTAAGCAGAAACCTCATGGATCCCCACGAGTGGCAGCTGGATCCACAAGTCTTGAGCATGATAACAAGGAAATGGGGATGCCCAGACTTAGATCTATTTGCCTCCCCTCACAACTACCAACTAAAAAGATTCTGCACAAGGATTTATCACAGACAAGCATGGAAAGTGGATGCCCTATCTTTCAGCTGGAAAAACCTATCAGTATATGCTTTTCCCCCACTGCCTCTCCTCCCCAAGGTACTCCTAAAGGTCAGACAGGAGAAGCCAAAGATGATACTGATTGCTCCAGACTGGCCCCACCAGTACTGGTATCCAGTACTAAGGAACTCGCCTCAATGCCCAGCTTGGACCTTACCACAAATACCTCATCTACTGTCCCAGCAAAACAATCAGATCCTGCACAGCCAACTCAGGACTTTAAACCTGGCAGCATGGCGGATAATGTAGTCATACAAAACACACCTCTCAGTAAAGCTGTGATGGATGTCATTTTGGAAGCTAGAAGGCTGAGTACTAGAAAATCTTATGCTGGAAAATGGAAGAGATTCTGTGCTTGGAACCAGGCACAAGGAACTGATACAGCTGTGCCAAATATTCCTCAGATTTTGCAATACTTAACTGAGATGCTGGACAAAAGACTTATCTTTCTCATCTATTAAAATTCATTCCTCTGCCATTTCGGCTCATTACAACGCAGAGCCACCAATCTTTTCTCATCCCTTATTAAAACAGTACCTCAGAGGAGCCAAAAATTTAAGGCCTCCAAGGAGATCACCAGTGCCTGCATGGGACCTCAACTATGTCTTGGAAAAACTCACCCTGACTCCTTTTGAGACAGCTGCTACTGATTTTATAAAGTTTTTATCTTGGAAAACAGCTCTGCTCCTAGCAGTAACTTCTGCAAAACGAGTTTCAGAGCTACAGGCACTCATGGCTGTGGAACCTTTTATCATTTTTTATCCAAACAGGGTCTCTCTGAGGACAAACCCAACATTTATGCCTAAGGTGGTGTCCAGTGTGGCTCTTAACCAAACTATTCACCTGCCAACTTTTTATCCAAATCCACAGAACAAGGGGGAGAGAATTCTGCATTCTTTGGACGTACACAGCTTAGATTCTACTTGGACAGAACCAAAGTTTTCAGAAAGACAGAGCAATTACTAGTGACGTATGCTGCAGGATCACAAGGAAAAGCTATCTCAAAGCAGACTATTTCAAAGTGTATAGGCCACTGCATTAGTTTCTGCAATGTTCACCATGGCAAGCCAGTGCCTAAGGGCATTAGGCCACATTCAACCAGAGCTGCAACCACTTCAGCAGCCTTTCTCAGGGGAGTACCTACCAAGGACATTTTAGAGGCTGCTACTTGGAGTTCAGTGCACACCTTTACAAAGCACTATTGTCTGCCACTCTACTCTAAATCCAGGGCAGGCTTTGTCACTGCAGTTCTGCAGGGCCTCATTGCCGCTCCTAATGCAGTTTTATCTCCAGCCTCCCAACCATAGCTTTGGGACTCTACCCAAATGTAATGACTGCAACAGTGAAACATGAAGAACATAGTACAGTTGTGTACACTTACCATAAATGTAGATGTTCGAGTGTATTCACTGTTGCAGTCCGGGTTACCCACCCGCTATCCCCCTTTTCTTCTGATGGAATCTATCTTTCCTTCTCTGATTTATACAACCTATGTGGTATATTTGCTTGTAGATGAAGGTAAAGTTTATATTGATGCATGTAATTATATTTATATAAATTTTGGCAACCCTTTTAGGGGGCACCTGACATCTGGGGCAAGAAAAACTAAAGAAAATGGCATTGGCTGCTTCTTTTGTACCCCTGACGACCTGACGTCAGGGAAGGGGTGACAGCGGCCAACACAGGACCCAGGACTTTGGAATTCAGGCCGACTGAGGGCAACCTGCCAGCAGGATTACCCAAATGTAATGACTGCAACAGTGAATACACTCGAACATCTACATTTATGGTAAGTGTACACAACTGTACTTTTGCTATAGAAAAAGTTTTCACTGTGGTTTCCTTGGTTGGGGGTGGTGGCATGGTGTGGACATCCAGAGTGATTAATTTATGGTCTGATCTAATCAGTGATGTGTTGACCTCCGGTGCGGAACACCTGTCGCCCATGTTGGTGATGACCAGGTCCAATATGTTTTCACCTCTGGTAGGGGAGTTTACCAGCTGATCCAGGGCATTTGAGTTGATAAATTCCAGGAAGCGCTGGACCTGGGAGTTTGTACTTGAGTACCTTTCCCAGTTAACAGTAGGATAATTGAAATTGCCCAATATCAGGGTGTTCGGTAGGACCTTCATGTTTTCCAGTGTCTCCAGAAAGGCGGAGTGGTGGTCCTGGGTCATGGTGGGGTGATCTGTAGCAAGCCACAATTTGCTTTGCAGATTTGCCCGTTGTTAGTTGCACATGAATGGTCTCAGAGGTATCATGCTGCACCACTAACCTGGAGGTGTAGGTATCCTTGATGAATATGGATACACCCCCTCCTTTTGTGTTTCGGTCCATGTTCTGTGGCCGAAATGTGTAGTATGAGTTGCAGCCCGGTAGTGCTGGGGTGCTCTCTGGAGCCTTGAACTAGGTTTCAGTTACAGCACAGATGTCGACATTCTCCATACTGAGGAGTGCTTCGAGCACATGCATTTTGAGATTTAAACTCCTGGCGTTGAGTTTAAACCCTCATTTTTTTTTTTTATTTGTGCTGTTTACGGACGTGGGTTTGACTTTTGAGCCTTGCCTAAAAAAGGCACTATGGGGGCAGCAAGAGCCTTGGCCAGTATTCGAAAGCCTAGGGGTGACAGGTGCAAGCCATCACTCGTGCAAAGCAACGAGACTTGTCAAGCATGTCGTCCCAGGCTGACAGACACTGGATCCCCTTTGAATGACACCAGAAGCTTAGCCAGTTGTTGAAATTGATATTTTTATACTGCAGTATCTTTCTTGGTGAGGGCAGGATGCTACTCATGGTCAGGGTCATACCCGCCTGGGCTACATAATCAGAGAGCTTTTCCATTTCTCTTTTCATGTAGTCCAGGGAGGTACGTCTCAGGTCATTCACACCAACATGAACAATGACAGTCATATTTATACTTGTTCTGGAGTGACCTGAGTGCTTGTGTTATGTGGTGGATTCTCTCTCCTGACATGCAGCTCTTAGTAACCTACTCCTTGTCCAGCCTAGTGAGTGGGATGTTAGTGTGCCTGACTATAGAGTCGCCTATTACATGTGGTAAATCCCAATTCCTGTCCTTCTGAGAAGGATGGAAAAGCTTTTGATTGATTTGGGGAAAAGTGTATTCTTCTGCAAAACTTGTTATTTTAGAACTCTATCAAGCTTGTATGTTAAAGTTTTTGCTTGCCTCCTTTGAAAATATGAGGAATGTCATAACATCTGTTTCCTCTTCTGATGAAAAATCTGCAATGTGTAATTTGATTGCTTCTTTGTCTCAAATATCTACTCATTGTTTGACGTGCTTTTGATTCTTTTAATACCACTTCCAGGGCTGCTGCCACTGGAATTGGTACCATGAGGTTTGCTTGGCTGTATTCTAAGAATGTCAAGATGATGTCAAAAATTAAATTTTCAATTCTCCCTTGAACAGAGAATTAATTGTTTGGGCTGTCTGTTGCAGAGATTCTGAAAAAGTGTGATGAGAAAGGTTAAGATGATTTAAGTGACCTCTCAGATTTTTCAGCCTTCCTTCTTTATGTTTGCCAAGATGGTGGAGTTATTGCTGTTATTTTTTGTATTACTGTATTGCCTTTCTATATTTTGAATACTGTAGTTTGTTTTCTTTACTTTGTGTTTTGCTTGCATTCTGTTTTAACAGCATATTAAAACTTCAAAAGAGACCACAGCTCTCTCTGTTCTGAGTCAGGCAGAATTTTCCCTCCCATCCATTTAAGTTGTCTTGTTAAATACCACTGTCTTTCTAGTTGCCCGCCTCTTATGTTAATCTGACCATATATCTCATTTCTCTACTTTCACTGGCTTATGTGAGTAATCACAAAATCATCATTTTTGAAATCCCACCCCTTCAATTATTTAAATTTATTAGCCATCCTACAGTATTTCATAGTACCAAAATACAAAAGTACCACCCCTTTCAATCCATCTTGCTGTTTTAAAAATAGTAACTCTCCACTGAACCTTAACTTTTTAAACAGGTAAAACTCAAGTTACCTACTTTCACATCTAACTTCTCTAGTGCACACTGCAGAGTGCATTCTTTTCAATCTTACCTTTAAGCATCCCTGTGACTAGCACTTTCTCTAATACCTGCTGGAAAGCACTAGGAAGCCTTAAACTCATACAAACACTGAACTCTCCTTGTTAACAAGGAAAAATTAATAGTAGGCACTAAACAGCCTATAATTGCAAAGTACCTTGCTAAGGAAACAGCTCCTATACTTTACAAAGAAAAAAAAAAAAAAGCCCCAAACCAAGCATGTCCATAGGTCAGCTTCCGGTGATTTCTCCTGTCCACCTGGTGAATCTGGGCATACTGGGGCAATGCAGCAATTGCCTCATGTACACAGACAACCCTCTCCTCCTACCACCCAACACTACAACCTGTGAGAGATGCACTTACATAGCCAAAATGGAAGCAAAGCTCTCTCCACCCAAGATTGTGCTAAACAGTCAAGAGGAGAAGGTTAACACCCACACTACATCTCAAGCAACACATAGCCCTTCTAAACCCACACCACCAACACCCACATATAGCAACACTAAATCCACATATGCAGAGGCCCTTAACTGTAACCTGCCCAAGCAGCAAAGACCTCTGAAGCTGAAACGCAAACAAACACCAATCACAACCAATGTGTCACATAGTTCACAACACCAGTGTGCCACCCAGCAACAGCCCCTAAGACAAGACAATGTATCTAACACTAGTCATAGGTGACTCTATAGTCCGGCACACTGATGTCCCTCTCACCAGGTTGAATAAGGAGAAAATTACAGTCAGCTGCCTGTCGGGGTGCCAGGATCCGCCATATAACGCATGCACTCAAGTCACTCCACAACAAGTACAAATATGACTCTGTCATTGTCCATGTTGGAGTGAATGACTTGAGACGTACCTCCTTGGACTACATGAAAAAAGACATGGAAGAGCTCTTGGATCATGTGGCCCAGGCAGGTATGACCCTAGCCCTGAGTAGCATCCTGCCTTCGCCCAGAATGATACCACAATATAAGGATAAAATGATTGACTTCAACAATTGGCTAAGCTTATGGTGTCATTCAAAGGGGATCCAGTATCTGTCTGCCTGGGATGACATGACTGACAGACCACGATGCTTTGCCAGAGATGGTCTGCACCTGTCACCCCTGGGATTCAGGTTACTGGCTAAGGCTCTTGCCACCCCTATAGTGCCTTTTTTAGGCAAACTTCAAAGGACAAAACCACCACCGTAACAGGTACAAGCATGCAAAATCTGAAGGTAATGCTACTCAATGCTAGAAGTCTAAACCTCAAAATGCACTCTCTCGAGGCACTCCTAAAAATGGAGAACATCGATATCTGTGCAGTAACTGAGACCTGGTTCAAGGCTCCAGAGAGCACCCCTGCAATACCAGGCTACAACTCTTACCACACTTTTCGCCACCAAACCAGGACTGAAACACTAAAGGTGGAGGAGTGTCAATATTCACCAAGGATATTCACACCACCAGGCTAGTTGGCCAACACAATGTGTCTGAAATTCTCCAAGTGCAACTAACACTAGGTAAGACTGCAATCCAAATTGTAGCTTGCTACAGATCCCCACCATACCCCAAGATTCTCACTACACCTTTCTAAACATACTGGAAAATATTAAGATAGAACCAAACACCCTAATACTGGGTGATTTTAACTACCCTGCCATTAACTGGGAAAACTACTCATGTCCCAACACCTTTGCAACTGTTCTTGGAATTTATAAATTCCAATGCCCTGGATCAACTAATCCATAGTCCCACCAGGGCTCCAATATCCTAGACCTGGTCATTACCAACATGGGAAATCAATGCTCCATACCTATGGTCACCCCTCGTTAGTCAGGTCTGACCATAAGCTAATCACCCTTAACATCCACATCCCACCCCACCCCCAGTAAAGAAACCACCATAAAAACTTCTCCAAGGCCAACTTCATGCTACACAAGTCAGAAGTGACAACGTTCATAACACCCATGCAGACGGGAACTGAAAGTTCAACTGCTGAATCCTACACTAAGGCACTGTACGAGCACATCCACTCATGCATGAATCGTGCCATCCCAAATAGAACCAAAATGCTCT
Organism: Protopterus annectens; assembly: GCF_019279795.1. Classification (NCBI taxonomy): domain Eukaryota; kingdom Metazoa; phylum Chordata; order Ceratodontiformes; family Protopteridae; genus Protopterus; species Protopterus annectens. The sequence continues at coordinate 1,707,194,198 of NC_056728.1, forward strand.
CATCCAAAAAGGAAGCCAATCTGGTGGTCCCCTGCCATAAACAAACTTTACAACAAAAGGAAGAAACTTTTGCAGAAAAGAGGAAAATCCTAGGATGCAAAAAACTCCCTTACTAGCCTCAGTAAGAAACTGAGATGCCTCATAAAATCCTCCAAAGCTAGTTACGAAAATAAAATTGCCAAAGATTCCAAAGACAACCACAAAGCATTCTATAACTATGTCAAGAATCTAAATGGCAATGCTCAGATCTACTCTGAGCTAAAACAGAATGGCATTAAATATACTGATCCAAAGGATATTGCCAATATCCTGGCAGATCGATTCAGTGCCAACTTCACCCCCCTCACCCCTAAATGGCCCATCTCAATACCGAAGATTGCCAAATTCCAGTAATAACGGCCACACAGGTACAAAACGCACTCTCTAAAGCCAAGAATACAGCATCCATGGGACCAGATGACATCCCGGGCTGTGTACTACATGAACTACAATATGAACTGGCACCTCACCTAAGTGTCATGTTTAATCATAGCCTCACCTCAGGTTTCGTGCCCACTGAGTGGCGCAGAGCTACAGTTATCCCAATCCACAAGGGGGATCCACCTTGGATCCCGGAAACTACCGTCCCATCAGTCTGACGAGCCTTATCTGCAAGGCCATGGAGCGTATTATCATGGAACTTATAAACAGAGACATTGGCAACCTTCAAACACTGGACCCCACCCAGTTTGGGTTTGTGAAGGGCCGATCTTGTCTCCTGAACCTGATTGACTTCTTTGAATCAGTCTCCAGAGCCATGGACAAGGGTAAGGTGGTCCACACAGCCTGTCTAGACCTTGCCAAGGCCTTTGATACCATCCCCCACTCTGGAATCATAGATAAACTTACTAAGTTGGGCATTAATCCCTATGTCACCCAATGGGTTGCTAAATGGCTTACTGATAAAACCCACACTGTAAAAGTAGCCGACTCCAAATCCAGCTCCAGACAAGTGACAAGTGGAGTACCTCAGGGTTCAGTCCTGGGGCCGCTCTTGTTTGGCATCTACTTCTCTGAAGTACAGGTCAACACTAAGGGACTCTGGCTAACAAAGTTTGCAGATGACTGCAAACTGGGAGCCATTATTGAATCCCCAAATGATGTGGATACTCTACAAAAGGTCCTTACAGAAACAGATGCTTGGTGCCAGAGCCATGGGCTCAAGCTCAATGCCAAGAAATGTATTGTTATCCCCTTTGGAAAAAAAACATGTATCCATGAATTACCATATAGGTGGCAGTACACTAAACACAGAAAGTGTGATAAGAGACTTAGGGACACAGGTGGACAGTGGTCTCACCTTCGATAACCACATCGCCACAACAATCAGGAAATCCTTCTATGTGGCACACCACATCACGAAGGGCTTTTCATCCAGAAAAAAGGAGGTCATTGTCCCACTGTACTCATCCCTCATTAGACCCATTATAGAATACAACGCCCCATTTGGTATGTACCTCTCAAGACATCTGCAACAACTGGAAAGGCCTCAGAAATACCCCACTAAAAGAATCACAGGCCTAAAGCAGATGCCCTACGCTGACCGCCTTAAAAAACTCCAGCTATACTCTGTTGCATATAGTCTACTCAGAGGCGATCTCTGCTTAACATACAAGGCCATGTCAAACCCAGAGCTGTTGGACATGCTACACTTAAAGAAATCCCAATCCCTCAGAGCTACACGCTCCAGGGATCTAAACCTTGTCATCACAATAAACAAAACATGCTGGAGGGACAGGTTCCTGACCCAGAGACTCCCCAGACTTTGGAATAGATTGCCCATACATGTCAAGCAGAGTGCCTCTTTGGACCTCTTCAAGAGGAACCTTGACGATTGGATGGGAGAAAGGAAATTCACCCCAGGGATCACATCAGTCGCCCTGCTAGACAGGGGTCCAGGAAAGTAAATAATGTGGGAAGAAATAGCCAGGGAATTGTTATGGTTAGGCTTGTATAGGTCCTAGGGCTGATAGCCTAGTACCAACCTATGAACCTATCCCTAGAAATCTTGTTTAAAAATCAAAATAAACAGGCCCAGCAAGCTGCTGGTAAGCACACTGGCAAGGGTTTTCCATAAAGAAAGTAGGGACTTCATAGAACAAAGGACGGTCTAATAAGTCTGAATGACTGTATTCACAACTACCCTCCTACCATGGCAAACCTTTAGTGCTGCCAGAAAGATCATTTCAGACAGTTAGGGTCTGAGAACAATCCGTCAAGGTTTCAGATGGCAGTCCTTCTCAAGTGATCCCCCCCCCCCCCATCCACGACCACCAGTCCAAAGTGCTCTTTTCTCTCTTGTCATTCAGCATCTGCTTTTCACAGGGGTGATGTCAGTTCCTCCTCCTCAGATAAGAGAAGAGTTTTATTCAAGAATGTTTTTGTTGCCGAAGTATATAGATTCTTGGAGATGAGCGCTGTATCTTTCCTTTCACAACCTTTTTGTGATGGTTCTCAAGTTCAAAATGTTAGCCCTTAACTTGAGTTTTCCAGTGACTTTAGATTTAAAAGATGCATATCATTACATTCGTATAGATTCGTATTTCAGATGTTTCTTAAGGTTTTCTTTGTTTGCATCATGTAATCTGTTCTCTGCATTACCCTTTGGTCTATCCACTGCTCCAAGGGCATTCACAAAGTGTCTTAACTCATGCTACTGCAGACTGCAAGGTATTCATATTTTTACTTAGATGAATTGCTTATTTTGTAAAAATTTTTCAAAGTGTCAGAAATCTGTCACCTGGTAAGGGATCTCATAGACAGACAGGGGTTCCAGGAAAACATACAGAAATCTTGTCTGACTCCTTCCCACAGCATTGTTTTCCTGTGGTGTCTCCTCTCCCAATGTCAGCATCCCCTGACTTTCCAGATTACAGTTTTGTGGATTGTGAAAAGAAGTGTCTCTTCTGCCTTAGTAGAGAACATGACTACAGGGCCTGCTCCATTCGTCACTACTTTTTTGTGTCCAAGACTTTGTGATCCTGTTTATCTTCACTCAGTACTTGGAGACCCACTCCAAGATAGTGGACTCCACCTGTCTGGACATACCTCCATCTCAGAAGAAAAAAACTCGAGGCCTAGGCCTGAAACTCAGTTTGCACAGTCTGATTCTGACACATCTGCTGATGTTACAGAGCCTGCATTACATCTGAGTATCTCTGATGCCCTCTGCTGAGACCCATTTGGAGGCTGATATTCACTTCCTAATCAAGTTCCTTCAGATGATGAAGACTATCTGACTTGACTCAACTGTGGAAGAGGCTTCTTTTGAAGAGACTATCTTAAAGTGATGGGACATTTTGAGTAGGAGTCCTGGCAAATTTCAGAGGTGAGGTACTACACCCTCTTGAAAGTGCGCACTAGTGCCCCTTTACTTGTACTTCCGGTCCTGGTGGCCTTTTTAGATGCTTTTCCATCTGTCTCTTCAGCTCCTCATTCACAGCTCTCTGCTCCCAAACGCCAGACATGTTCTACAAAATTCCAGATGAGGAGGTTCCTGTATAAGAACTCTATGGCAAACCCAACTGTAGTCTTGCTTCTGACAAGACTTCTGTAGTGCTACCCAACGCCAGTACCCTCCCTTCAGCTAAGAACAGTACAGCCATGGATAGGTTGGGAAAGAAGGTCTACACTTCTCTACTCTGGCCTGCAGAGCTACTAACTACCAGTCCCATATGGCCAAATATTTGATCTGAAGTAGTTATCTTCATTTGGTCTTCAACTTTTGGGTTATAGATCCGTATTGGATCCAACTCTGCCGCATATCCAGCATCTGATCCGAGCTCAAAGCTCCTCACATTACCCATAATGCCCCTGTCTCTTTTCTCCCTTCAGATCTCATTTACCCCCTGTAAAGTCTGCATCGTGGTCTAAGCTCTCTGCTTTGTGATTTTGGTAAGTGAGTGGTTTTTGGGGTGTTATCTCTCTCTATATTCTCTCCCTACCTTCTATTCTCCCCTCCACGTGGTCGTCTGTTTAAAAAAAAAATAGTTTCTCTACTTTTCCTTTCAATATTGTGTGTGGTGAGTGTTTGTGAGTGTGCTAGGCCTGCCTTGGGATCATGTCCGAAACTCCCAAGCCAGGGTTGAAAAAGTGCACAGAGTGTGGCCATACGTTCTCCCCAGCCGATGGCCACACTCTGTGGGTGGTGTGTTTGGGGGTGGCTCATCTTCAGTACTCCTGCTCCATCTCTGCCGGGTTTAATTTCAGGGCACTGAAGGACAGGAGGGATAAGCTAATACTAAATGGCCTCCTTCCTTCTTCGGGGATTGTAGTCCCGGTGCCCCCAGCTTCAGCTTTGGCTTCTGCTTCTACCAACTTCCCGGCCTCTGAGACTGAAACTCCCACTAAGAGGTCCAGGGAAGGGGAGAAATCAAAAAAGGACAGGCCAAGAAAGCGGTCCCATGATCACTCGGCTCCAGCAGGCCCTCCATTTAAGTCTAGGCCAGCTACCAAACCAGAGTCTCCCCGGTTCTATTCTCCCCGGTTTTCCCTTGAGCCAGAGGAGCCTTAGATATGGTCTCCAGTGCAGGCCTCCCCTCACTGTCCTTCCAGGCCGGTGTCTGTCACCTCCTCCTCCTGCTCCACCAGGAGTCTTAGTGAAGTGGAGATGGACAGAATGATGCTGAAGTTCATCCACACCCAGATTCAGATGGGAGTCTTACCTGCCCCCTTTCCCTTTGGAGCAGGGAGCACGCAGTCATTCTTTACCCCGATTGCCCCTTCTCCAATCCGACCTTCGGGTTTGGAGCCCTTGGATCCGAGGACCCTCGGGATTGAGGGGTCGGCACTGACAGTACCTTGTACTGTGACACTGACCATAGCCTTGAGCTTGTTGATTCTGACTGGGTCGGATCCGGCAGGCTGTCGGAGCCATAGCCTCGTCGTTGGATCTGAGAGGATGTTTTTGGCTCAAGCCTGTCGGAGCGCAGTCTTTCCCTCAGTATCTCAGCACTCGGAGGCTTGGCTGTGGCTCCCCCATCGGGGCAGAGGGGGACAGCTCCTACTGGCCTTTCTCATGTTGTCCGTTTCCCTTCGGCTTTTGATGTGGTGGATAGGGTTCTATTGGTTTCGTTGAGACCCTTGACCATATTGTCCTCTGACTCCATCCCAACTCCGTCTGTTTTGGGTACGGTTCCGACCATTTTGCCATCTCAGGAACAGCCTGCTGCCGTTTAGCCTCAGGAAGATCCCGATTGGGTGCAGCAGGACGTTGGTGAGTCCTCCCCAAAGATTCCCACTGAGGAGATCCCTCACAAACGCATGTGCAGAAGTAGGCACTTAGACTCCCCTCTGGAGTCACTCACCAAGGACACCGATTTAGAGGAAAGGGAAGGTTCCCACGGTCAAACCCCCAGGATGTCTCCTTTGGAGATATCATGGAACTCCTTTGCCAGAGGGGGGTTTCTGCCCAGAAACCTACCTCGGACGAATCGGTGTTCCTCGAGGCATTTAGTGCAGGTTCCTCTACTTCCTGGATGTCCCCTCCCACTGATCCATTAGTGGACCTGATAACATCTCGGATATTGAAGGAAACGGACACGGTGGAGCCCATCCCAAAGCGCCCGGATAAAGTTCTAAGCCCACCTTCAGAAGGATCACTTCTATCTTCTACTTCCACATTTGTGGAAGCAGACTGCTTGCCTTGCTTGGATTACTTTCAAATATGTAGTAATTCTGTACAATATTTAAATTATATATTTTTTATTATTTTTTTGACTTACGACGAGTTTAAGTTTGCTACTTATACTACTACTGTTGTCTGATCTGTTTAATATACAGTGATTAACTAGAGATATATGGACTGAAAATCTTCCACACAGAGAAGTTTTACACTGTTTTATTTCTATAGTTCCCATGCTCAGTGTGCCATGGCCACCCTTGTTTAAGGACAGCACAACTGCTATGCACCATTCTTCAGGGATAACATGTATCCCTAAGCTTAGGATCTGATGCTGTCAGTGTCATTATAGATCACAGATGGGTCTTGGATCCGACCTCAGATCCAAGCCAGCAAAGTGAGCGACAGCTCCTGAGCTTGAGCTCCTCCCATCCCCTTACTTACTGTTACCCACAATCCTCAGATCTCATTTGCTGCGATTAGTGAACGGATGTGTTCCTGCTGCTTCAGTTCACTATATTTACAGATGAGTGAATTTTGTTTTTTTTTCTTTCCTTTTTCACTCTTCTAGTAAGGGTTTGTAGTAGTAAGTAGTTTTTGGGGTTAATATTATATTCCTTCCCCCCCCATTAGTGATCTTGCTGGCTGCTAGGCTTTTTCCCTTGTTCTTTTTCATCCTCCTTTTAGGTGTGAGTGTTTTTTTGGTGTACAACTGTTTAGGGGTTTTAGTTATGGCTGAAAAACCCTCTGTTTTAGACACTACTCCTCATGTGGTCTGAAACTAGCTCCTGCCGACACGCATGAGGAGTGCATCTACTGTCTAAGAGAGCCCCATTTGGAGGTAGTGTGATATCTGCACAGGATTCAATCCCAGGGCTCTCCTAGACCATAGGAATAAGCTGCTTCTGAAAGGGCTGGCCAAAAAGGGTCCCTTGGTCTCAGGCTCCCCCTCCAATGCCCCTTCGGATTTCAAGAGGAAGCCCTCTTCCTCTTGGGACTCTTC